>NC_064290.1:44501533-44709296 GCF_019186545.1 Solanum stenotomum
TGGTGCCCTTCTTGGTAGATGTGCTATGGGTCGGTAGACCTAATGATGGTGCCCTCTCTAGCACATACATGTGAATGAAATTACTCCATGGGAACTACGGCTAAGCACCGAGTGGATATGGTTAAGATGGTAGCTCTCCCGAGTATGAGGCAAGAGTACAATGAACATCTTTGGATATCCCCTAAACCATGTGCCTACATGGGATGTGTTCTAGTTCTACCCTTGGCAAGTAGAACACTTTCCACGGTGTAGGGTTTTATGACACCGGATTCCATGTCTAGCTCGCATGGTCTATGTCGGTTATTGGATAGGTTCTACAACGTGTAGGTAGTAGTATGGGATGCTCTCTACACATGGCACGAGTAGGCTTTGAAGATACTAAAGTGAGTTCCTTAAGTCTAACGACTATTATGTGAAAGTCCCCTTATGTGCTTGAATGTCTCCAAAATGGTTTCTTAAAGAATGTTGGTCTATTGATGTTATGTTGTAAAGGAAATGTCCTTATCTAAGGTAATCTTGAGGAACACTTAAGTGTGCTTGAAGAGGTTGTATGGACGGTCACTTCTTGTCTTACTCAAGTGTGTCTTAAGATTATATTAGGTAGATGTCCTATGGTAATGAAATGACATGTGTTCTTTTAAAGTTAAGCATGAGTTGTATATGGACATATGTTGATTAAGTTTTTAATTCCTTATGGTTTTAGTGTCTATGCGATGAATGAATGCTAAGAGACTTGTATTAGACCTCTTCGAGGTCGAGTACGCCGGTTACGACTAGGGGGTGATCCCGGGTCGTGACACCCTATTCAATTGTCGATAGTCTATACACATCCTCTCTTGCTAGTGATGGTGTTACCACTTTTGTTGCCCTAGTTCGGACCATATAATGAAAGAGGAAAGATACCAATTTGTATCACCCAGATACCAATTGGATTCAAGTCATACCACGAAGGAGTAGAAAGAAGTGAGTGTTTCCTAAAGTCCTATAGCCTCTCGAATAAAAGTACGGACGTCATCGTACCGCTCCGTAAGACTCTACTAGACTCGTATTGGTACAATGAGATCAACGAACCTAGGGCTCTGATACCAATTTTGTCACGACCCAGACCGTTGTGGTTGGCACCCACACAAACCCTTCGGTGGGAGAACCATTACTATAACCCAAACAAATAAATTTTATGAAATCTAAGGCATTTAAAGATACGGAAGTAGGTTTAAATGACTATAAAAAAAGGAATCCCCATAAACTCCAAGGTTTTAACAAATAACTAACGAAACTAATGCGGAAGAACAATCCCTAGAACCTCAAAGTCATTGTACCAAAACTCTACTAACGACAAGTCTAAGAACGAGGGGTACAACCCCGAAATTAAACAACACCTTAAATAAAAGTCGGAGTCCAAAAAGAGTGGACTTAAGCAAGAAAGATCCATGGCAGCCTGAAAGAACTGGCTCACCCTTGAATCCGGTCACGCTCAAGAGTCACCTAGCTGAGGTCTATCAATAGCACTTGAAGATATCCTGTACTCAACAAAGAATGAGCAACAACAGTATTAGTACACAACCACAGTGCACTGGTTGGATCACGCGGCTATCCCATTAAGGTCAACATACATAAGTCATTACAACAATATAATAACATGCATACACCGAATATACACAATAGCGATATCATTTACGAACAACGAATAATTTCACATTTATCAAGATATTCAATTATGTCAACTCAATGGTCCTCTCATGGAACCCACACCTAAACTGTTAGCATACCAGAATGTGGTACCTGATCCAATATTTATGCCGGAACGTGGCAACCGATCCCATGTTTATGCCAGAACTTGGAAATCGATCTAATTTTTACGTCGAAACGTGGCAACCGATCCAAATTAGTGTGTCAGAACGCAACACTTGATCCATTCAACAAGCCACAATCACAATCACAATCACAAGTATATTCTCAAAATCATACAATCAAGTCATGATTCATGACATTCATCATTCATCTATCCTCATCCACAAGTAGTGTGATCAATAGTGCAACATTCACATACATACACGTATTATAATGAAGCAAAAAAAAAAAACATATATCACACAATTATGAAATTACAACCATCACCTACCTCAAATCCAAGCTTGAATTCCCTGAGGTACTTGAATCTTCCCTTTTCGGATTCTTCCCACTTGTTCGTGGTCTAAAAATATACAATTAACGCAAGGATCAACAATCATAGGTCTAATTATCCCGATTATAACAAACCCAATAACCCTAGACCAACCCAATATCCTAATATCCAATTTAGGGTCTTTTCCACCATTAGTTTCAGATCAAAACCCCTCCCCCATAATAATTACCTACGAATTTATATTCTACGGATCAAAAAATGGATTTGGGGAGTGAAAACCTTACCTTCAGCCTCAATAATGGTGGAAAATTGTCAAAAAAACCCTGGGGTTATTCCTTAGCTCTCAAGGCCGAAAAGTGCAGAACAAAACATTTTTGGGGCTTTATTTCCGACTTAAGTCGTGTCTGTCCTGCTACGGCGGGACCCATCCCGCTACAACGGCCTCCATCCCACTACGACGGCATGCACGGAGACAGAATGCTGGAATTTGAATTCCAAGCCCCCATTTCACTACACACCTTCAACCCTTGACATTCAAAAACAACTTGTTCACGCTAAGATCATTTTTGGGAAATCTACTCACCCAAATTCAATTCCGTAAAGTTGTATGGGTTTCTTAACTCCTTAGCTATCTATTCATGTAATCAAAATCATAATTAAATCACCGAGTTGTTACCAGATTTTCCTAGACTTTACTGACTTTGATTTCATCCAAATCTGGACTAGATTTGGAAATCCAAAGTTACTACTCAAAAGTTTTCTGGCCCCAATTCTTTCCCCATTGACTTTTCTATAACGATGGGAATAGGTTGTTACAGAGAGTGGTGCTACACGTCTTAAAGGTAAAAAAAAATTCACTATTTAGTAGCAGATGTGTGTAAAGGTCACTATATTAGTTTAAGTATGTAACTCACTTTCCGAGACAAGTTTGGGGGTGAATTTATTAACTTAAAATGTAAGCTCATAGTGCTCCTTCCGTTTCTATTTAGTTGTCACAATTTTAGGTTTCATGTCCCGTAAGAAATTAGGTAAGTTTAGCATTGTACTATTATTTAGTGTCTTCTTGAAGTCAAATTTTCAATAAATGAACATGAATTAATTTATCTTGATTAATCAATTTGACCGATGAACATGAATAAATTGCTTAGCTATCCTATATTGATCAAATTCATATATACTTTCAAGGCTAATAACTCTCAAGGGTAAAATAGGAAGAATAATACTCCTACATTTCAAAATAATTGAATTGTTGGGGGTGTTTCACACTCTTTAAGAAAAGAAGATTAGGACATAAATTAGACATTACTTTCTATTTTTACCCTTATTAATTATTGTCAAATTAATCTTTAGAATAACTAAACATTAATCATACTCCCTCCATTTCAAATTAATTGAATTGTTGAGACATTTTTCATTTTTCAAATTAACTTAATTGTTCAATTTTCAAGACTACTTTTAAAATGTTCTTCCAATTTTATCCTTCGTTAGTTAGTATTGAAATTAGTTATTAATTAATGTTTTGTTATTTTAATCATAAATTTTACAATAACCAATTAGGGTAAAAATGGAAGGTTATGCCAAATTTATGTCTTAATCTTCTTTTTTTAAAGGATGTGAAACACCTCAACAATTCAATTAATTTGAAATGGAGGGAGTAATAACTAATTTCAATACTAAATAATTCAAAAATGTGTTGAACTCATCACATAGAAAATATTTCAAAGCCATTAAAGTTTCTTGAACTCATCACATAGAAAATCCAAATGAAGGGTAAACATGGAAAGAATATTCTAATAGTAGTCTTGAAGATTGAACAATTAAGTTAATTTGAATTATGAAAAATGACTCAATAATTCAATTATTTTGAAATGAAGGGAGTATCATTTGATTTAGTTTACATACTTATGAAGTGTCCGATTAAATAATTCTAATTGGAGTAATGTAGAACTTAATGCCTATTTTTGTGTTTCATATACTCTATTTGTCCAACAATACTTGTCCACAATTGACTTTGCATACTTCTTAAGAAACTATAAATAGAAAGGTAATCTTACGAATCACCCTTTATATATAATAAATACAATGTCTGAAAAATATAATAGATAAATACTATAATAAATGATAAGGGTAAATTAAGAACTAAGTGTAAATTAGTTCATTAATTTGTAAAGTGGACAAATATTGTTAAACATCCCAAAATCGTATAGTGGACAATTATTGTTGAGTAGTAATCAGTGTAATACAACTAAATTAAAAGTCAAACTCATTAATTACCCTTAATGTAAAAACAAAAAAATGAAAGTTGGAATTGATATTTATACCACAAGATCAGCTATAAAACAAAGAAGATATTTATACCTCAAAGAAAAGGTCACTTTTATAAATTGTTTGACCAACTTTCTTATATCAGTTTATTTTGAATTATTTAAAATTTAAGAAAATACTCTTTTAGAAAAGTTAGTTGGGAGAATGGATTTGTTGTTTGATCATTTAATTTAAAATAGACTTTTGAGTGATTTAGTGTTTCTAACAATTTCTTAAAAAGTATTTCTAAGTGTAATTTTTTTCAAACGTATTTTTAGTAAAATTATATTTTTTTAGTTTCTGAAAATCAATTTCTGTTAATCTCAAAAGCGGTGGTTTTCTAGCTGGCAAAACTGACAGAACAAAAATCTATGCAAAACAAGTTTCTACTTGCTACCAGAAACACGTGATATAATATGCATTAATTTCTTGATGATCATGAAATTACAATATTGTCCTTGTGATGAAGAAAGTTAGTTGACGAAAATGAGCTTAAATACTCCTTATGGAATAAGAAAAAACACAAACTCACAACACTAACCACAATAAACCAGTTGCTTAATCAAAAGATCTTCAAAATGCCTAATGATATCACCTATAACATTCTTCTAAAACTTAATGTCAAATCGCTTTTACGATTCAAATGCGTTTGCAAATCATGGTGCTCTTTAATTGAAGATCCCCAATTTATCAAGCATCACTACGATATGTCTAAAAAAGATGTGAATCGTCATAAATTCTTCTTGATTGGTGGTGAATGGGAGAACAAGGACGACTATTTCTACTCTGTAGACACTCCACTTCAACATGATTCTGCTGCCTCTCTTATTGAGTCTTTGATTCCAGGGATCAATCATTTGAGTAGCGTAAATTTTGTTAGTTCTTCTAATAATGGTATAATTCTTATGGTTTTCCCTTATGATTTGATCATTTTGTGGAACCCGGCCATCAGGGAATTAAGAAGAATTCCAAGCTCAATCTCTAAAATGAAAAAGTCAGAGAGAAAGCGGTTTCCTGCTATTTATGGTTTGGGCTATGTTTCATCTATTGATGAATATAAAATAGTTAGAGTGGGGAAAAAAGATAACTCAAATGGTCATTTTGAGATCGATCTCTTTTCGACGAGAGATAACTCGTGGAAATTGATTGGCAAGTTTCCTCCGTATAACTTTTTCTGTGAAGGAGATATTGTTAGCATAGATGGTATCGTTTATATGATAGTGATGGCAGATTTATCTAAAAGTATGAATGAATCTACTATATTAAGTTTTTGCTTGGAGAAGGAACAATTTGAAGAAGTATTATTTCCAGATCGGATTCTACGGTTCCAAAATCCAATTTTGCATGTTTTAGAAGAAAATCTTTGTTTGACTAGAATGCACAATTTAGCAAGTCGTGATTTTGAAGTTTGGCATATGAAAAAAGATGGATCAATGAGCACCACATGGAGTAAGATCTTGACGATTCCATCGATGTATTATGGACGTTGCTTGAGGCGCGTGAAATTAATGAAAATTAATGAATACATAATTTTTCTAAGATATAAAGGTGATTTCGAGGTCTACAATACAAATGGAGAGAGAAGCAAAATAATTGAAGTTCCTGAGATTGATTCATTGTTTTACTACATCAATTGGATTGTACCGTATGTAGAAAGTTTATTTTCTCCTAAACAGAGTCAGATTCGAAATTTTAAGAAGATTGATGCGTCAATACCAGAAAAGAAGAGGAATGTAATCTTGAAAGAATAATTCAAACTTAGTTAAAACGCAAGGAGGGACATAAGAGATGCTCATAATCTTGTTGAATTTGGCTAGTTTACTTTTGCTTATTAATCATTTCATGTACTTTTGCTTTTTATAATCGCATGATCTGATGATCTTGTATTGTTTTAACTTTCTTTTTCTTTGTTGTTTCTCTAAATTAAATTTGACAAGTCTTAATGCAGATATTTCAAGATATACTTTTCATTTTTCGCATGTTAGATTAGTCAATTTTTTTTAAAAATATTTTCTTTTTAGGAATACAAGTTTCATAAGAATAGAAAAAATAATTATCCCAAATAGAAGTAGAGAAATAAATTTTATAAAGAACATTCTATATATGATTATGTCAAATTCACCATCTAACACCTCAATCTGTAGTAACCCTATTCCCACTACCCCACATGGCCACACCCTTCTCTGCCCACACCCACCTCCCATAGTGAGTATTTGTCTTGATCATATATAAATGCTTTTCAAATAACTAATATTTCTAGCTTACATATCGAATACAAAAATATGCAATAAATCTACTTATTTTTTTTGAAAAACTTTTTTTCATGAAAAATGAATTTTCCTATATACCGAACACACCCTAGATCCTTCATGGGAAAACTTGATAAGTGTTTTTCTAAAAGAGTTCAATACTCTGCACCTATTCATAGTATTTCCAGACTAAAAATACAAAGAAACATCATCTTGCCTAATTTGAAACTTTGACAGATTATCTAGTAATGCTTCAACATACTTGTTTACATACTAAAGGAAGAAGCTTACCAATATTAGAGAACCAAAAGAATGAAGTATATCATAAGTACTAGAAAAGAGAAGACACATAATATTTTTATTGGGTTATCAGTTAAACCATTAAGAAAATTTAAAAATTATTAATCGAAATGACAAGTTAATGGCCTAAAACATAAAATCATTTCAAACTGATAATTAATATGGATATCTTAAAGAACTTCTAGAGATACTTAAAGACAATATCAAATTCTTCTTCTTTGACATTGACTTTGCCTTCAACTTTTTTTCCTCTTCTTCGCACATATATAAATAAATCAATTGTATCTCTCTCCTTTTACTTTCAAATATCGCTCGCTTTTCTCCTCCTTATAACACTATGAATCATAATTAAGCACACTATATCTAAATAGCCTGATTATGTTTCTAATATTTGATGTTTTTTAAATTTCCCTTTTGTAATATAGTGTATGTCCAATTTATTAAAACTTAGGCTTGTAGGGTGGATCAAATTTGGGTTGAATTTGTGACCCTTTTTGTAACAACCCGAACCGTCATTAATAAGCAAGCGAAACATGTCAGGAAATGCTGGGGACACTGTCCCGACAGAGCGGGCCAGATGCTGCTAGGGCGGCAGCGCTCTAGCGAGATAAGTAGCCGCAAGAGCGGAATAGGCGAGACAGAATGTATATAACGCAAAGTCTGATTTTCTCTTTTTTCCCAAAACACCTAAAAGATGCGGGAATCATCCCAGAAACCCTCCAAAGGTTGCTCTAGGCTTGGGAAAGAAAGAGAAAATATTTTTAGCGTAAAGAGACTTGCAGATTCTTGGCCAAATTCACCGTCTTTTCATCCGGAAACAAAAATTGGAGCTATAATTTCGTGCAGCTTCTTGGCGCCCAGATAGGCTATGTTTATTAATCGAGTAGTTATAAATTTGTTAATCACTGCGTAGTATGTTGGAACTTGACGGTAGAATTCATGCGTAGGCTTTCGTGCACCAATAAAATAAAAAATAGATTATGCGTATATTCCTAAGTATTATATCAGACGTACACCGTAGGAGAAATCCCTATCTCATGAACTATGGTTGGTGATGGTTGTGATTTCTTATTTGGTGTGATGTATGTTGACTGGTGACTGTATGATATGCATGCGTATAAGCAAAGTGTAACAGTTGTAACGAACCTAATGAATTGATTATGAATAATGCATGATAGGAACTTGAGTACTTGACTATATGATGTGAGTATTGTACGTCATGAATGTGATTGTACTAGTGTTGTGATGCATTGGATCGGGTGTCACGTACCGACACATTAACTTGCATTGGATCAGGTGCTACGTTCCGGCACACTAACGTAGATCGGGTGCCATGTTTCGGTGCATTCATGTGATCGGGTGTCACATCAGGCACACTAAATTAGATCGGATACCATGTACCGATACACTAACAGTTTGGGTATGGGTTCAATTAGGTAGCCATTGACTTGCCATCTATGTGTATTATTGAGAATGTGGAATTGTACATTGAATCTTGACATGATAATGGGTTGCACATTATGTATATGCATATGTGTTGGTTGCAATGTTGTAAGTTAATTGGAGATATCTGTTGGGGTAATGAATTATGAATGGTAGAGTCCCAAATCGGGTTGTGGAATGGTAAGGGGGGAACTAAGGGTTCTGGTGCTATCCTTGTTAATTAGAATGTGGTCATGGGTATTATTGTTGAGGTTTGGGGTAGTGTTTAGTGATAGTGTTTTATAGTTGGGTCTTTCCCCGTGAAGGGGTAGTAATATAAATGGATAGTAGGCCTCAATAGGTGTAGTATGAGGTAATAATGAAGTGGAGATGGGAATGAAGTAAGGGCGTGTTGTGAGTATTGACCGGGTTGGTAGTAGTATATTCAGATTTTCCTTAAGGGATAGAATGATTAGGTATGATTATGAACGAATCGAGTGAGGGGTCAGAGTCCATTGTACTTGTGGGATTTAAGTATCTGGACATGGTAAATATAGAGAGCTATAAAAGTGGAGGAATGAACACTCTTATTGCAGTTTTGCCAGTTGATTTCTCATATTATGCGGTAGGTATTCGGGTTGACCGATGAAGCCTACCAGTACGTGTGGTTGTACTGATACCACTCTTGCTATGCATTTTGGCATAATCTGGTTTCAGGATCAGTGGTGTTTCATAGGTGAAGGCGAGGTCAATCTCCAGCAACTTCTATTTTTCCTTCCGCATGGTGGGAGCTGTGTCTTTTCGTTATTATGTTTACTTTGTACTCTTAGTATCTCTTGTACCTATTTAGACTAGATCATTGAGGGTGTTAATTACTTTACAAGTCTTACCTTAAGTTGTTTTAAACTCTTATTTTATAAAAATCTTAGGAATGTTAATCGTTCTTCCTTTTTCTTGTCTTCCACATGTCTTAAAAATGGTTGAAAATTGAGGATTCTCCTACTTAGGTGTTAGAGTAGGTGCCCGCATGACTCGAGTAACATCTCGCAATTTGAAGTAACTAGGAAGAAGCTAATAATTGGAAATAGTCATTTTTGGAAAGAATGGAAATCTGGAAATTTGTTTAAGTTAAGAAAAGTTGAGTTTTGGTCAACTTCAAATGGCCATAACTCCTAGCTCAGGATGATTTAGGTGTACTTCCAGATATGGTTGGAAAGTTCTTGGAATGATCTTTCCAACGCCATAGGGTTTGCACGATTCAGAGTTCATATGAGTAAGTTATGACCTTCGGAAGTTGGGATGTTCGAATAAGGAAAGTCCAATCCGGATTTTGGAAGGGTAGTTTGGTCTTTTCCTTACCCAACTTAATTAATTCATTTTTAGGAGTTTAATTGGGATAAAGTCTGATTTTAGTCAGTTTTAGAAAAGTGAATTTCACGCTAGGGATAGGAGAAAGGAGAAAATAGTAGAACATTCAAGATTCATCAAGATTCATCGAGATTAGCTTGTGGATTTCGTCGGGGGTGATCCCTACAAGGTATGTGAGATCACATAGCATTGGGTCCATTCACCCATGCGCCAGTCATGTTTAATTCAGCGATTTTCGTCCTAAATGAGTTAGAATTTGATGTTCTTGAGTTGTGTTCTTGAATTATTTTTATTCTTGAACTTACATGTGATTGATGGGTTTTCTTGAGACGTTTTAGCGATGTTAAGAGTTTTATTGAGTTAGATTCTAGGGTACATGTGTTGGGTATTTGAATCTAAGAAAGTATTGAGAAAAGGAATCAATTTAAAATGATTTAGGATCAAAAAATGAGTCGAAAAACTTGTCAGACAAACCTGGGGAGGGCCAAGTGCGTCGCGCCCCCATATAACTAGGAGGATAAGGTGGTGTGCCAGTAGTGCACAAGATTTGGGCCCCAATAAGTTAGGGCTAGCGCAGCGCGCCCGGGATGCTCCCAAATCGTTGTTTTTCACCAGTTTTCTATCGTTTAGCCTATTTAAGTCCTTCTAAAGTGTACTAACACTTCCTATTGATTCTAACTACTCTAAATGACTTCTAAACATCTAGAAATCATCCAGAAACATGAATTATAACCTTGAATCCAGAAATTCAAATTTAAGGAAAGTTAAGAGCCAAGTCTAGGAAGTTCTTAGAGTCTTTTCAAGAAGTCTTTTGCAGATGCTTGTAACTTTGTTTAAAGACCTAAACTTCAAGTTGATTAAAGAGTAAAGAGTAAAGCTTGAAGTTCATTTCTTCAAAAGTATATGGGGACTATGCATTCCCAAAGGGTTTAAAATGTTTTCACATTTAAACAAGAAAGGAAACATCGATTTTCAAAGAACATTTGGGTAAGTTTTCAGAAAAGAGTAATCGCTTTCTAAATGAAGCAAAAGGGGAAACTTTGATTTCTAAGATAGCCTTTGAGCTAAGTTTTTGAGCACTAATCTCAAATCACAGAAGAAGTATGTTCTTAAACATAAGAGCTAATATTATATTTTTGGGAGTAGTATTGAGCACCGATATGGGTTGATCCAGTTGAGCACTCAGAGTCAGTTGGTGAGCCTCATTGCTTTTCGGAGGATCCCTTTGGGTTATGCTTTGTTTTATTGTTGCTTATTTCAGTTGTTAGGATGATCATGGGTCTTGTCTCGACATCCCCCAGAGTTTAGAGGCTTCATAGACAGAGTTAGTGATGTTAGTTCATGAGGCTTTACTTTTACTTTTCAGTTAAGTTGAGACTTGAGTTACCACTTTGGCAGTGAATGTTATTATAATACATTCTAAGTTACAGTTTGAGCAGTTCAGTTTACTTGTTTTAAAGGTATTTTTCTTGAGTAAAGTCTTCCGCTGAGTAAGAAAGTCAGGCCAAGGGTTCGCTTGGGGCCATCAATGGTTCTCGAGTGCCGGCCTCATCCAGGGTGTAGGCTCGGGGTGTGACAACTCGGTGGGTTGGGACGTGACAACTTTGTATCAGAGCCCAAGTTACCAGTCTCCCAGTACAAGAGCAAATGTGGAGTAAACTCCTGCGGATTGGTGTGTGGACATCCACATCTAATTTTCAGGAAGCTATAAAGAATTCTAGGGAGTCATTTAATTTCTTCTCTCCTTTCGTGCGATTTGTCTCTTATGGTATAAGTTAAGTCCAATTGATATCTCCCGATTTCAATTTGTATCTCAAAAAAGGAAATCGAACGTCGTAGTCCCGGTTGACGGGGACCCAAGGAAGGTAATTGGAACTGAGAAGCTTTCAATTGGTTTCTGGCCTTAGAGGCTGAATAAATACATGGATGATCAACATTGGTCATCTATGGGACGAACTAACTAATAATTGGGACTTGTTTGTGAGTTGTAACTTGAAACTATAAATGTAACGACCCGGAAAATGATAGAGTGAAACTAGAGCCTCACATGTGAGTTTGGAGTCGAGAACTTAATGAAATGATTATATTTGAATTTGACCCAAAAAGTTCTTAAAAATGTGCTTCGGAAGTTACCGGAAACTTGTTTAGCTGTATATAAAAAGATCTATTTCGTTTTTCGAAAATCCGACTTCATATTCTTGTTTAGGGGGTCAAATTGAGTGGGAAATGGGTCTAACCCAAATTTTAGAGCAATCGTATCAAAATCCGAAATTTCCAAGTGAAGCCTTTTTCGAGGGTCTACTTTGGAGGATCATATCTCCTAGCACACAAATTATTTGGGTGGCCAATAATATATCCATGGAAAGCCCTTTGAGTTAGCTACCTAACGCACTTCGTTTCATCTCATTCGGAGTTCGGACGAAGAAGTTATGCCCATTTTTGTAAAATCTGTTCGGCAGGAAAGGGCAATTTCCAGTAGGCATGGTTACTGTTCACCCGCCTCATTTTTTTCTAAGTGTTGGACCATTCTTCCAAAGGACTTATATTATTTCCTAGATACCATTAGTTCAATTCCCATCCCTAAAACATTTCCCTCTCTACAATCCTCCATTAAGAAGAAGAAGAAGTGGGAGCTAGGGCTTTGGATTCAAGGCTTTCTTCATCAAATTTCGTGGGAGATCATAGCAAAGGTATGGTGGTCTTGATCCTTGTCTAAATTTCCATTCAAGGAGCCAAATCCAAAGTTATTTCAAGTATGAAAAATCTAGGTTTTCACTCAATCTCATGGGTTCTTCCACCAAATGGTTTTAAAAGGTTTCTAATGGCACTTTATGGTTATATTGTTGTTGTATTGACGATTTAAGATGAAAATACTCCATGAACCCATGATTTCTCTTTATTCCTAGTTTATGCCCTTATGAAGTGGGTTTAATGCCTATGATTTAATGTTGATGAAATTGTGTTTAGATCGGATTGTATTGTTGATTTATATGGTTTTGTATATCTATTTATGATGAATTGTTGGTATATGGATGAATTGAGGATTGTGGCCTTATGGGCAAATTATGGGTGAATCACCTTGTGGTGATAGAATTGTTGGGAATTGAGTAATGGTTATTATGGCTTTGGAGGATGGTAAGTTGGCTTAATCTCATATTATGGATAAAAATTGTTCTTGCTTGGTTTGATCCACTTATGGTGGAGGTGTTTAATTATGAAATGTATTGTGACCATGGCCTTAAAGGCATAGTATGAGAAATTGGAGTGTTATCATGACATTATATGAATGAGAATTCAATGAAGATAATGTGATCATGTTATGAACGTAAAGGTGTTGCTATTGAAAGATTATTTCTCAATTTGACACTCATGAATGTTGATGATAGAATATGAAGGATTCTTCAATATAAAGTATACCTTGAATTGGTAGGGCTTATGCATCATTTTCTTGTATAAATGATTATATTGTTGATTGTTGAATCCTCGGATCGGTAGGCTAGTGGCACCCTTCCACACGAGCTTATAATGAACCTTGGAATCGGTAGGCCTATGGCACCTTTCCATGAAGGTTAATGATGAGACTTGAACCGGTAGGCCCATGGCACCCTTTCAAGAGGAGTTAATGAGCTTTCCTAAATGAACCTTGAAACGGTAGGCTTAAAGCACCCTTTCACGTGTTAATAAATGTAATTTGGAGTTGGTAGGCCAATGGCACCTCTCATATGTGATAATGTCAATGTAACGAACTATTCTATGGGAATGTTGGCTAAGCACCGAGTGGATTTGGTTAGATGGAAACTCCCCCAATAGTTAGGCATGAGTTTCAATGATCGTCTACCTTATCCCATAAACTATGTGCCCGCATAGGTAGCTAGTGGATCCATTAAGCTATATACCGGTCTTCCTTAGGCAAGTAGACCACCTCTTTACGGTGTGGGGACTTATGACACCGGATTCCATGACAAGCTCTCATGGTCTATGTCGGTTAAACGCTTACTTCCCATCATGCGAGATTTCATTATGGTTTCTTGATAGGTTCTACAAAGTGTAGGTAGTAGTATGGGATGCTACCTATACATTGCACGAGTAGGCTTGGAGAGGGTCATAGTGAGTTTCTCTAAATCCTAATGTATGTGATACAATTGTGGCCTAAATGAGGTTATTAAAGAATGTTGGCTCTCAAATGCTTAATATGAGATGCATGCTATACTTGGGTTATATTACGAGTTATTTTCCCTTGTCATGTCTTAATTAATGATATACCTCTTATGTATGAATATGGTGCAAAGGTGAAAGAAAGGAATGATAAGTTACCTTAAGTGACCTTAATGTGGTGCCTTAGTATGGATGGTGGTATGGGAAGCCATCCATACATTGCACGAGGTATAGCATAAGGGTTTCTTGAGGTGAATGTCCAAGGTAAAGGTTTTCATGTTGAAATTGTTTAAAGGTAATATTATGACTTACTTGATGTTTATGCTTGTATTGTATGTCTTTTATGCAACTATTCATGGTACTTCAAAAAGTGGCATAATGCATGGTTTCTAACCAAAATGTCCCTTTTAAAGCATGTTTTGCATGGTCATCATACTTAGTACATTTTGTGTACTAACCCATATTCTTCATATTTTTACTATATGTGTAGGTTCCGGCAAGTGATCCCTCCTAGCTAGTTTGAAGTGTTAGATTGCTTTCCTCCAAGACTTGGTATGTCCTCATGGATTCGAGGATAAGACTTTTAAGTTCTTTTGTTCATGTAATAGACTTAATAGACTTCTTTTGATTGTAAAGGGCCGTGTCCCTACTTATGTTTTGTGACTGTGTCTAAGATGGCCATGTGAGACTTAGACTTTCGCTGTGTGTTTTTAAAGTTGTTTTAATGAAGTTTAAATGTGTGGATGTAAATAAGTTTTTTTTTAATCCGCACTATTTTCATTATTGAATGCAATGAATGACTATGTGGCTCGTATAAGACCCCTTCGGGGTCGAATACGCCATGTTACGACTAGGGGGTACTCTCGGGTCGTGACAATAAATGTGTTCTTTTCTTATTGTCGGAATTAACTGTTGGTGTGACAAATGTGTTTTCTTGAATGCTATGATATGGTTACGTTCTCAATAAGTGTTTGTTTGAACTTTGGTATATGTAGCATGCTAGACTAAATATTCAAAATTGTGTGAGTTGTTATTGCTTTAGTTTCGTGAACTTGTTGTTGGAAATAAAATTCATGACTAAGCTCGGTGCAAAGATTAGCTAATATATGATGTGGTTAGTAGAATGAAATTTGGACGTGTCTTGCGATTAACTATAACTCTAAGTGTATAGGCATATTCGAGGGATGTGCGTGTTGGTGGAATTGAATAAATAAGGATAGATTCTGGAATATGTACCTTGGGTTGACCCGGAGTAGATAATAACCATCATAGCTAAGGGAATTATCCTAAAAAGCCTGGTCATAACCTGGGAATCAAGGGAGAACTTTAGAAACGAGAAAAAACCTCAGAAAATTTTAGCCTAGTTATTGTTTCCATTTGTACCGCTGGGCGAAACTATTTCCACCAGAGCAAGCCCGCCAGGGCAGAAATTTTCCTACCAGAGCGGGATAGGGGGAGACAGAATCTCAGCCTTGTCTCCTATGTTTTTCTCAAGTCACCCAAATAGACCCGAATCGTGTATGAGTTAATCCCCACAACCTAAGTTAGTGCTCATCAATCGACTATAGGTTATAAACTTAGCATTTAAATATTGGTTGTAATAGACAGCAAAAACTAGCATCCATGTGCGTACAAAAAGTATAAGGAAAGGCGAAAAGATAAAATAAAGTGTTTTTCATTACATGCCAGCAAGGGTGAAAACTAAATCAGGACCCCTGGGACTAGGAGGTGTCATCATCAGAGTGTAGATCCTCCAGGGGTACCATGTCTTTCACGGCCTCATCCATGAAAGTAAAATGCTAGAAATCTCTTCTCTCGACTCAGGGAACCTTCTGTCCGAGGGCAACGCAAGTGAAGATGATCCACACACCCTTTCATATCCTGACCATCCATCGATCTCTCTCCATACCCTTCCTCTTCTCCTAAAGCAGCTCACGGTAGAGCATCTCGACCTCAAGAGCAGTGATGGGTGGAACTAGGTGGTGTTAGCAAAGAAGTGTCCAAACCTCCTCTACTTGTGCACTTGAAAGTGGGGGCTGAGATCGGGTGGGATGAGTGTCATCGTTTGCACCGTCGTCCCCTCCCTCATCGTCCGCCTCTGCAGCCACCTGACTGCTGCTGGCCCTATCTATCTTCCTCCTCTTGTTCCTGGAAGTAGAACCCTGCCTAACTAAAAGAGGGTGAATGGGGGATCCATTAGAAGTACCTTGTCCGTGTCCAAGAGTGGCACCCTCGTCCTCTTGCACAGTGCAATCACCAGCCCTAGCAGGAAGAACGCCTTCTTGTTTCCCCCTAGAACACCTTCCACTCAGAGATGATCTGCGCACCCACGTTCAACACGATCCCCTGTATAACACATGCCACCACTAGTGCCCGTGGAAAGGTCACGTCGGTGCGGTTGCCCGATGGGCGGATCCTCTTGTGACCAATTGCTACCACCTCTTAGAATCCATTGACTAGACTATGCTGGTGATGCCCTCGGTGGTAGGCTAGTAAACCCTGTCCCGGCACGGAGGCTCCACTATCGTATCCCTTAACCAGCCCAAGTACATCTCCCACAATTTGTCCTTGTACTCCGTGTTTGGGACCTCGGGCACGTCGAGTACATTATTAATGGAGGAAACATTAAGGGGAATGTCAACTCCTCGAATGCGAATGGCGGGGTAGGGATTGATACGCTCAAATTACACCTCCCTAAAGAAATATAAGCGATCGTTGTCAAATAAAGTACTCAACTAGTAGGTTGGGGTCGATCCCACGAGGAATATGGTTTAGACTTAAACTTAACTTACGATTATATTTGTTTAGTCAACGTATTTTCGAGACAAGTACTAAAAGGGGGGGGGGGGAGTTTGTGAAACAAATGCTTGATTGTAGTTAAGTAACAAGTGAGCAGGATTCAAACTTTGTTGTTATCAATGAGAGAAAATAACTAGGGTGCACGTGTTCCCTATAAGCTTATAACACGGTAATCCTAGTAATAGTAATCCTTTCCTACTGTATTACATGCAAAGTGATAAGTTATGTATCTCTAATTCCTTGGTCCGGCAACTAGAGAATTTCATCCCGCACTTTGGTCCGGCTACGTGTGTATAATTTACTAACCCTTACCTTTACCTCATATTAGACATCACATCAATGTATGACTTAGTTTTCACCCTCTCACCAATTGACATTAGACTATTAGATAGTATCACACTAAATCTATGTTGATAAGTCTTTTCTTATTAACTACCTCCTTGGTCCGACAAGTAGCAACAAGGCGAGTTCTAACGTTTGCAACCGTTAAAAAGACTTCTAAACGAAAGAATTATCAATGCATGCAATAACACTATTCAAGAATTACTTAGTTACTATTCATACTTTGTTAATCGCTCATGGCTCCCACAACTCACAACCCTAATTGTGGATTTAGTTACCCATAATAGCAAAAACACAATTCATATTTTTAGATGAAGAAATCATGAACTTACGTAATGAGTAGAAGAAACTCGAAATCTTCAATTGAAATTCAAAGTTAAAATCTTCAAAACGAACTTAGGAAATCAAGAATTTCTAGAATTGCAAGTTAATCTCCAAAGCCAAAAAATAGAACTAAAGTAATAGTGTCTAACCCCCAAAAATGAGGTTTACAAGCCCTATATCTAGGAAAACAAGTCCCAACTAAAAAGAAAATGAAATAAGGAAATAAAGTTTCTGGACGCGGTTTTGATCTACGACACTGACCTACGTAGGTCCCTTCCGTGGTTTAGGACTTAGTCAAATTTCCAATTATCAAAATCTCCAACACTCAGTCACAATCGACGGATCAGCAGGATGGACCGTGGTTCGATCCACGGTCCGTGGATCCTCCTCCGTAGCTCTATACCTAGACTTTTTGAAATCAGGAACGCCCTCTCTGAATTATTTGATGGAACTGCAAGACGGCCCGTAGGTCGACTTACGGTCCGTCATTTGTAACCGTGGTTCCATGCTTGGTCAAGAATTCCCTGATTTTCCTTTAAGCCATGCCTATCCATCTACACCTACTACCTACGGGGTGTGACTGGACCTACGGTCCTGTCACGACCCGGGAGTATCCCCAAGTCGTAACATGCGTATTCAACCTCTCGGAGGTCTCATACAAGCCCTTAGCATTCATCACATTAGATATGAAAAATAGTGCGGAACTAAAAACTCTTTAAATAAAATCCCATAAGACTCAAAGGTCACTTTTAAAAACATCATTCAAAAGTACACAAGCGGAATACTAAGTCTCTTAGCCATCTTAGACATAAACGTGAAAACATACTAGGGACACGGCCCTTTACAATCAAAAGAAGTCTATTAAGTCTATTACAAGAACCTTATCATAAAACTAGAATAGAAAAGTCTTGCCCTCGACATATGAGGACATACTACAAAATCTAGGAAGAACTTCAAATCCCAAGTTTACTACAAAACCCGCACACTTGCCGGAACCTACACTTGTAGAAAATAGAGAAATATGGAATTAGCACAATTAAGTACTAAGTATGATGACCATGCAAAAACATGCTAAAAAGGACATTTATTTGAAATATGTGCTTTCATGCCATTTTTTATAAAACCTTCATATCACAATTATAAGAGACATATTTCAAGTCATCATCCACATATAAGACAATACCCACATAATAGACATACTCAACTAGTACCAATGTACAATACATGAATATAATTGACAAGTAAGCCTTTTCATCATTTCATGACCTCTATCTCAAGTTACCCAAAGTCACACTTAAGTGAAACATAAAGTGACCGCCCATACAATCTCTTTATATACACCTAAGTGTTCCTAAGGGTTACCATAGATAAGGAATGTACCATTACAATATAACATGCTAAGTCAAAATTCTTTAATGAACCACTTTAGGAGACATTTAAGCACATAAGGGGACTTTCACATAATAGTCGTTAGACTTAGGGAACTCATTTTAGTATCTTCAAAGCCTACTCGTGCCATGTGTAGATAGCATCCCATACTACTACCTACACGTTGTAGAACCTATCCAATAACTAGAGTGCACATCCCACATGATGGGAATAGGCATAACCGAGATAAACCATACTAGCTAGGTATGGAATCCGGAGTCTATCCTACTCCGTGGAGGTTGTTCTACTTGCCAAAGGTAGAACTAATAAGCAACCCATGTAGGCACATGGTTTAGGAGATGTCCAAGGAAGTTCATTGTGCCTAATCTCATACTCAACTAGGCCACCTTCCTAACCACATCCACTCGGTGCTAGCCTTGTTTCCCATAGAGTATTCAATCACATATGTACTTAGAGAGGGTTCCTTTTCTAGTTCAACCAACTCATAGTACCTTTCCCAAGAAAGGCCCCATTTCTTAGTCATGGCCAATCAAGGTTCATAAGGATAGCTCATTTGACTTTCTTAGATAAGGATTTTCATGCCGTTCCGGCTCCATCCATCTCTAAGTCTATCATCTCACTCAAGAAGGGAACTTCGCCCTAAGGCCCATCCTTCAAGGTTATACATTTACTTAGGAAAGCTAGACTTATGAAAGGGCACCATTTCTTAGTTTTGCCGATTCAAGTCTTGGCCTAGAATTCCTCTTTTAGCATTTATAGAAAGGGCACCATTTCTTAGTTCTAGCCCACTTCACACATTCATGCATTCAAGACTTTAAGTAACAAGGAGAGACACTTTAGTCTACCAACCAAGTCACAACATTATCATCTAAGGATACTTCATAATCCAACATCATTTCATATATACATCATGAGAAAAATCATACTTTAAATCACAATGCTATCCACTTTACATAGGATCATCACAAGATCACATAAACTCATTCACATCATACCTTCACACATAAAGCTTCACATAAAACTTTACATATAGCTTCATATAGGACTTTACATATAGCCTCATTTATATATATAATATACAATACAATAACACTTTGTACAAGATCACCTTATAACCATAAGAATACCTTCACATAGTACAATAACATTTCATAACTTGATAACACTTTAATTCAATAGATAATGCCTTCAAGTCCATGTTCATAATACATTCCATAATTAAACACCTCCACCATAAGTGGATCAAACTAAGCAAGAACAATTTTATCCATAATAAGAGATTAAGCCAACTTACCATCCTCTAAAGCCATAATCAACAACACTCAAGTCCCAACCATTTTACTTACCACAAGAGAATTCATCATAACTTGCCCATAAGGCCACAACTTTCAATTCATCCATACATCATCAATTCATCATAGATAGATGTAGAAAATCATAAGAGTCACTAATACAATCCAATCCAAACACAATCTCATAAACTTTGAATCATAAGCAAAAGACCCACTTCATAAGCAAATTTAGGAATTTAGGGAAAACATGGGTTCTTCAAGGAATTCCATATGAAATCATCTTAAAAACATTAATCAAACATTAATTCATCAATATAATGGCTTAGAAAACGTTTTGCCAATGAACCCATGCTTAGATTAGAATTTGAGATTTTGTTCTTTGAAACACTTTTGATTGGACTCCTTGAAAGAAAGATTGATCAAGGATCAAGGGTCACCATACCTCTAAGTTGAAACCCACGAAAAATTGAAGAAGAAAGCACTCAAAACCTTCAACCCTAGCTCCAACTTCACCTTGGCCTTCAATGGTGTTCCAAAGAGAACCCTTCCTTACTCTTTTAAAATGGAAAAAAATGATCCACAATCAGCCTAACACAATAATATAACCTCAAAAGAAAAGATTTGTGAAAAGACCAAAATGCCCTTAAATTTCCGGACGGACTCCTTGCCAACTGCCCAACTTTCAAAGGGCATAACTCGCTCATACGAACTCGGAATCGAGCAAACTCGGTGGCGTTGGAAAGATCGTTCCAAGGGCTTTCCAAACATAACTGGAACTACTCCTGGATCATCCTGAGCTAGGAGTTATGACTGCTCAAAGTTGGCCAAAAACTCTCTGATTTCCACACTTGGCAGAATTTCCAGATTTTGAACTTAGCCAATTTCCAGATTCTGAACTGTTTTTTTTTTCCAAAAGTGACTACTTCCAATTTATGCTTAAACTTTAAAAATTCATACGTTAGGCTCTAGTTTCACCTATCTATTTTTAGGGTCGCTACAGGTCCATAGGTCACGTTCGTAGATGGCCTTTTCTGCACATTCTTCAATTGTGTCTCTCAACTTCCACGTCTGAACTTATTTCCTACAAACATGATAAAAACACATTAATACCAATACAAAATGTCCCTAGACACACATAAATCTTAAGTGAAATGTATTAAAAATATCGTAAACTTACGGTATATCAACACCCTCAACTTAAATTCGCTGTTTGTCTTCAAGCAACACACTAATACTCTAAACGACACTTGTAGAGAAGCAGACATTCAAGTACAAGCAATCACATGGCTTTCTATCCGACTCCCTTTTCGAATGCAAATCTTTTCTCTTAGACTCAATAAACTAACTCATGCGGATCAAGATATGACAAAAAGATCGATAAATCGACTCACAACATACACTGTTTCACTATCACCAAGGTACCAACTTTCCGACAATGTAACTAGTGCCCTTACTTCAAACGAAATTCCTTTTTCACACAATGAATATGATTTTAAGTACAAGGATTCATTGAACACTCACGCTCAAAAGTAACTTCAAGTACAAGTAGTGCTCAATGTCATAGGCTTGCCCTTATTTTCACTGCCTAGACTCCCCAAACTAGTTGCTATGATTACTATAGGACTTTTCTTAGCTTGTAACGTAGGCTCAGGGTCAGGTGGGGTACATTTGGGTACTTTTTAGTGACTTTCCGCCCTCCTTGAAATTACATTGGCTTTTTACCTCTTCGTTGACCTATTTTTGGCAACTTTTGGTCTTAATTTCTTTCCCTTCACTCTTTTCAACCAAGGATGCAACTTTTGACTTTTTGACTCTTATTATCTTTTTCTTTTTCTTTTATTTCTTTTAACACTTTTCTTTTTCTTCTTTTGCACAAAGTCACATCCTCTTTCATACTTTTTCTCTTTTCAACACTAAACTCTTTTCATACCCTTTTTTCATTTGGTTTTCTTTTTCATAGTCACCCTCAACTAATGCATTTTGTGTTAGTTGAGCTGCACAATGTCCGATGTCGGACTAGGGCCAAGATCAAGGAAACTTTTGAGCTTAGCCACCCTCAACTTAGGCTTTTGGCCTAAGTCAAGGTGCACATGTCCAAGTAGGGATCGGGACCAAGACAATGTTTTTAAGGGATGGTGAGTTAGGTGAATCGAAAGAATTGGTCAATTTTAGGCTCAAATATTTGGATAAAAAAGGAACAAAGCTACCATTTAGTTAGATCATTTTAGGCTTAAGTGGACTAATTTGAACAATGGCCTAGCCTAGATTATCCTAGCAGGACCAACGGGGAGAGTTCTAGATTGGCACAAAACTGTCTGAACAATCAACTATTCTCACACACTCTTGGCAATTAGTTTCATTATCAGATTACCCCGTTCAAGTTTTAGCTTAAGTCATGAGATCAAATTGGTTCTTTATCATGTCATACTCAGAGCCGACACATTCAACTCATTCTAGCCTACAAATTAGCACATATCACAAATTTTGGACAGGTATCATTTTTCATTCTTAATTATGCCATCATGCCTCATTCTTTCTCATGCTTCTACACATACAATCCTAACACATGCCGGTTCAACATAAATTAAAACAGTCTGTTGGGGAAAAAGAACACAGGCAAGAAAACCCCAAAAGAGGATTATGAATTGGGTTACTCAGACTTCACCCTATCACTCACAATCCATTTACCCCACCCCCAACAAAATATAGTGCAATTGTCCCCAATGCACAAAAATTAAAGAGAAAGGATTGGGTGAAGTAAACGTGTGGCGCATAGCGCCGAAGACCTATCAACAAGCAAGTGGGTCCGATTTCTCGGAGCCCGCTGAATCAACACTGGGTCACCCTAAGTAGTGCTTACATCACCAATCACAACACCCTCAGTGGTGCCCATATCACCTATCACAGCACCCTCAGTAGTGCTATCGATCGATCGCACCACACCATCAGTGGTGCTCACACTACTCGAGGCACCAATGCTAACCTCCTTAAGCCACTGCTGGCACTGCTCCTCATAAACTAAAGATGCCTTACTTTTCTCTTTAAACTGTTGTCGCTCCCTCTTGCGAGATTTTCCGGCCTCAGTATCATTAAACGCTCGACTGGAGCGGAGGCGCTTCCCAACATGACGGGAAGAAGTAGGAGGCTGCATCTTATCCCCAAATAGGGCATCAAACACCGTATCATCAGCTGATGCAGTGGGGGATGACTCGGGCTCAGTCTCTGGAGGGGCTAGGAGGGTGTCAATATCAGCCCGGAGACTAGCTAGCTCCTTCCGAAAAGCATATACATCTGTGGTGGGGGCTGGTTAATCTAAGACCCACAGCTCCAAAGCATCAAGACGCTGGTGTAACGCCTGAACCTTTCGGTCCATCATCTACTCCATCCGCTGCTCCACCCTAGTCGAGGAATCTTCTATCGTGTGCCGCATCCAAGGCCTAATGTGCTCAAGTAGGGTGGCCATCTGGGCCTCCAATTTCTGAACTCGAGCTAAAGGGACGACTGCAGAGCCTAAAGAATTGGTGGCTTGGAGGAACTAGGGGCCTGACTAGCGGTCGGAGAATAAAAAGTCGGAGCATCCTCAGTGAGGACTGGAGGTGCAGGTTCATCAACTTGTATTTGCTCCACATCGATCACTAAATCCGCTCCCAGTGGAAACACCTCAACCTGCTGCTCTCTGCGTGGTGCAGCCACATTGGCCTCATCTCTAATAAGACTGATATCCAAGGTCTTGGTCGCCTGGACCAGTTCGTCACAATGCCACACTGGTACTCCAGAGTCCCTGCAGAACTGAAAGATGAGGCAAGGAAAAGGGTAAGTGGTGGAGACCTTGAAGACCCTCTCGTGAATCTCCGTAATGAGCATGCAAGCAAAATCATCTCAAACCCAACCACTAAGGCTGCAACCATAACTACTCGGTCCCAAATGAGTACATTATCTGCTTGCGTGGGAGAAACCCGATTCTGTACCAACAACCAGAAGAACTTGGCCACAAAATTAAGAGTGGCCTTCTTGATACTCAAGCTAGGGGTGGTGACCCAATTCGACGCGCTCTTCATCTGTAGCAATGTAACGGGCTAACCAGCGCAACATGGACTCCTTTGCTCGACATTCTTTTGAAATTGTCCCACTCCTCACGATGTTCCATCTATAGTCAAATTTGGCTATGTTGAATGCCCATATGCGGGCTGGATTGTAGAGAAATTGGCGGATGGTGTTCTCAGATTTATCCATGGAGAACCCCCGTACTAGTGTCGCAGTGAGTGGAGGTTGTGTGGTGGGTTTGACCCTTCTGTCAATAGAACCTTGGAGGGTAGCTGTGCAGGAAACATAGAACTCCCTCACAATCTCCTCACTATAAGACCCCAGGCTTCAGCCATCCACTCGCACCTGTGTTTCTTGAAGAGCTCTTGAATAGCGTGTGCGAAGTGTAAATTGCCCGTAAGAACCCCGGTGCTCCTCAGATACTAAACGAGCTGGTCTCTCCTTCTCAGTGATTATCATGACATCCCGGTATATCTGTCATTGACCATTTATGCACCACCTGTTTGGCTCCTCCGTATTTGGAGAGGGCTCGTTGCTAGGTGGTACGGGAATGTCCCCCGTACTAGTGGCCTCATTAGATGATGATGTCCTCCTATGTGAACTAGAGCTAGGTGCGGAGCCGGAAGTAGACCCAAAAGAAGAATTGGAAGCAGAAGCAGACTTTGAGCCGGAAACAGAACCAGCCGGTGATCCGATCGGTGTATCCTTCTCATCAGACTAGGAGGCAGTGACTTTGTTGGAAACCACCTGGTTGGACTGATTTCGAGTAATGCGGGGTGCTGTAGGGGATGTCCTGGTGGCAGGTGGGACATAGGCGGGATCCTTTTCCGCATCAGTATCTTCGTCAACGAGCCAAAAAGTCTACGCCACAAATTTAGTGTTGCCCATTTTTGTGTAGGTCACTGGTTTCTTAGGACCCATAGTACCTGTGGATGCTTAATTAGTACCAAAATACACCTCATAACACACTTGAAACAATTTTAGAACCAAGAATGAACCAAAACAAAAAAACAAAACAAAAATTAGACAGTTGCTTCAGTGGCCACCTACGGTGGGTACCTACAATCCATAGGTTGACCTATGGTCCGTGGATCCCTTCCTTAGGTCAAAAGTCCCAAAAAGTTAGGCTCTGATGGGAACCACGAATTTGCAGAATGGTCTGTAGGTTGACCTATAGATCGTAGTCCACTTCCATGGTTCCGCACTTGGTAGATTTTCTATGTGCAACAGACCACGGACTTGATCTACGTTCTGTAGATTGACCTACAGTCCGTAGACGAGGTCTGGTGGATCAGATATGTGTCAGGTATCAGACATGCCTCATTTTAAAACCATTTTTCAACAATTTCAACCATCAACCTACGTTTAATCATGCATTTCAACATAATTTATGATAGTTTGTCATTCCTAGGGTTCCAATTACACATTATTTCACATTTATTGCATATAACACTAGGAACCCTAAGTCGAACTTTCATTTTGACTATTTTCTTCGGGGTTATTTTATTACAATGACAACACACTCACATTCTATCATCCCAAGGGTGTTTCTAACACACAATTCATGAAGAATACACAAAGTATCACACCCAAGGTCAAGATCCACTTCATGACTTTCAAAAACGACAATGAATCGAAATTCACAGATAAAGGAAAGTTGGTTACCTTTCAAGCAAAGGAAGTGGGTGATTGTGTGCTGCTCTTAGACTCTAACAACTTCTTACTAGCCTTAGACACCGAACCCAGACACTGCAAACTTTGAAAAATGGGGAATGTGGGAAGTTGGGAGAGAGGAAATTGATTTGGGAATTTAGGGAAATGGAAAATGAGTGATTTGTGGGGTTTGGGAGTAATATGGAGTGATTTTGGGAGAGGAAGGGGTTAAAAACGGTTGGGAGGAAAATTTAAATGTGGGGGATGAATATAAAAATGAAGGGTTATGTTTAAAAACTATTCGGATCGGGTCAGGCAAACCCTAGGTTTGGACCCACGAAACCTCGTCGACTGGCTGTGGGTTGACCTACGGACTGTAGGTCGGGTCCGTAGGTCACTCAACACTTAGAAAAATTATAGGACTTACCTGGGATCTACGGACACTATTTACAATCCGTAGATTGACCTACGAACCGTCGATGGGGTCCATAGACCTCTGCAACAAACATTTTTTTGCATATTTTGCTTTTCATCCCTGCATATGTAGCAACCATTAGGCCGTTCTTTTTACATTTTCTGGACACTTTTTGGACACAGACCCTATTTTATATCTAGCCAACACTAAAACACAAATAAAGCACATATCTAAAGGAATACAAAAATGCAAATAACAAAGAAAACTACTAAACCGAAAGGAAAAACCTATAGTTAGCTAGATTGTACATCTTGGGTTGCCTCCCAAGCAGCGCTTGATTTAACGTCGTGGCACGACGCGAGCCTCTTGATTACTCAGACTTCATCAAGATAATAGGCCTCAACCACCTCTTTCACATTCTCCTATTTTCCTATGTAGATCTTGATCCTTTGCCCGTTCACCTTGAACCTTGTTGCCTCATTATTCTCAAGCTCGACTGCTCTATGTGGGAACACTTTAGTGACTATGAATGGCCTGGCCCACTTGGACTTGGGCTTGCCAGGAAACAAGCGCAACCTAGAGTACAATTGAAGCACAAGATCACCCACAACGCATTCTTGCTTTTCAATCCTTTGATCATGATACTTCTTCATCTTCTCCTTGTACAAGGCTGAACTTTAATAAACTCTTAGGCAAAACTTACCAAGTTCATTCAAGTCACTTACTCTCTGATTCGATGCGACGCTTCAATCCAGATTTAACTTCTTTAGCGCCCACATAGTCTTATACTCTAGCTCTATCGGCAAATGGCAAGACTTCCCATATACAAGTTGGTTGGGGGACATACTTATGGGAGTCTTGAAAGCGGTGCAATAGGCACATAGAGCATCATCAAGCTTCCTTGACCAATCGGTTCTATTCACATTCACAGTCTTAGCCAAAATCTTCTGGATCTCTTTGTTGGACACTTCAACTTGCCCACTAGACTGCGGGTGGTAAGGAGTGGCTACATTGTGGCAGACGCCATATTTCTCTAGTAGCGCCTTGAACAACTTATTACAGAAGTGGGAACCTCCATCACTGATAATCGTCCTAGGTATATCAAATCTGGAGAAGATGTTCTTTTTTAGGAATGTGGTGATATTTTTACTTCATTGTTGGAAAAGGCAATTGCTTCCACCCACTTCGATACATAATCAACCGCAACAAGAATATACTTCATCCCATGTGAATTCACAAATGGACCCATAAAATCAATACCCCATACATCAAATAACTCTATCACCAATATCAGATTCATAAGAAGCTTTTGCCTCTTTGAAATTCCACCTTCTCTTTGGCAACGGTCATAAGACTTAGCGAAATCATGAGCATCTTGGTGGATGGTAGGCCAGTAATACCCACACTGCAAAATTTTATACGTAATCTGAATACCACTATGATGCCCACCAACAAGCGATGAATAACACGCCTCTAGTATACTCAACATTTCCACCTCGGGCACACAACGACGAATAATCCCATTATCACAATGACGGTACAAATAAGTCTCATTCGAAAAGAACTTCTTCACATTATGCATAAACTTTTTCCTTTGGTGAAACGACAAATCTGATAGCACCAGATCACTTGCCAAGTAGTTGGCAAAGTCTGCTAACCATGGAATCAGATCATGAGAAGCAGCCAATACATGTTCATCCGGAAAAACATCATTAATTTCAGCCCTATCACCTGGCTTGAGCATAGCTTCTTCCTCCAATCTGGACAAGTGATCAGCAACCTGATTTTATGTCCCCTTTCTATCTTTCACCACAAAGTCGAACTCTTATAGCAACAACACTCATCTAATCAACCTCAGTTTTGCATCCTTCTTAGCCATCAAATACCTCAATGTAGAATGATCAGTATGCACTATGACCTTAGTACCAAGCAAGTAGGATCAAAATTTCTTAAATGTGAAAACCACTGCAAGAAGCTCATGTTCAGTTACAGTATAATTCTTTTGAGCCACATTTAGAGTTTTGCTAGCGTAGTAAATAGGATGACGAATCTTCTCTCGCCTCTGTCCCAATACCACACCAAGCGCCACTCCACTCGCATCACACATCACTTCAAATGGTTCACCCCAATTCAGTGAAATAATTATAGGTGCGGAAACTAGCTTTTCTTTCAACTCTCCAAAAAGATAAAAGGTTATTGCAAACATCAAGTCCGACTAAAGGGGTAGTTACGGACGTTGTGATAGCTCTTGACGGAACTGGTAATTTTACACGAATTAAAGATGCGATAGACGCAGCACCACAATTAAGTACAAAAAGATTTGTGATATATATTAAGAAGGGATTTTATAAAGAGTATGTGGAGATTAGCAAGAAAAAATGGAATATTATGATGTTTGGTGATGGAATTGATCTTACTATTATTTCTGGGAATAGAAATTTTATTGATGGATGGACCACTTATGGATCTGCAACATTTGGTAAGTTTTCATTTTTATTTACCATCATATATTATCATAAAATTCACGTGGAGTAACGTACTCAATATTTCAAAACATCCCCCTACTTTTATTTAATAATGATAGGACGCATATTGATAAGATTATAAAAATACCACTATTTTTATTCTGCTTTTTAAACATGGCCCATAAGGTATGTCTGCAAATATTGGTCAATCAATTCATTGATTGACTAATTAATTACTCTTCCCATTTTAAATAATATAATTTTTCTTTTTAAAAATAATTTCTTAATTAAATTTTTTTATATAAAGCATTTAATATCATAAGATTGATGGGTACTTTGTTATATTTTAAATATTTTTAATTAATTAAAATAAAAAAATATTTTTTTAACTTTCTTTAACTCTATATTTAGTCAAAATGAAAGCCTGAGTTGATGTTATAACTAAAAAAATGAAATTATTTATTTGAAATTTAAATGTATTATTTTTAAAAAATTATAAAATATTATTTGAACGTGAAATATAATTTAAATTAGGTTTTTTTTATGCATTTTTTAAAAAAAAATAGGATTTATTTGAAACAAAGTAATTTTAATATGACAAAAAAAAATTTAAACAAGGGTTTTGGTTGTATCTAGAATTTCATGGCCAAACAGAAATAAAGTGAAATAATTATTCAGAAAAAAATAAAAAAATAAAAATTACATAAAATAATTTATAAATTTAATCCCTAAATTATTACTACGTGTCTAACTCTTACCAACTACCAACATAAGACAAATGCGACAAATGCAAATTTCGAAAATGATTTGATTCATCCCAAGTTACGTACCTAATTAAAATGTCGGTGTTCCTGTATCATATGTGCATAATTGCATATAATACAGCCAGGGCTGAGCTCTTTTTTAAGTCATCGAGTTGAGTTGAATTTTTTAGTTGAAAAATTATATAGTAAGTATATATATACGAGAATTATCGAATAACAATAATGACAATAGTAAATGATATACAGAGAATTTGTGTAATACTTTTGGGATATTGGTGCTCCTGTCATCTAAAAACTAGAGTATATATACCCTTTATACTAACGGATAAATACGTGTCATAATCTTATCCATCGACCCGATATTTATTAAATATTGAATCGACGGATAAGATTGTGTCACATGTACCTATTTAATCTTCTATTAGAGTGAAGGGCACATATGCTCTAGTTTTTGTTTGACAGGGGCACCAATTTCCTAAAAGTATGACAGAGGGTATTAGGGACAACTAAAAAAAGGAAAAGTGGACAAGTAACTAGGGATAAAGGGGACGAGAGGGAGTTGCTCGAATGGCAAGTACCCCTCACTTCCAACCCGAAGATTGAGAGTTCAAGTCACCAAGGGAGTAAAAGGGATGGGAGCTCTTAGGAAAGGTAGAAAATAAAAATAAAATAAAATAAAATTAGGGATAAAGGGAGTACATGGGATAGCGTATATTTTAAAATTAAGTTTAAGATAAAGTTTATATTATATTTAGTTATAATTTTATTCGAAGCTTAATATCCTACTCATCTCATTAAATTTAAGATTTCTTTATCCTACATTTCATATGTGATAAGAGGTTGAAAAATGTCTCCATATGTATTAGTAATGATTCAAGAATGCTCTCTTTTCATCCGTTAAGAACAAATTTGTTCCTCCTTCCACTCATTGGTTAAAAGCTGTCCTTAACCTATTAAAAATGATTCAAGTTTGTCTCTCAATTTACCTATTAGATCAAATTGTCCTTAATATACGGGAAACTTTCAAAACTAGCAAAGATTAATTAGACCTTAAATAGGACTCCATAGCTACAGTATAGCTAGTTACAATTCGCAACAATATTTTGATTTGCTATGCATTTGTATTTTGTATTTTTTCATGGATTTTGGAGAAAAAAATACAAATACAAACTAATTTGTATTAAAATGAATACACATTAGGAGGTGACAGATAAGTGAGATAAAGAGTGAGAGGAGAGAAGATTGTATTTTATATTTATTTTGCATTGTATTATGTATTTTTTTAGTGCATAACTATTTTGTATTATGTATCAATGTATTCGAAATATAACGAATACAACCGATTCATACTCTTTGTGATTGGATACAATTGATACATAATACATTTGACAGAGAGGATGAATGCATATTGTATTCGTATGAATACAAATACAATTGATACAAAAATACAAATATAGTTTTTCAAATACAATTGATATAAAATACAAAACTCTCACATATATTTGATTGAATACAATTGATACAATCACACACACACACACACACACACACACACACATATATATATATAAAAGAGAACCTTAGGTCCGTCTCTGTGGTGCCACCACAAACCATAATTCACTTTTAATTTATTTATTTTCAAAATTAGCCTTCCCCACATTCATGAAAAATTGTGACTTTTATGAAGAGTTGCGACTTTTATGAAAAGTTGCGACTTTTATGAAAAGTTGTGACTTTTATGATGAGTTGCGACTTTTATGAAAAATTGTGACGTTTATGAAAAGTTGTGACTTTTATGAAATGTTGTGACCTTTTCGAAGGGCTACAACTTTTCCAAATAGTTGTAACTTTTCCGATAAGGCACAATAAACATTTGTTCACACTACCCTTTATTGTCTACAAATAGAGAGATTTCCACTCATTTTAAAACAACGAAAATTCTGAACATCTTCTTCTTCTTTCTTCTTCACAATTAACTATTTATGTACTTTGCTCTTGTTGAGTGGCTCACTGACCCCCATTGCTTATGTTACAGATACTGGTATGTATTTTTATAGTCATTAATTTATGCTTATATTATTAAGGATAAATGATAAGATGCAATAATTTTCATTTTCCATTACATTATTAATGTTTGTTACTACGTAATCTTGTATCTAAGACAATATAGTGTTTTAGTTTTTATGACTGATAGGTTTTAAGTATTATTTTATAAATTCCGTGATATTAAATTCCTGCGCGAAGCTCTGGTAATTTTACTAGTTGATACATAATACATTTGAATAGATTTCTTCATAGAGGGAGAGGGAGAGGGAGAGGGAGAGAGATAGAGAGAGAGAAGGAAGAGAGTCTGCTATAATAACAACATATAGTGATTTTTTGCAACTTTTTAAAAATATAGCTATTTTCCATGAATATGTTGACATTTTTCCCATTTCCCATAATTTTCCCTATAGCTATTGTGACCTTGCCAAACTTCAAAACTCAAAAATTTATGTTTTAAGTGCAAAGTTTTAATGCTTTGTTTGTCAAACTTTTAAAATTTTCTTATTTTGAAAAATATTTATTTTTTTATGAGAAGCAATTCGTGTCTGACTTATCAAATTAAAAAGTACTTTTGAACAATAATAAATGTTCGACCAAAATTTTAAAAATTATTTCTAAGTATATTTTCTCAAAAGTGTTTTCCCAAAAAGTAATTTTGGGGGAATTTTTTTTTCTAGCTTTTGAAAAATTGCGGGAGTTTGCACTTTTGCCCTTATTTTGTGTTAGTTTGTAATTTTTGCCTCTCATAACAAATACTCCCTTTGTCCCAATTTATGTGACACATTTCGGATTACGAGATTCAAACAAGTGTATCTTTGACCGTAAATTTTTCCTATATATTTTGAATTATCAATTATTGAGACTTATAGTACTTTTTATATAGTTTACAAATATATAAATTTCATTTTAAAATTTTTGAAAATTTCATGAGCAAATTCTCGGTCAAACTTAAACTGTTTGACTCTCGAAAAGCGAAATGTGTCACATAAATTGGAACAGAGGGAGTAACTTTTTTGGTAGGGCAAATTTATATTCTCATGTCATAATATTTCACAAGTTATGCCCAGTCATGCCTTCTATTTCTAAAAAACGTATGCATCATTAGGTGTAAATTTGATTGCTAATGGGCAAGATTAAAGACCAATTTATCTGAATGACAAAAAATAAACACTAGTCCATTAAAGGGAAAATGTACAATTTTATGGAAAATCTGCTTCTGCTACTCTTTTAAAAAAATATTTTCTCCCAAAAGCGTTCAAACACCTCAAGTTTTTAAAATAAATAATTCTTAAAAATAAATAAATAAACTCTTTTTTCCTCTAAAAAAATTGGCCAAACATACTTACAAATGAAAATGACTATTTGATGTTGAAAGTTCATTTGATCAAAATTGAACTTGATATCAAAGAAAAAAATACACATCAATGGGTACAATGAAAACTTACCTTGGTTTTTTATTACAATCATAATGAAAGGAAAAGAGAAAAAAAACACATATGTTCTTAAACTTCAAATATTTAACAAATTCTTGATGGTAAAAAAAAAACTTCAAGACATAGAGTTGCAAAGATCATAATACTAGTTCTCAATATGTGATTACTCTTCTTTTTACCTTTTGTTTCTAAAAAACACATATGTCCTTAGGCTCTCTGCATACATTGAGGTTTGCGGTGATATAATCAATGGGTCTTTTAGTATTTTTGGTGTAAATGGGTTTTCAAACATTTTGTTTAGATTAGTGCTTGTATATTATTTCCTAACTGTTTTTCTTATACCTGCAGCTGCATTGAAACAATCATTATGGGTTTTTTGGAGTATCCCAACGTCTCCTTCTAGCTTTGGATGTTTAGTGTCTTCCGATTGACATATCTCTGCATGTTTATAGTCATGCGACTAACTTATAGCTTTAGACTTTAGTTTTTGTATCTCATTGTCCATACTATCCACTTTGGTACAAAGTGTAGTAATGGCTTTGAGTATATCTTCAATTGTATTTTCTTTCTCAGTCTGAGTAACTTTGTCTTGATAAGTAATCTGCAATAACATTCTTTTCAGTTTTTATTACTTCAATAGTAAATGTAAAATTTAATATATTTAATATCAATCTCCTTATTTCTTTTGTCGTTACTGAATCTTGTATTTTTCTTGTTAGCCACCATTTTACTTGTGTGTTATCTGTCCTTATAATAAATTTGTTATATACGATATATGGTTCAAATGATAATAAACATTTATATACTGAGTATAATTCTTTCCTGTTTATTTCTCATTTTATTTCTATATTAGTAAATGTTCCTGAATAATACCTACAATGATGTTCTATTTTTTCTCCATCATACTCGTATTTTAAGATTCCTCCATATCTTTTTTCACTGATGTCTAATTCTACTATATAAGTAAATTTTTTGTTTTTATCCGGAAAATATAGTTTAGGTAGGTTTTTACATAATAATTTTACTTTTTGTATTTGTGTTTGGTCTTTTTTATCAAACTGGTATTCTACATCTTTCTTTAATTTCTGCTGTAATGGTTTTAAATTTTCTTCTAATTTTGGTATGTATTCTCTGACTTGATTTACTAGTCCTAAGAATGATTGTAATTTCTTTTTTGTATCTAGCTGTTCATTTGAGTTAATTATTTTTTGTACTATATGTGTTTACATTTTTATTCCATTTTTATCTATTTGTATTCCTAGGAATTCTATTTGGCTTTTCATTATGTCTGCTTTCTTTTTACTTAGGCTTATGCCTGAATATTCTATAATATATATGAATTTTTCTAATAATCTTATGTGTTCTTCTTGGGTTTTAGAATATAGTAATATATCATCAATATATACTACACAATTTTCTAGTTGTTTAAAGTAGTTATCCATAAAGTGTTGATATCTACCTGGGACATTTTTATATCCAAATGGTAATACATTCCATTCATAAAATCCTTGTAGTACTGTAAATGTTGTAAGTTTTTTAGATTCTTCTTCTAATTTTAAGTGGTAAAATCCTGATTTGCAGTCAAATTTACTAAAGTAATTATATCCTTGTATTTGTCTTATTTTTAATATTTTATTTGGTATTGGGTAATTATATGTTTTAGTTTTTGCATTTAAATTTCTATAATCCATAACCATTCTACTTTTTCCTCTTTTTTGTTCAATATGCTTATTTACTATAAATGCTGGGCTTGTATGCTTGCTATTGCTTTCTTGTATATACCCTTTTTCTAGTAATTCACTTATATGTATCTTAAATCCTGTTAAATCATTAAAATTATATTTTAATGGTTTTTGGGTTATTATACTATTATTATCAATTAGCTCAATTTTTACTTTTGTTTTATGTTTTTCCCATCCTTGTAAAGGATCTTCACTATATAATAATTCTAACTTATCTTGGATTATTTTTACTTTATCTATAGAGAATATAATTAATTCTATTTTAGGGTCTTCTTCTTTTATATTTTCTAATTTTGTGTACTTTTCTCACTTCCTTTTATCCATTCTGCTGTTTTTCGTTTTTTGTTATTTACGCTTTTTGCTCCTATTTTTTGTGTACATGGTGTTGTGAACCACCAGTGTGTTTTTGTTATTATATGTGGGTATAATTTTTCTAAAAATGGCATTCCTAATAGCATATCTTTTGTAGTTAATTCAAAGTTATATATTTCTTCTATAGTTAATATCTTATCCCATATTTGTATTTTTATATTTTTTGTGTTATATGTAATCATGCTTCCTTCATTATTAAATCTTGTTACTACTATCGGTGTTTTTAATCTTTCCCATTTATCTTCTGGTAAGCAATTGTATTTACATATATTAGCTTCTGCTCCTGTGTCTATCATTGGTGTATAATATCTGTTGTAATATCCTTCTATTATTATCTTTGCAAGTATATATATTTTCATGTTTTTATCATAAGAAAGTTCTTTTTATTATTATCTTCTTATTATTATAATTTATTGTGAACTGTTTGTCTTCTAAATTATATGGTTTCATTTGTTCTAACCGTTTTATTCCTAAAGTGATATTTTTATTCCTTGATATACTTTAAACTTTATTATTATTGGTACTTCTCCAATGATTATTTCCTTTTCCGTAGTTTCTTCGGTATATATCAATGCCTTTGGTAGTTCAGGGCATGATTGTTCAGTAGTAATTATTTCATCTTCTGTTACTAGTTCTTTTGTAATATAGTTTTCTTCTGGACCTGTATTTATTAATATTAGATATTTTCGTTGTTTCATTACTCCCGTTATGTAGTAATGATATGGTTCTATTTCTTCTTCTATTGATTTTTGTGGAGTTTTATCTATTCTTCTTGAGGTACTCATTTTTTATGATATTTAGGGTATTTCATAGTTTATTCTTTTTGATGTACTTAGTCTTTCTTTTACTATTTCTAAATCTTCTTCTATGTCAATCTCATTGTAACTATAATCATTATTATCTATGACTGTAACTATTCTTTCAAAATGATTTTCTATTTTTATTTTTTTTATTTTATTTTTTGCTGTTATTTTATGTTTTGTTGTTAAAACATATAAGTTTTTACATATAGCTGTAAATATTTTACTTCCTGGGGCTAGTTCTATCCCTGACATTTTCCAATATAATACTAGCGATTTATCTATGTTTCTGTCATTTATTGCAACTGAGTAGTTAGCACTTATTATAAATTTAAATTTTTGGTATATGAGGTTACCTTTTACTGCACTTATTAGATTTTTTTCTATGGGTTGTATAATTCTATCATTCGCTAAATATATTTCTATGGGTGTATCTATTCCTTCTCTAAAACATGCTTTTATTAGTATTTCTGTTCCTCCTAAATGTACATATTTAATTGGATTTTTAGCTTTAATATCTTGTATTTCTTTATTTATTATTCGTTTGTTTATTATTGGTATTTTAGCCTTTTCTTTGGTGTATTTGCAATCCATGATATGTTCTCTTTGGCTTACTACATAATATTCTTCCTTTTGTTGTTTAAACCAGTTTCTTATTGTTGGTATTTCGAATATTTTTTTTACGCTTAGGTCTAATTTTTTTCCTTTTATTTGTTCAAATATATTATTATCAAATATTATTTTTTTTTATGCCGATTCTTCATCTTGATATTTTTATTTAGTTATTATTTGTATATCTATCTCAGTCATTTATATAGCGTTCATTGTCTGATTCTATTGCTGAATTATTTTCCATTTCGTCTGTTTCGTTTTCTGATAATTCATATATGATATCTTCACTTTCTAATTCATAATCTACGTATTCTATTTGTGTATATTTTTCATTGTCTATTGTTATTTCTGATATTTGTTTTTTCTTTGGGTTTTTAGGTAATTTACAATTTGTAGCTATATGTCCTAATTTTCCACAATTATAACAAGTACATTCCATTAGTTTTCTTTTTGGTCTATATGGTCTTTTGGTTTTGTAGTTTTTTACATAGTATCTTCTTCTTGGTTTTTTATATTTATATTTTGATCTATATTTTTTGTTATATCTCCTTTTATAGTATTTGTCCGTACAACCAAATTGGGGTGCCGTTTTATTTTTGCAACATGCTAAGTTTTTTACTAGTATTTTTTCCATTTTTATTTCTTCTTTATGTTTTTCACATAGTTCTATAAACCATCGCGGTAAGAATTTTATTTTGGCTCCTAAGGTATCTGTTAATCCTGCTTCATTCCAACTTTTTATTACTTTTGAATTAAAAGGTTCTGGTAATTTTGTAAAATATAATTTTCTTATTTCCTTACTTTCTTATGTGCTATATGTTCTTTTATAATAATATTCTCTAAATGCACATGTATATTCATCTATATAACACATATTACATATTGCTAATTTTGTCATTAGATTCCAGTTTATGACTTTTTCTCTATTTTGTTGTTCTACTTCTGTTGTCATACTACTAAATTCATTTCTTATAGCTATTTCGTATTTATGTAATATTTCCATAGTTGTAGTAGCTAATTCACCATTAGATTTTTTATTACTTCTTAGAGTTTTTAAACTTTCATCTGATAAATTTTGTAGCCATAATTTTACTGTTCCTATAAGTGTTCTTTCTATATATCCTGGTGTTTCTGTCATTCCTATTTTGTTATCTATTAACTGTTTTGATATATATCCCATCCATAATTGGATTGTTTTATTTATATCTGATACACAGTCTAAATCTAAAAAATCATGTTGTTCAGTTATTGGTTTAGGTGTCCATTTTTTATTTAATCTTTTATCCCATATAGTTTTTTCTTTATCATATTGTCCATAGTTTGCATTATAATATTTTAAATTTTTTGGATTTTTTATTACTGATGTACTAGGTTTTTCATCCATGACTATGTCTCCTGTATTTACTTCTAAATTCTAAATTCTTTGTATTATCTATATTTGTTAAAATTTCCGTATATGTTTCGTTTGTTTCTGAATGTTGTTCATCTAGATCATCGTCATTTATTTCATCAATTCTTATTTCAGGTAGATTATCTTGGTTATTTTCTTATTTCCTTCTAATTCATCTTCTAATTGCAATTTTTCTTTAAATTTAATTATCTCATTTGCTAATTTTTTTTTTCTTTTTCTTTTTGTTTCATTTCATACATTTCTTTCAACATTGCCAGCTCTTTTTCTAGTTCTATTATTTTAGTATTTTTTACTTCTTCTAATTGTTGTAATTCCTTTTTTGCTTGTTGTTTTATTTTTTCAATTTCCGTTTTTCTATCTATTTCTTCATTTTCTTTTGTTATTCTTATCATAGCAGTTAAACTATCTTCTAGTTTTACCGTTTCTTTTTTTAACATTAAACTTATATTGTCACCTATTTTTTTGTATCTTCTTCCTAGATTAGAAAATATTATCTTTATTTTTAATCCGTCATAGTTTTCATATATTTTTTCGTCTATGTCATAGTCTTCCTTATTCATTTATAGATTGTGTTTAAGTTTATATTCTAAACTTTCTATCTGTATCTGTAGATATAAAATAGTTTTCCTTTGTGATACTATAGATTTTTTACAAGTTCCTGCGAATATATTATTGTTAAGTCTACTTTGCCTATGTGCTAATTCTTATTTTTTTGCTATAATTATTTCAGTAAGTTTTTGTTTATATTCGTTATTCTCGTTATTCATTGTATTTTTAAATATTTAATATATTTATATTCTATTTTAGATATATTATTTATTAATTGATCTAATTTGTCGTTATCAGTTTTTGTGATATTGAGTTGTTTATTTTCCGGATATAATTTGTTTAATTTTCTTCTTATTTTTTTTTAATTTTCTACTAGTACGTTTCTTCTTATATTTCTTTTCATCCAAACCATTCTACTTTTTCCTCTTTTTGCTTACTATGTTTATTTACTATAAATGTTGGGCTTGTATGCTTGCTATTACTTTCTTGTATATACCCTTTTTTTAGTAATTCACTTATATGTATCTTAAATTCTGTTAAATCATTAAAATTATATTTTTAATGATTTTTGGGTTATTATACTATTATTATCAATTAGCTCAATTTTTACCTTTGTTTTATGTTTTTCCCATCCTTGTAAAGATCCGCAATAACATGGATTCTCGAATAAATAGAAGTAGAACATGAGTTTTACTAGGGGAATGAATATCCTCAATCTTGTTGAGTTCAGGTTTCAGAGATGTCTCACCTGCAGCATCATTCGATTCACCAACAACAGAAGTTTTGGGGATAGCCAGATATACGAAAGGCCTGTAGATTTGAATATAATCTGAAACCACGAAGTGCCTCTCTTTGCATATAACATAATATATGCCTGCTCTGCCAAAACATCTTCTTGAACAAAAATAACTTTTGACAAAATCAAACAAAATATCAAGTTAGTTGTCGTAAACTCAAAACGTTTCTAACAAAATAAGGAAATTCTACTATTTATTCTATACCTACTATTTGAAACGTTTTGAGTTTATGACAATTAGCTTAATATTTTGTTTGATTTTGTCATAGGTTATTTTTGTTCAAGAAGATGTTGTTTTGGTAGAGCAGGCATATATTATGTTTTATGCAAAGAGAGGTACCCTATGGTCTTCAGATTATATTCAAATCCACAGACCCTTTGTATATCTAGTTATCCCCACAACTTCTGTTGTTGGTGAATCGAATGATGCTGCAGATGAGACATCTCTAAAACTTGAACTCAGCAAGATTGGAGATAATGATTCCATTGTTAAACTTATCTTCTACTTCTATTTATTCTAGAGTTTATGATATTGCCTTACTAACTATACAAAGCTTATGGCTCCCCCTTTGGCCATAAGTCAATGTCCGCTAACATATACAAAGTAATGCAGCAGTAAAGAAAAAACTGAAAATTCTCTTAAGTCCTTAACGGAAAGAAAAGAAATGTAGCAGCTCAACATACATTGACAGTTCTCCATGAAGCAACAGATAGGAGTAAGGCACAATGAATGCCCACCAATGGCAGGAAAGAGTAGCATCTTGTACCGCATAATAAAGCAAATTAATACTGCTAAACATTAATATAAAAAATGTCACACTAACAATGTCCTGCTCATTTTTAATATTAACACAATATTAACACAAGAGAGTATACAAGCTGAAGGCAGACTATTATGCATAGTGAAGGCATGCACTGCATTGAATCTCCACTCGGTAAAATAGTAAGTTTTACCCAGTTGTAGTGGTCTCAGAAGTGAAGTACGACTGCTTAAGGGAAATAAAATAGTAGTGCTCTCGCAGTAATCAAGGTGTTGACATGACCTTTACTAGACAGAACACTACGATCTTGTGCTATCCCGATTTCATGAGTGGTTTTGAGAATAAGCGCAATTCTAATTGGAGACAACCTACTTCCACCCATACGGACTAAAAATTTTCAGTAAGAGTTCTTGTAAACTCAACCTCCACAATTCACTACAGGAAACAATGCACTCACATCATAGGAAGGGAAATGAAATAGTGCATTTCACAATAAGTCATCATATGATTCGTTTTTCCCGTTGAACCTGATTATAGGATCTCTAGTCCCCAAGTTGGGTTTCTCATATATGAATCATGGATTTACAGGCTTCAATCCTATCCCTTGGATGTGCTCCAAACCTTTTCTCTTGTTAAGGCCTTAGTAAAAGGATCTGCAAGATCATCACAAGATTTGACATAATCAACATTAATGGTACCACTTATCAAATATGATCTCACACTACTGTATTTCCTCCTTATATGTCTGAATTTACTATTGTAATAACAATTTTGAACTCTACCAATTGCAATGATGCTGTTACAATGAATTAGAATAGGAGAAATTGATTTTTAAAATAAGGTATTTGAATAACAAATCCCTCAACCAATTCATTTTTTTACTAGCTAAAGCTAAAGAAATATTAGAGCCTCCATGGTAGAGTAACATTCAATTTTTTTTATTTCCAACAAATAGCACCACCATCCAAAGTAAAAATGTAACCCGTAGTACAACATGAATCACCTGATAAAGTGTTCCAATCTGCATCATAAGAACCTTAAAGGACAACAAGATATTTTTTTATAGAACAAATCACAAGCTTTTATCCCAATTAAATATCTCATAATTCTTGTTATAACATGCCAATGTTCATTACTTGGCTTGCTTGTGAACCTGCTAAGTACTCATACTGCATATGCAATATCAAGCCTAGTAGTATCAGTCACATACCCCAAACTTCCAATTAAGCTAGCATATTCCTTTTGACTTATCACATCATTGTCACTTTGAACAAGATATCATTTTGTTGATGAGAAGTTCCATCATCTTCATCGGCAAGATTCACAAACAACATCCTAAGAACTCACTACAACTACAAGCATAATGTAATAGGAGGTAGTTAAAACTTAAGTTTTATTATAATATATTTTATTGTTTTGCTTGTGATGGGATTTGTACAACGTCTTTTGGTTGACGAAAGGTCCCGTCATCTTTCGTGGTAGGCTGCACACACATATTGATTCTCATAATAAAAGTTGAGGGTAACGTGGAATGCAAAGTGTATGCAGGTTAATTAATTATAGAGTAAAAGATGGAGAAAAATACACATACTTCATGAACACTTTTAGGTCCATAAGATACACCAATCCCAACATTGTCATCAACATTATATATAGTTGCTCTAGGCTTATCAACTTTCATCTTTACCTGAAGTTCCCCAAATTTTGTAAAATAACATAATATATTTATGTTAAGTAGGTGTTTTAATGATTCTACCACCTCTATTTTTTCCCTTCTCATTCAATAATAACATAAGTCATTCACAAAGAAAAATCAGAAACTAATATAAGCATGTAAGATGCATAGTTTCTAATTAATTACCATTGATTTCTTTTTTCTGTTCTTTGTCAAGTATTGTCTTCCCAAAAGAGTCATTATGGTCCTTTTCCTTTTTCCTGTCATTGTCTACATCATATTTTTTATTCTGTTTCATCTTCTTATGGTCATTCTTTTCTTTCTTTTTCATCTCAGTTTCATGCCAAAGAGATTGTTGAATTATACAAAAATTAAGTCTACCGAATTATATATCTAGATTTATAAATTTATATACATAATTCAGTGAACTTGTTTTTTGTATAATTCTCCAGTATCTTTCGCATGAAATTGAGATGAGAAGAAAAGAAAATGAGGAACGTAAGAAGATGAAACAGAACAAAAAATCTGATGTAGACGATGAAGGAAAAAAGAAGAAGGACCAACATGGCTCTATTGAGAAGACATTACTTGACAAAGAACAGAAAAAAGATATCAATGGTAATTAATTAGAAATTATACATCTTACAAGCTTATATTAGTTTCTAATTTTTCTTTGTGGATGACGTATGTTATACTGAATGAGGAGGGAAAAATTAATGGTGGTAGAGGTATACCCTAAAACAACTACTTAACATAAATATATTATGTTATTTTATAAAATTTGGTGAAATCCAGGTAAATATGGAAGATGTTATACATAGAGCAACTACATTTAATGTTGATGATAATGCTGGGATTGGTGTATCTTCTAGACCTAAAAGTGTTCATAAAGTAAGTGTATTTTTCTCCATATTTTGCTCTATAATTAAGAACATGCATACACTTTGCATCGTACGCCATCCTCACCTTTTATTATGAGAATCAATTATGTGTATGCAGCTTGTCAAGGAAAATGACGGAACCTCTTGTCAACCAAATGATGTTGTGCAAATCCCATCACAAGAAAAAAAACAAAAGGTATTATAATAAAACTTAAGTTTTAACTACATCCCGTTATGTTATGCTTGTAGTGAGTTCTCAGCATGTTGTTTGTGCATCTTGTTGATGAAGATGTTGGGACTTCTTATTAACAAAATGATATCCCACAAGCAAAACTGAAGAAGGTACATTACTTATCCCTGTTATGAGAATTGTCCCCCATTGGGCTTAGCTCTTCATCAGACTTTTGTTCTTTCAAACTAGTGTCCATAAGAAGGTTTGAGAAATCCCAAGTTTCTCTATTATGTATAGGAGCCCCTCTTTTTCTATATTCACTTTAGCACAACACTCAAGTCCCCCATTATCAACTAGGAGTTTTGACCAACTAGAATCAAACATTTTTAGACCATCTCAGAGATTCCTCCTATGATATATATTATGTAGTCCATAAATGACATTGAAGTCAAAACTAGTATCCAAATCAAATACATTTATTGATCAATGTATGAATTGAGAATAAGTCTCAAACACAGCTACATCAACCTCATGAGCATTCCAAAATATCAATATTTTCCCCCTACTGGCATGATCATAGTTGTGGCGCCACCTTCGGTAGGCAACACTTCCCTTAGAATGTGTTCGATGATAGCTAAAATGGATTTCTTTCCCTAATCATCATCTTAGTGAAATCTTTTTCTTACAACTTATTCAGTCACCTTATATTTCAAGTGGCTATCTTTATTTATGGAATTTTTAGGGGTCGATATCCTTAATCACTATTCCCCCACTCCTTTGGCCTTTACCTTCAACTTTTCAGGATGATAGTTTGTAGGTATTGTCATTAAGTGGGTTATAACCATTGTTAGTCTCGGCTACAAATACCTCCACTCCTCTTTTTTTTACTGCTGACTTGTTTTTTTACCTACTTCCATCCTTAAGGTGATCTGTTAACTTTGAGTCTATATCCCCAGAATCTCAATTTTATCCAGTTGCGTTGGCACATCATTATTTTTCTTAGCCTGAGCTTTTTTTTGCTAAACTTTCTTGGCCATATGATTTTTAGCTTGTACATTTCATCTGTTTGGTCCCTTTGCATATTGTCCCTGCACTTGCTGCTTTGTAGTTCCTCTTACATGTTTCTTAATTGAGTTGGCATTGGTGTCTTAACTGGAGGGACTTAAAGCAGAATAAAGGCCTCCATTTATAGTTGATTGTCTACTCAAATGTCTTGCCATCTGGCCCTGTTATTTTAATTTTCTCAAGGAGGGCTTGTGTTACATTCATCTCTATTGGAAATAACCGATTTCTTTCAAACAAACATTTCCTCCTAACAAACGTCATATTTGTTCAAAAAAGATGAATTTGTTCTGAAAATGTGAGTTCACACCTATTCAACACAAATCACTAGCTATAAATAGTGAGGTGTTTCCTTAGTTTTTCATTGATATTTTTTTCTTCTACATATATTTTTTTATAAACAAAATCAAGTCTTTATGTGATTTCGTTGCTACTTTTGAGTCCGCTGAAGTTTGAGGTGTCGCTACTTCTTTAACAAGTATATCTCTTTTATTCTGGGAGGAAATAATTCACAACATACAGTACATTGAAGGGATTAAATTTCTTAAGGATACACATGAATTATGTGGCCTCAAATATTTCTTCTTTATATCTTAAAATTATTTTGGATTTACTATTCTGAACACAGTAGATAGAAAATTCAAGATCGAGGCTCTTGGATTTTAGGACACAACCAGCTGATCTTATGGCTCACTATATGTGTGTTTCACCATTATCATATCTTTCTCCCCATCCTAGATTGAGGCCCTTAGAATTTTAAGACACAACCAACTGATCTTATGGCTCACTATATGGGTGTTTCACCATTATCATATCATTCTCCCCATCCTATCTCTAGGACTGTTATGCATTTGGAGAAAAAATGTGTTTGATATATTTATCAAGATGTGTCCTACTCTTTTCTCTAGAGACTCAAACAAAAGTGATTTTGAGTTCTAGGTTAGCTGTGAGTGAGAGGTTGCATAACCTTGGTTTGTGGAGCAGCATGAGGTGGATGACCTATATTGATTCTATACTAGGTGGTTCACCTTTTTTGAATTGGACTTAATTTTTAGAGGCGCTCTTAGAGAAACATATTCTTGCAGCATAAGAGAGAGAAAAAGGGACCAATTTAAAGGGCCTCGACATGAGGGCATGATGATTATCAAGTATAAGGTGAGATTTCATGCCTAATCCCACCATGCACTAATGATACTTCCCAAGGAGATAGAGAAGATTCAGAGATCAGCTAGAGGTTTGATAACTCTAATTCATAAGGCTACCACTCAATCATTTTTTCTATTTCAATAGGTGATACGTTATGCTAGAGAGATTGAGATGATTCTTAGGCAGGCTTATGGAGGCAATGAAAAGAGAATTTGTAGATCTTACAATTCTAGAGGTATTTCATCAAGAGTTAGAAGTTTCTTGGCTAGAGGTTATTCTTGTTAGTACAGTCGACCAATCCATGCAACAGTTCAGGACAAAGTATGTTAGATATTCTTTTTGTTGTGGGTATTTGAGTTCTTCTAGGCCATCTCAACAACCTGTGACTAGAAGATGATCTTATGAGTGTGGAGATGTGTACCACTTTTATAAGATTATTCCAGACTTAATCATAATGGAGCCTTGCAGATTTCTCAAGTTCAGACATTCAAAGAAGTTGCGCTATGTAGAGGTGGTGCAAAAACTTGAAAGGTTGGTATTAGAAGAGTCTTTAGACTGGGGGTGACTATGCCCATTGCTACGATTTCACGATTAATCCCAAGGCTAAGGCCTCTGATAATTTGATTATAAGTATTGTTTTAGTACACCACCAAAATGCTACAATTTTGTTTGATCCTTGATATAAGTTCTCCTACGTGTCATTATATTTGAGTTGGGTTTAGATATGTTTGGTGACTATGTATCTATGGCTGTAATATGTTTCTACTCCCATGGGTTATTCTTTAGTAGTGGTTCAAGTGTACCAATCATGTGTAGTCACATTGATAGGGTACAATATGCGGGTGGACTTTATTATGTTGGATATGGTTGATTTTAACATCATCTTTAATTATGGATCCTTATCATGAGATTATATAATGCTATGCTAAGATAGTTACCTTAGCAATGTCGGGAATCCTTAGGTTAAAATGGAAAGGTACATTGTGTCATTTTTAAAGGCTCAACAGTTGGCTGAGATGGTGTCTTTTATATTAGTTCTATGTTTGTAATACTGGTGCTGACACTTCCTCATTGGGGTCCATTCCAGTACTGAGAGTTCTCAAAGGATTTTTGATAGATCTTCCAAGCGTTCTACTTGACCATGATATTGATTTTGTTATTTGGCTTGGAGCTGGCACTCATTTCATTTATATTCTCTCCGACAAAGTTCAAGGAACTATAGCGCATTAACAATTTAACAAGGAGATGGGCACCATAAATTGAAATAATTTTACTCATCAATTAACACTTCAGCGTATTAACAACTTAACAGAGAGTAATTACAGTATTACTTAAATCTGAATCCAAACATTAGAAACAACTTCCATTATCTAAAACCACAAAAATAGGGCATACCTCAAAGTAAAAGTGACTTAGAAATCTTACATATTCTTGCAACATCCATTAATCGTTGAATCGGTTGTTGCACATACCCCTGTTTCTGAATGACTTTCCTTTTCTTTTAAATGTTGAAAGACTACATCAACAAGTGAAGATAAGTAAAACATAAGACCAAAAAATATTTATACGAAATCAAAAGAAGGGAAAAAGAAATTCCCCAAACTATAGATCTAAAACATTTTTAATGAAAAATTAGTTTCTCAATTAAATAAAAAGAAGAGGAAGCTTCTCAAGGAAAAGAGAATTACAACTGAAAACATACCACATAACTATAAAGCTAGATTGACACCATATATATGAGAAATTTTTCATAATACACGTTTATTTAGAAGTGTAGGTCATTAACATAAATGAAATTGGTCAAGTATCCTACATGAACATTAAAAAAGATCTAAGTTTTTGCTATGGTGTCTCAAAAAATGTTACATAAGTGAAGAAATTGAAGAAAAGAGTGAATTGAATAAATTACCATGATATATAGTTACTGAGAATAATCAATCTACAAAAACTTAAGACCACTATTTTGGAAAAAAAGGTCTTAGTTTGTCGATTTATATAGAGGATACATGATATAGGGAAAAAAACAATTATTGCATGTCAATAAATAGATGAAAATGATCTAAAGAAGTAAATCTTGTTGTTTGAGATTTTTAAGAGAGAAAATAATTGCAGTTTAACAAAAATTGCATATTTGATAAATAAAAAGTTGGCTAGTCTTAAATCACTTTCTCTGCGTCTAGATTATATATTGAAATATTATAATTTTGCGTTGACATGGCGTAATCAGTGACGTAATTAGTGAGGTAATCCATGACGTAACTAGAAGTATTTTGAAGGGTGTTCCAACTCTAGATAAGTAAATACTTTTTTGTTAGGTGAACGGTTTGAAGTAATATAGTGATCCTCATAGTCATTGTGTTTTTTCTTCTTGCTTTGCTTGTTTTGGCCTTCTCACAATTTTATTATTTCTTTTATGACTTGTAGAGATGGATGACACAATTCTCGAGGTGATCTGACTAGTTTTTTTAGGAGAGTTCCTATTTTTAGAGTTTTGAATTGTGAAAATTGACCAAAGTCAATAATTTAGGTTAACGAGCTCCGATTTGAATTTTGATGATTCCACTAGATCTGGGGGTTATTTATGATTTTGTTAAATATTTTGCATGGATCTCGAGGCATCCGAGAGTGAATAGTGTCATTAATTTGATTTCTAGTTTTTTCCCAAAGTTTAGAGTTGACCCTAATAAACATTTGGTTAAGTCGCGATCATATTGGTGATTTGATTATTCCAAAAAGCTAGATTTGTATGTTTGGTCTTTTTTCGGGAGGTTCCAGATAAATTCCTCTTTTATGAGCTTAAGGGGATTGGGGTAGGCTGCTTTATGCAGCTCTACTCCTGCGATTTATTGTTTGCTTCAGCGAAGGATGCATTGTGCACCAGGGTTCACTTCTGCGAGGATAGTCCACATCAGCAACCTCGCACTTGCGAGGTTTCTTCCACTTCTATGTAATTTTGCCTTGTTTGCGAGCTCATTGGCGTGAAGATTTTTAGATTTGGCAAAAATACATAGCAGAATAGTATTTTGTTCCTCAATCTAATTTCATAGTTTATAACTCAATTTTGGGACTTTGAGAGTTTGGTTTAGGTGATTTCAACGAGGATTTTCATGATTTGATTAGGGGTTTAGAATGTAACTTAGTATTTTCTACTTCCCTACTAATCCATCATTAATTTCATGTTTAATTTGTGTTTGGATTAGGGAAATGTAGTTTAAGTCTCTAAGGTAAATTAGATGTAATTTCTTTATTCAAGAATCAATTAATGATCGAATTTAGCTGATTTTGGCGCATGAGCTTTTCACAAGATGTAATCTAATTCTGAAATCAATTTTCAATTTTTGAACTTAGGGGCTTAGGGTTGTCTTTGTGAGTTGGTTCTTTTTACTAGAGTTTATATATAAATATGGGTGTTGGTATACCTCAAACCTCCAGAAGGAGTGTCATGGTTAAATCCAACAAAAAGTTCATCGTGAAGTCCAAACACCTCCACCAAATTTCACATCTACAAAAAGGAAAGAGTAAGGTCAACAATAGTTGGGAGTCGGTAAAAAATAAGGTCGATTTACCTTTGCGAGCTGATATAACACCTCTTTTTCCATGGATGAAGAATGTAAATTACCTGAATATGAAGCAAGCGCAAGTAAAGGGTGAAGGGAACCAGAAACATGGAAGAAGCGGAGAATAGGAGAGTGAGAAATGAAGAGCTTTCTTTAGAAAACCCTATTTTAGGGAATGGCAAGTTCTTGGTCATCAAGACCAAGACTGAGTTTTCCTTTTATTTTCTTATTTGGGCTATTTGGTATTTGGTCTAAATTGGGCTATTATTTGGCATGTTTGTGTATCATACTTCTTTATGAGAAATAAACGGACCATTGGTCCATAAAATTTAAAATAAAAATAAAACTATGGGTGTTGATAGACTCGTTTACTCATATAGAGTATATTTTTATAAAATAGAAGAGTTCCAAGGATATTCAAAAAGGGAAGTAATTTTTAAGACTTCATGGCACGTATACTCGGCTTTCCAAGTAGATTATGATTACTCTCTTAGATTTTGCTCAAGAGATGGTTTATTATTTTATTCTGTGTTGAAATGAATGATTTATTGATGTGCATTCTAAGTAAGGTCTTAGTTAGTAGATGTTATGTGACTTGAATTTGTTATGTTTTTATTGCATCACTCGTATTCATGTGTTATCTTGTATCTTGATGAGTTAGTGTCCTAAGGACACTATTTTGATAAAGATATACTTGTTTATGTAGAAAATGAGCATGCTTTATTACTGTAATCAATTATACATATTCATTTGTTATGAATCACGAAAATGTTATGATAGATAACTAGTAATGAGCCCCAATGAAAAATGGTTCCCGAAAATTGTTATTATATGATGTCGAGGTTGACTTCCAGCAAGTTGAATCATGCATGCCTGAGGAATTTTTTTTTGGATGGGTATATGGACCTGTAGGTCTCCCATGGGTCATTTGCTCTGATCCCAACATGCTACTGGAGGAAATAGATGTATACTGATAGAATCATATGACCATTGTATTACATCACACCTTATTTATACTTGATTTTCACATATGTTGTTTATTGGGTGATGTTAATCTGTTGTCTCTCACCATCTCTCATTAACTATTTAGAAGTTGAAGACTTATATGGGTTACATTTTGTACTTTATATGGTATAAGAGTTAGACTTCGACTTTATTTGCTTATGATACCTTCTAATATTGATGTGCCGCGAAATCGTCGCACATTTGATGCTTAATAACTATGAACTAATATTGGAATTAAGTGAAATTTTGGGATTATTTGATGGGTTTGTTAAATGTGTAGGCAGAATCTGGGTTGTATAGAAAAGTAGAAAAAGAAGCAGAACTGATGTTGACAAAGTGAAGTTCATGGCCAACTTCACGGACCGTTAACTTCATTACGGTATGTGGTTGAGTTCGTGAAAGTGAGGCAGTGCTGGGCCTTGAGAAGATGAAGAGCAAAAATAACCAAGTGAAGATCACGGAGGGTTATACGAGTCGTTGTCCTCACTACAGACCGTGGTACCTGCCGTGAAGCTGAACTAGTATGAAAGCAAAAAAGAGTTGAAAGAAGGTTGAAACCCAAGTGAAAATCACGAGAGACTTCATGGGCCGTGGTCCTCACTACGGACCGTGGTAGCTCTCGTGCTGCATTTTCCTGTGACCAAATTTAAAGACCCACTTTGGGGGAGCTCTAAGGCAAGACCACGGAGGGCTTCACTGACCGTGAAGCCCTTGACGGGTCATGGTAGTGGCCGTGAAAAGGCCCGACAACTTAGTCCTAATTTGATTAGGACTCATTTTAAGCATTCTATTTTGAATTACTTTAGGCCATTTTTGAAATTATTAGGGATTATCTTACGTTTTACGACTAAGAACATCGTATTCCTTTTAACTTTCGATTTTTGTATTGTTGATTATTGATATCAGTTGGGAATTCGGATTGAGATTATCAGCATATCAAAGTGATTGTTGATTTGCCAATTAATTTCGTAAGTCTTTTTCAATATGCTTTCATCCCTAATTATTGATTGTTTATGTGAAAGCATGATTGGCTAAGTACCACTATTGAGGTTGTGGAATCTATGACGATATTTTAGTTGTGATCCCGAAAATAAGTAAAAGACAGTCTGTGTTTACAACCTGTAGTTTTTAGCTTTTAATATCATTGTAGTCTAGTGAGTGCATGCATTAGACAAGCCTGTATCTTGTATTTGTTCGAGAGAAAAATACTAGTTAGGAAGAAAGCTGAACTAAATTAACAAATTGGAGTTAAAGCTTGAGTTCGAGAGAAAAGATCTTTAACACCATATCATTTCAAGCGAGGTTCAATGTTGGTAACACTCTAAGGTCGAGAGAACATGAGTAGTCATTATCTAATTAGGCTGAGAAACATTAGATAAATTTAAATCACAAAGATTTTGTAAACATTGATTTGCCTGACCCTCAAATTACGGGGGAGCACTAGAACTAATGTTATGGTGAACACAATCCTGGTTTCTCTTAATTAACTAAATTAACTTTACAATGAGATAGTCTATTAACCGTAATTCTGGACTTTGATGGCAAGTGTTGGTAATTAGAACATTTCAACCAAACCCAATTTACTTTCTATTGTTATTTGTTTAGGAGATAATAACAACATTCGGATAATCGTGATAGTAAAACTTTATTTGCAAAGAAATTCTCTGTGGGTTCAACCTCAACTCTAGTTGAGTTCTGTAAATTGACAATGACCGTTTACATTTTTTGTTCGAAGTGTAGGTTTGGACGTATCAAATTTCGGCGCCGCTGCTGGGGAATTTCAATTCAGAAGTGTTTTACTAGCTTTTTTTCGATTGTAGTTATATTTCCTAATTTTACATTTTGTTTGGTGTTTGTGTCTTTTTCAGGAGAGTCAGATTGTGTATGCCCAACACTAGAAGCCAAGGAGCCCCATTGCTTCCTTACGACCCTGAATTTCAGAGAACTCTTCGAAAGATAGTTAATGCACAAGAACTAGAGGCTCAGAGACATAAACTGGAACTAGAAACTGAGATTGATGCTGCAAGGAATGTACATCAAACTGCAGGAATCAATCAACCTAGGCCAGGTTTCCCACAAAATGCTGGAATCAATCAACCTAGGGTAGTAGAGGAGAACAAAGGGGAGGAAGGAGTAGTCCATACCCACCGCCAACCAATAGCCCCAGGGGGTAGAGCTCAACATCCAGCTCATATGATGTATGAAGAAGACGATGATGACTTGGACGGAGCTGGAGCCACTGGAGCCATAGTGTTACCTGCACTACCCCCAGGTGTTAAGTTCACAATCACCAGCACCATGATCCAATTACTGAACCTCGAAGGTATGTTTAGAGGTACAACTGGTGATGATGCAAATCAGCACTTGAGATGAATTTTGTGGCAATCTGTAAGTCACAGGAGATTCTTGGGGTCAACCAAACAACAATGAGGTTGAGGCTATTTCCATTGTCTCTTACTGGAGAGGAAACTAACTGGTTGAATGAGATGCCAGATGACTTCATTCGAACTTGGAATGAGTTGAAGGAAGCTTTCCTGGAATGATTCTTCCCAAAATCAAAAAAGCTGCAGATGAAGAACGAGACAAGTACACACAAGCAGCTACCAGGAGAGGCAGTGCATTATACTTGGTGGAGGTTCAGCCAAAAGCTAAAGAAATTCCCTAACCATGATCTTACTGAAAGACATCTTAAACAAGCCTTTTATAGGTCTCTGAATTATGTAACTAAACTTGTTGTTGATGCAGTTTGTGGAGGCTCATTTATGAGGAAGTCATTTGCGGAAAACATACAGCTATTGGATGAGGTCTTAAAGAACAACAGAGCATGGTACACTAGAGATGTAAAGGTAGGATAGCTTGGGTATACATTTGAGCTTTCAGCTGAACATAGGAAGAGGGAAGAAGAAAGGGACCAAGACATGGCACATATGAGGACTCAAATATATCTGCTCACAAAGCACATTGTCGCCAAGTCTGAAAAGGTGAATGTTGTGGGACAGCAAAATAGGAATGAGGATCAGGATCTTGACCTTGACGAGGAAGCTAACTACTTAGGGAACTAAGGGGGTTTCCAAAATTATAACTCTGGAAATTAGGGTTACAATTCTGGAAACGCAGGTCGAAACTATGCTAAGGATGGTTAGTATGATAGACCATCAAATATAGATCAAGGCAACTGGCAAAACAGAGATGGGTATAGGAATGATCGCAGTGGTGTTTATGTGCCTCCAGGCAATAGAGACCTGGCAGGTGGTAGTTCCATCGGATCTAAGCTGGAAGATATGATGGCTAAAGTACTCCAGAAGATTGAATTAACTGATGCAGGGGTAAAAGAAATGAGAGGTGATTTCTCAAGCATGAGTCAGTTGGTGGACTCTCACACCACCTCCATTAAACAAATTGAGCAGCAGTTGGGGCACTCTCAGCCTCACTGAATCAGAGGAAGAATGGATCACTACCAAGTGACACCATTCAAAATCCCAAGAAGGATGGGCACTGCATGGCCATTGCCACCAGGAGTGGTAAGTTCTTACTGACCCTATGTCTGCAGGTACCAAACATGAACAGGTCTTGGAGCAAGCTGGCAGAGATGAGAATGAAACCGTACATGTAGATGACTCGGAGGAGGTTCAGCATAAATCACAACCCACGAGAGGAAAAGAGAAAGAGGTCCAGGAAAACCTGCCTTTACAGCAGATTCCCAAACCACCTCCTCCTTTCCCTCAAAAGCTTAGAAAGAAAGCTGAAGATGGAAAGTTTACAAAATTCATTACCATGTTGAAGCAGCTTTCAGTAAACATTCCACTAGTGAAAGCTCTGGAGCATATGCCAGGATAGGCCTAGTTCATGAAGGAGTTGGTTACCAAAAAAAGAGTTGTAAGTCTTAATTTTATTAATGATGTTCACCATTGCAGCGCCATTGCTACCAGATCTCTGATTCAAAAAAAAAAGACCCAGGTGCATTCACTATTCTATGCACCATCGGGTCAATCAACTTTGCAAAAGCATTGTGTGATCTAGGAGTCAGCATCAACTTGATACCACTAGACATCTACAAGAAACTGGGATTGAGAGTTCCAAGACCCACAACAATAAGGTTGATGATGGCTCAGTTAAGCGGCCTGTAGGAGTCTTATGTGATGTACTTGTGAAGGTGGACACCTTCATTTTTCTGGTTGACTTCGTGATCCTGGATTGTGAGGTGGACTTTGAAGTCCCCATCATTTTGGGAAGACCATATTTGCCAACATAGAGAGCCTTGGTAGATGTTGAGAGAGGTGAGCTGAAGTTCAGACTTAACAAAGATGAGGTAAAGTTCAATATTTATAGGTCAATGAAGCAACCCAATGATATTAATGTTGTATCTGCAATAGAGGTGGTTGCTGATGAAGACATGAGGGTACCCATAGAAGAGAGGATGGTTGTTGCAACCTTAGCAATAGTGTTGATGAACTTTGATGCTGATTTTCGATCTGACTATGTAAAGACCGTGAATGCTTTGCAGGGTATGGGAGCACACTCATATGCTCCAAAGAAATTGGATCTGGACTTGAAAAACAGGCCAAACCCTCCAGCAAAACCATCCATCGAGGAGCCACCGGTGCTGGAACTGAGACAGTTACCCAATCACCTTAGGTATGTATTTTTGGGTTCTAACAACACTTTACCTGTGATCTTGGCTACAGATTTAAATAAAGAGCAGGTGAAAGAGGTGATCATGGTGTTGAAAAAGTACAAAAAGGCCATTGGGTGGACCATTACTGATATAATTGGAATACCTCCGGGTATATGTGCCCACAAGATTCAGCTTGAGGAGGATTGCAGCCCAAGCATTGAACACCAGCGGAGGCTAAACCCACCTATGCAAGAGGTGGTTAAGAAAGAGATAATCAAGTGGTTAGATCCCATTTCTGACAGTCACTGGGTCAATCCAGTGCAATGTGTGCCTAAAAAGGACGGTATGACTGTGGTGGCAAATGTCAAAAATGAATTAGTTCCACAAAGACCAGTCACTGGATGGCGAGTATGTATGGACTACATGAAGCTCAACAAGTGGACTTTGAGGGATCATTTCCCATGGCGTTCATGGACCAGATGCTTAATAGGTTGGCAGGTAAATGGTGGTATTGTTTCTTAGATGGATACTTTGGCTACAACCATATATCAATTGCTCCTGAAGATAAAAAAAAAAACCACTTTCACATGTCCTTATGGCACATTTGCGTTTAAACGCATGCCATTTGGACTGTGTAACGCACCAACAACATTCCAAAGGTGTATGATGTCCATTTTCTCTGACATAGTGGAAGACACTTTAGAGGTATTTATGGACAATTTCTCTATAGTAGGTGATACTTTTGATGATTGTTTGTTGAATCTTAGTAGGGCTTTACAAAGATGTGTGGAGGCCAACCTGGTGCTGAATTGGGAGAAATGCCATTTCATGGTGAAAGAAGGCATAGTTCTCGGACACAGGGTATCACAGAAAGGGATTGAGGTCGACAAGGCCAAGGTTAAAGTGATTGAAAAATTACCTTCGCCGATCTGTGTGAAGGGTGTTCGAAGCTTCCTAGGACATGCCAGATTCTATAGGTGTTTCATCAAGGACTTCTCAAAAATTACACACCCTATGTGCAAGCTTTTGTAGAAGGAGGTGAAATTTGTCTTTGATGAGGCATGTCTCAAAGCTTTTGAATGCCTAAATGAAAAGCTGATTTCAGCACCAGTGATTATTGGCCCAGACTGGGCGGATCCATTTAAGGTGATGTATGATGCTAGTGGGACTGCGTTAGGAGTTGTGTTGGGATAGAAGCACAACAAGATGCTCCATCCGATTTACTATGCTAGTAAGTTGCTAAATGGGGCACAACGAAACTACACAGTCACTGAGCAGGAACTATTGGCTGTAGTGTATGTGTTTGAAAAGTTCAGAGCTTACCTGCTTGGCACTAAGGTGATAGTTCATACAAATCATATTGCCTTGAGATATCTCATGGCAAAGAAAGATGCCAAACCCAGGTAGTTGATCACCTGTCTAGATTGGAGGCTGCAAAGAAGGAAGAAATTGAGCTTGACATAGATGATACATTCCCGGATGAACATGTATTAGCTGCTACTCTTGACCTTATTCGTTGATTTGCTAACTATGCTAATTTTCTGGTAAGCGATATACTGCCCAAGAGGCTGACATATCAGCAAAGGAAAAGGTTCCTGCATGATGTGGGCAAGTACTTTTGGGATGAACCGTATCTGTACAGGGTTTGTGCTGATAACATATTTAGGCGATGTGTTCCGGAAGCTGAAATGTTGCACATTCTGGAGGCCTGTCACTCATCTCTAGTTGGTGGTCATCATGGAGGTTCTCGAACAGCCCACAAGATACTTCAGTGTGGGTACTACTGGCCCACAATTCATCAAGTTGCAGTGAACATAGTAAGGAGCTATGATGTGTGCCAGCGACAAAGAGCCATCTCTCGGTGCCATAAGTTACCTATGACACCTATTCTGGAGATGGAATTGTTTGATGTGTGGGGTATTGATTTCTTGGGCCCCTTTGTGAGTTCATATGAACAAAAATACATATTGGTTGTGGTTGACTATGTGTCTATATGGGTTGAAGTTGTTGCTTAACCTGAGAACGATGGAAAGAGTGTTGATGGTTTCCTGAAAAAGTATATCTTCTCAAAGTTTGGAACACCCAGAGCCATTATCAATGATGGTGGTTCTCACTTTTGCAACAAGGTGTTTAGTGCGCTTCTGACCAAGTATGGGGTGAAACAACACAAGGTGGAAACACCTTATCACCCACAGACCACTGTACAAGTGGAGGTTTTTAACACTGAATTTTGAAGTTGTTTTTGGTGTTTTGCGTATTTTAGTCTTTATGAAAAAGTTATTAGGACTTATTTCCTCCATTTCTTTCGTTTCCGCCTAATTACGACGGGTTTGGCTTACCTATCAAAGGGATGGTGTAGATGTAACATTACTTTAGTGATTTTGGGTTGTGACAAGTATTAGGATCAAAACACTTAAAAATTGATTTTTAATTTGGGTATGGATTCTTTTAAAAAATTAATATAAGTTTTTTATATTTTAAAACTACAAGAAAAGTGCTATAAATCGAAACAATAGTTAATGGTTCAAAATAGTTTTAAAATAAAATAATAATTCATAAATTATTTGACTCACAAAACAATTCTATTTTAAAACTACAAAAAAAGTGCTAAAATCGCCAAAATAGTTAATGGTTCAAAGTACTTTTAAAAATCTAAAAAAAATTATAATCAATAAATTTCTTGAGTCACGAAACAATAACATCCTTACATAAAATGACCAATTTTCTTAACTATTATAATGCATATAAAGTAAGATGCATATAATCATAACGATACATATGCACCAAAAAAGAAAGAAGAAAATAAGACTAAAAAATAAGGAGAGTTCGTTTGATAAAAGTAAATCAAACAAAAAAAAATTATGGTTTGAATTATGTAACAAGCAATCAAACAAAAAAAAATTATGGGGCTATGTCACGACCCAGACCGTCGTGATTGGCACCCACACTAACCCTCCAGTTGGAGAATCATTACTACAACCCAAACTAACAAATTTTATGAAAATTAAGGCATTTAAAGATACAGAAGCAGGTTTAAATGCATAAATTATATAGATTTCCCATAAACTCCAAGGTTAAACAAATAACTAACCAAACTAATGCGGAAATTCAACCATTAGAACCTAAAAAGTCAATGTACCAAAACTCTAGCAAGATTCATAAGTCTAAACGAGAAAATCATCTAAAGAACTAGTCTAATTCTGAATAGGATGGACTAGACAAAAAGAGAACTCAAGGCAGCCCGAAAGAACTGGCTCACCCTTGAATTCGAATTGGCGATCATTGATCTTCTAAACGAGGTATGTCAATAGTCATCGGAAGATGCCCTGTACTCAACAAAAATAATAGCAAGTTTAGTATCAGTACACAACCACCGTGTACTGGTAGGATCACGTGACTATTCCACTAACTGTAACATACATTAGTCAATACAATAATATAATCATATGCACAAATCGAACATATACAATATCATCAACATATACGAACACTGAACAACTGCACGATTTTCACATATCACAGTTATATCAATTTAGAGCAACATACCATCTTCAAATATCAATCATCAATAGATATGAACGAACTCATCACAAGTAGATACACAACACAATTCAATGGTCCTCTCACGGAACCCAATTCAATGGTCCTCTCATGGAACCCACACCCAAACAGTAGACAAAATGTGGTATCCGATCCCATAATTATGCCGGAACGTGGCAACCTATCCCATAGTTATGTTGAAACGTGGAAACCAATCCAAGTTAAATATGTCGGAACGTGGCAACCGATCCAAGTTATTTATGTCGAAACGTGGCAACCAATCCATTCAACACACCACAATCACAATCACAAGTATATCTTCAAGATCATACATTTAAGTCACAATTTCATGGTAACCATCATTCATCTATCTCATTTACAACAAGTGTGATCAATAATGCACCAGTCATATACATATATGTATCATAATGAAGCAAAAATAAACATACATCACACAATCATAAAATTTGTCACGCCTCGAGCCTACACCCCAGACGTGGCTGGCACTCGAGAACGATTGATAACCCCAAGAAAACCCTTTGCCTGGCTTACTTAACTCAGCGGAAGACTCTATGCATATTTATAAAGATCAAGAGCACTATACTTACTTGAATAATAAAATACTGAGAATGCTTTTAAGTCAAACATTCAACTTCGCCAAAATGGCAACTCAAGCCTTAACACATGAAATGATAAAGTCAATGAAAAGACTAAAGAACTAACATCTGACTATCTATGAAGCCTCTAAAACAACTGAGATGGATGTCGGGACAAACCCCACGATATCCTAATGAACTAATAAAATAACTAAAAGCAAAAAAAATGAGTCCTCTGTAATGCAAGGAGGCTCACCAACTGACTCTGGAGTGCTTATTGGATAAGCGATGCGCTGGATGCCGATCCTAGTTACATGTGTCTGCATCATAATAAGATGCAGGTTAACTGACATCAGTACAGTGAATGTATGAGTATGCAAGTTGGAATGCTAAACACAACATAGGCTTGAAAAAAATCTGAAGAACTTACCTGGCTCAACTCAACTCAACATAACTGAACTCATTTCAATATAAAACAGTTTAAAATAAGAGCAGTATAAAGAAAAGTTGTTTAAAACATGATGTCAACTCTGTGTATGCAAGGATACATATAACTCTGAAATATATATGAAATACAATAAACTGTGTTTATAAGAATACAATTACTTCTGTGGGAGTGTCTCTAACCGACAACCATCACGTAAAAGCTATTGTGATGATACAACATTTTGCCTCACGCTGCCAAGGTCGTCCTATACCTTGCCGAGGATATAGAACCTTAAAAAAAGCCCGAAGGTTCAAAACCTTACCTTGGGAGATTAGTGCTCAAAAACTTAGCTCAAAGGCTATCTTGGAAATCAAAGTTTCCTCTCTTGCTTCATTTAGAAAGCGATTACTCTTTTCTGAAAACTAGCCCGAAGGCTCTTTGGAAATCGAGGTTTCCATTCTTGTTTAAATGTGAAAACATTTTAAACCCTTTGGAAATACATAGTCCCCATATACCTCTGAATAAATGAACTTCAAACTTTACTCTTTACTCTTTACTCTTGACTCAACTTGAACTTTAAGTCTTAAAACAAAGTTAAAGCATTTGGAAAAGACTTTTGGAAAACTCTAAGAACTTCTCTTGACTTTGATACTAACTTTCCTTGAATTGGATAATGGATTCAAGTTTCATGATCTCATATTTATGGATGCTTTCATGAAGTTTAGATGTACCTTAGAGTGTTGGAATCAACTAGATAACATAGGTACATTGCTAAGGAACAAGTACGAAAAGGTGGGGAACGAATGGGAAGAACTGGCGTCCCTAACGCTCTGAGAAGCGCGGGGCGCCAACCCTCAACATTCAGAGGCTGGTTTCGGGCGTGCTGGCTGGTGCGGCCCCCCAAGAGTAAAGATTCAGAGACTCTTGTGGGGCGCGCTGGCTGACGCTACGCCCCACCCTTATCCCTAGGTATTTGACGACTTTTCTTCTTTGTTTTTCATCTCTAAACTTCAGTGGTTCCTTCCCTAAACACTTAGAATCAGTTATAACCTTAATATATGATAGATTCAAACCAAAATTACACTCGGAAACATGAATCAAATCGCAAGAAAGTCCAACAACACAACCCACAAGAAATTCAAATGAAACGTTCAATAATGTTCATCAAGACCTCAATTTCTATACTTTCAAGATTTAAATTCGCTGAATTAAATCATGGTTGGCGTGTGGGTGAACTAACCCAATGCTATGTGATCTCACATACCTTGTAGGGATCACCCCGACGAAATCCACAAACTAAACTTGACGATCTCGACGAATCTTGTTTCTCTTCTCCTTTCTCCTTTCTTCTTTCTCCTTTCTCCTTTCTCATCTTCCTTTCTCTTTTCTCCAAGACCTAGCGTATTTTGGTAAAAGCATAAACTGATATATATCTGATTAGACCCTAACTTAATTACCGAAAATGAAATAAAATAATTGGGCAAGGAAAAGACCAAACTACCCTTTCAAAATTCGGATTGCACTTTCCTTATTCCAACAGCCCAACTTCTAAAGGGAATAACTCACTCATACGAACTTGGAATCGCACAAAATCTGCGGCGTTCGAAAGATCATTCCAAGAGATTTCCTAAAATATCTGGAAGTACCTCTAACTCATCCTGAGCTATAAGTTATGGTCGTTTGAAGTTGGCCAAAACTCAACTTATTCTAACTTAACAAAATTTCCAGATTTTCATTATTTCCAAAAATGGCTATTTCCAATTATTAGCTTCTTCCTAGTTATTTCAAATTGCGAGATGTTACAATATCTCCCCCTTGGGAACATTCATCCTCGAATGAGATTACTCTTACTAGGCTAAGGGTGTAACATGCAACATTCAGTTCAAGCACCCCACAAGCAAATGCAAAACAACATGCCAACTTATAAATAAATACTAAGAAAGGATTAGTACCTTAATTCGGAACTTCTCCAGATTCGAAGATATGTGGATATCTCTTCTTCATATCCTCCTCAACTTTCGAAGTAGCTTCTTCAATAAATAGGTTCCTCCAAAGGACTTTGACTAATGCTACCTCTTTTGTTCTCAATTTGCGAACTTGGCGATCTAGAATTTGAACCGAAATCTCTTCATAATATAAACAATCCTTGATCCCAATATCTTCAGTTAGTATAGTCAATTAAGGATCACCCATGCACTTCTTCAACATAGAGATGTGAAACACTAGATGAACTACGGCTAACTCTTGTGGTAGCTCCAACTCATAAGGTATATTGCCAATCCTCTTGGATATTCGATAAGGTCCAATATACCGGACACTAAGTTTTCCCTTCTTACCAAACCTCATAACACCCTTCATGGGTGAAACTTTAAAACATACACAATCATCTACTTCAAACTCTAACTCCCTTCTCCTAACATCATTGTAGGATTTTTGACGACTCTGTGCCATTTTCAACCTCTCTTGAATCACTTTCACCTTCTCCATAGCTTGATGAACCAAATCTGGTCCTATCAACCATACTTCACCAACTTCAAACCATTCAATAAGAGATCTGCATCTTCTCCCATAAAGAGCGTCATAAGGAGCCATTTAGATGCTCGAGTGGTAACTATTGTTGTAAGCAAACTCAATGAGAGGTAGGTGATCATCCCAATTCCCTTTGAAATAAATAACACAAGCCCTCAACATATCTTCTAAGGTCTGAATAGTGCTCTCTGCTTGCTCATCTGTTTGAGGATGAAAGGCAGTACTTAAGTTCACCTTTGAACCCAAGCCTTTTTGGAATGACTTCCAAAGTTATGCAATAAATTGCCAGCTCTGTCTGAAATAATGGAGACCGGAAGCCCATGAATTCTTACCACCTCTTGAAGATACAACTTAACATAATCTTCTGCCGAATGAGTAGTCTTTACCGGCAAAAAGTGGGCTGATTTTGTCATTTTGTTGACAATCACCCAAATAGAATTATGTTTCCTGCGAGACCTTGGAAAACCTATGATGAAGTGCTTATTAATCATCTCCCACTTCCATTCTGGAAGTTCTATATTCTGAGCCAAACCACCGGGCCCTTGGTGTTCTACTTTAACTTGTTGGCAATTTGGGCACTTAACAACAAATTTCGCAATGCCCTTCTTCATACTATTCCACCAATAAAATGCTCTCAAGTCGCAATGCATATTTGTGGAACCCGAATAAATGAAATATCTGGAGCTATGAGATTTCTCCATGATCCTCTCTTGGAGTCCATCCACCATTGGTACACAAAATCTACCTTGGTATCTCAATACTCCATATCCCCCTTGTTAAAAAGCTAATACTTTTTGCTTATAAATATTTGCCTTCAATTCAAGCAAAATTGGATCTTAGTCTTGCTTTTCTTTTACTTCTGACACTAATGAAGATTCGGCCCCATTCATCACCACTACTCCTCCTTCTGTGGAATCCATTAGTCGGACCCCTAAGCGTTCAAGTCTATGCACATCTTTCGCTAACTCTCTCTTTTCCTCCTCAACATGGCTAGTACTACCCATAGACAACCTGCTTAAAGCATCAGCAACAACATTAGCCTTACCTGGGTGGTAGAGAATACTCACGTCATAATCCTTGAGTAATTCTAACCACCTCCTTTGTCCGAGATTAAGCTTTTTCTGAGTGAACACATACTGAAGACTCTTGTGATCAGTAAATACATCAACATGAACACCATACAAATAATGACGCCATATCTTCAAAGAAAATACTACGGCAGCCAACTCTAAGTCATGGGTTGGGTAATTCTTCTCATGAACTTTCAACTGTCTGCATGCATAAGCTATGACTTTGCTATTCTGCATTAACACGCAACCCAAACCAACTCTAGATGCATCACAATAGACCAAAAAGCCTTGCGTACTTTTTGGTAAGGTCAACACTGGGGCAGTAGTCAACCTCTTTTTCAATTCTTGAAAGTTTTTCTCACAAGCTTCAGACCATTGAAACTTCACTATTTTCTAAGTCAACTTGGTCAAAGGGGATGAAAAAGATGAGAACCCCTCTACGAACCTTCTATAATCGCCAGCTAATCCCAAGAAATTCCTAATATCAGTTACAGATGTGGGTCTAGGCCAATTCTGCTCTGCCTCAATCTTCTGTGTATCAACTCTAATTCCATCATCGGAAACTATGTGGCCCAAGAACACCACAACTCAAACCAAAACTCACATTTTGAGAACTTAGCATATAATTCCTTATCTTTCAAATTCTGAAGAACTATTATGAGATGGCTAGCATGATCTTTTTCATTCCTTGAATAGATTAGTATGTCATCAATGAAGACGATAACAAACATATATAAATAAGGTTTGAAAACTCTATTCATAAGGTCCATGAACGTTGTAGGTGCATTAGTTAAATCGAACGACATGACCAGAAACTCATAATGACCATAACGGGTCATGAATGTTGTCTTCGAAACATCACATTCCCTTACTTTCAACTGATGGTAGCCAAATCTGAGGTATATTTTCGAAAAACAAAAAGAACCTTGAAGCTGATCGAAAAGATCATCAATTCTCGGAAGAGGATACTTATTCTTGATGGTAACCTTGTTCAACTGGCGATAATCTATACACATTCTAAGGGAACCATCCTTCTTCCTCACAAATAAGAACGGAGCGCCCCAAGGAGAGACACTTGGTCGAATAAACCCTTCTCTAAAAGATCTTTCAACTACTTTTTTAACTCTTTCAACACTGTTGGTGCCATCCTATATGGTGGAATAGAGATAGGACGGGTATCTAGAAGAACATTTATACCGAAGTCTATCTCTCACTCAAGAGGGACTTTGGGTAACTCATCTGGAAGACTCTTGGAAACTCTTTAACTATAAGAACTGACTTAATGGGAGGTATCTCACTAGAGTCATTAACTCGGACCAAGTGATAGACACAACCCTTAGAAACTAACTTGCTTGCCTTAATGTACGAAATGAAACGACCCGTAGGCACTGCTGAACTACTTTTCCACTCTAAGACTAGCTCATTTGGAAACTGGAACTTGATAACTCGAGTTCTACAATCAACTAAGGCGTAACAGGAATGAAGCCAATCCATACCAAGAATGACATCAAAATCTACCATGTCTAACTCAATTAAATCATCCACGGTATTCTTGTGATTGACGAAAATGGGACAATCACGATAGACTCTCTCTGCTAGAATAGACTCACCAACAGGTGTAGAAACACTGAATGGTTCACTAAGTTACTCAGGAATAACATCAAAATTCATAGCAACATATGGAGTTACAAAAGACAAACTTGCTCCTGGGTCTAGCAAAGCATAAACAGTAAAGTCAAAGACTTGGATCATACCAGTGACAACATTTGGTGAATCCTCTTGCTCTTGGTGACTATTGATAGCATACAAGCGGTTTGTTCCTCGCCAGTACCGGAAGTAGCCCCTCTAGGTGCAGCTTTATTTGGTGGAAAAACTGAAGAAGACTGACTCTATTGACCCCATTACCATTACCCTGCTTGTTCTTTGGACATTCTCGCATAAAATGACCATTCTGACCACACTTAAAACAACCAGTGGAGCCCTCACGACAAGTACCTGAGTGGTTCCTACCACACTTGGCGCATGCAGGAGGCTTACTACCCCCTTGTGCCATGCTACCCTGAGAATAAATAGGTTTAGCCCTGAAATTCTGACTATTGTACTCGCCTTTGTTCTTAGGTGCAGGTGCACTAGCAGACGATGGAGCAGGTTCCTTTTGTTTATGTTGGAAGGAAAACCGGTTGGCATTACTCTTCTGCTGTCCGAACTCGTTCCCTGTCTTAGCTCTCTTGTTCTTAAACTCTTCTCTATCCCTTAGCTTCTTCTCCTCAACCCAATGCACATATAACATTAACCTTGAGATGTCCATATCACCTATCAGCATTGCAGCCCTACCTTCTTTACTCGACAAACGAGCCAACCCAGCAACAAACAAGCTCATTCTACTCCTTATGTCCGCAACCATTTTCGGAGCATATCGGGACAGTTGGGTGAACTTCAATCTATACTCAAGAACACTCAAAGAATCTTGCTTAAGTGTGAGGAATTCTCGTACCTTAGCCTCTTTCAGTTTTCGGGGAAAGAAACGCCCTAAGAAAGCCTCCTCAAAACATGCCCAACTCGCATATGGTGCATTCTCAGCTCTACCCTCTTTCCACTGATCAAACCAAGTCCTAGCAACATTCTTCAATTGATATGCATCTATTTCAACCCGCTCAGTATCGGCAACATGCATAACCTCAAATACCTTCTTCAGTTCTTCAATAAAATTCTTTAGATCCTCAGTAGTGCTCGAACCCGTGAAGCTTGGAGGATTCATCCTCAAGAACTCTCGGGTCCTAGAAGTATCAGCCAATTCTTATCTAGCTCCTCTTTATTGTCCAGCTTGGCTGGTCACAACTTGACATAGCATCCTAATTGCTTCCCTGAACTCAACATTGGTAACTTCTCCTTGAGGTTGCACTTCAGGTGCATTTGATAACTCTTGTTCCTCAACATTACGTCTAATAGGACGACCTCTAAAAACTCTTCATGGAGGCATGATTGTTTGAAAACACGAACAAGCACAAATTAGAAGGAAACTTTTTAGAGATCAAACTCTAACACACGAAATAAGTGTGAAAGAATTGAGAAAATTTCCTTCAAGTGTTGCAGCCCCCTAATTATAGATGTGACGTGCTTCACACCGATAACTAGGACTCTACAGACACGGCTTTATAGACTCCCTAGGACTCTTGAACTATGGGCCTTGCTACCAATTTTGTCAAGCCCCGAGCCTACAACCCGGATGTGGCTAGCACTCGAGAACCATTGTTGGCTCCAATCAAACCCTTGGCTTGGCTTACTTAACTCAGCGGAAGACTCTATGCATATTTAGAAAGATCAAGAGCACTATACTCACTTCAATAATAAAATACTGAGAATGCTTAAAAGTCAAACATTCAACTTGGCCAAAATGGCAACTCAAGTCTTAACGCATGAAATGATAAAGTCAATGAAAAGACTAAAGAACTAACATATGGCTGTCAATGAAGCCTCTAAAACAACTGAGATGGATGTCGGGACAAATCCCACGACATCTAAATAAACTAATAAATAACTGAAACCAATAAAAAGAAGTCATCCGAAATACAAGGAGGCTCACCAACTGACTCTGGAGCGCTCACTGGATCAACGATGCGCTGGATGCTGATCCTAGTTACCTGTGTCTGTATCATAATAAGATGCATGCCAACTGGCATCAGTACATTGAATGTACGAGTATGCGAGTTGGAATGCTAAACACAACATAGGCATGAAAAGAATCTGAAGAACTTACCTAGCTCAACTCAACTCAAAATAACTGAACTCATTTCAATATAAAACAGTTTAAAACAAGTGCAATATAAAGAAAAGTTGTTTAAAACATGATGTCAACTTTGTGTGTATGCAAGGATACATATAACTTTGAAATGTATGTGAAATACAATAAACTGTGTATATAAGAATACAATTACTTATGTGGGAGTTTTACTAGCCGACAACCGTCACGTAAGAGCTATTGTGATGATACAGTATTTTGCCTCACGCTGCCAGGGCCGTCCAATACCTTGCCAAGGATATAGAACCTGAACTACTAAGTGGATCCACTAGTCTATGCTAAAAATCACTAAAGGAATCATCTAAAAAGTATTACCATTTTCCACCCATGATGGCTACATGGTTTATGGGGGCTGTGAGTTTTTTGAACTCTCCCTCATATCGGTGCTCAACACTACTCCCAAAAATATACTATTAGCTCTCATGTTTAAAACATACTTCTTTCCATGATTTGAGATTAGTGCACAAAAACTTAGCTCAAAGGCTATCTTGGAAATCAAAGTTTCCTCTCTTGCTTCATTTAGAAAGCGATTACTTTTTTCTGAAAACTAGCCCGAAGTGAAAACATTTTAAACCCTTTGGAAATACATAGTCCCCATATACCTTTGAAGAAATGAACTTCAAACTTTACTATTTACTCTTTACTCAACTTGAACTTTAAGTCTTAAAACAAAGTTAAATCATTTGGGAAAGACTTTTGGAAAACTCTAAGAACTTTTCTTGACTTTGATCTTCACTTTCCTTGAATTGGATTATGGATTCAAGGTTCATGATCTCATGATTATGAATGATTTCATGATGTTTAGATGTGCCTTAGAGTGTTGGAATCAACAAGAAAACATAGGTACATTGCTAAGGAACAAGTACGGAAAGGTTGGGAACGAATGGAGTGAACTGGCGTCCCTTGCGCTTTGAGAGCTGCGAGGAATCAGCCCTCAACATTTAGAGGCTGGTCTGGGGCATGCTGGCTGGCGCAGCACCCCAAGGGTGAAGATTCAGAGACTCTTTTGGGGGGCGCTGGCTGGCACGACGCCACACCCCTATCCCTAGGTGTTTGGCGACTTTTCTTCTCCGTTTTTCATCTCTAAAGTTCAATGTTCCTTCCCCAAACACTTAGAATCATTTATAACCTCAATATCTGATAGATTCAAACCGAAATTACACCATGAAACATGAATCAAATTGCAAGAAACTCCAACAACACAACCCACAAGAAATTCAAATGAAACATTCAATAATGTTCATCAAAAACTCAATTTCTAAACTTTCAAAGACTTAAATTCGTTGAATTGAATCATGGTTGGCGTGTGGGTGAACTAACCCAACGCTATGTGATCCCACATTCCTTGTAGGGATCACCCCCGATGAAATCCACAGCAAAACTCGACAATCTTGACGAATCTTGCTTTTCTTTTCCTTTCTCCTTTTCTTTTTTCTTTTCTCCAAGCCCTAGGGTATTTTGGTAAAAGCGTAAACTGATCTAATTCTGATTAGACCCTAACTTAATTACCAAAAACGAAATAAAATAATTGGTCAAGAAAAAGACCAAACTACCCTTTCAAAATACGGATTGGACTTTCCTTATTCCAACAGCCCAACTTCCAAAGGGCATAACTCACTCATACGAACTCGGAATCGCGCAAACTCAACGGCGTTGGAAAGATCATTCCAAGAGCTTTCCTACCATATCTGGAAGTACCTCTAACTCATCCTGAGCTAAAAGTTATGGCCCATTTGAAGTTGGCCAAAACTCAACTTATTTTAACTTAACAAAATTTTCAGATTTTCATTCTTTCCAAAAATGACTATTTCCAATTATTAGCTTCTTCCTAGTTATTTCAAATTGTGAGATGTTACAAAATCACAACCATCACCTACCTCGAAACAAGCTTGAAACCCTAAGAAACTTGATCCTTCCTTTTCCAGATTCGTTCCGCGTGTTCTTGGTCTACAAACAATCAATATAATACAGGAATCAATAAACAATCATGAATTACCCGGATTACTAACAATTCTATGAACCCTAGATCAAACCCATTATCCCAATTATCCAAATTAAGGTTGTTTCCACCATAGAATCTATAACAAAACCTTCTCCCATCAATATTCACCCATTCTATTACGTTCTATGGATCAAAAAACGGATTTGGGCAGTGAAAAACTTACCTTTTGCCTCAAGAGTGGTGAAAAATTAGTAGGAGTCGCATGGGGGTCGTTCCTTTGCTCTAAAATCGAAAAGTGAATAATGAGGTCGCTTAAGGGTTTATTAACAACTTTAATTCGAGTCAGGTCTGCCACAACGGCCACCACCCTACCACAGTGACCATGCCAAAGCGACAAAACCCAATGCCAAAGTGGCATTCTCGATACAGAGGGTTATTTCAAGAATTCCAAAATTCCCATTTCACAACACACCTCTAACCCACAATGCTCAGTAAATACCCTTTACGCTAAAATCGATTCTGGAAGTTCTACTTGCCCAAATTCAATTCCGTAAAGCCATACAGATTCCTTAACGAGTTATCTAACTACTCATGTAAGCAAAATCATAAATAAGTCACCCGATTGCTACTAGATTTCCCTACACCTTAATGACTCCGACTTTGTCCAAATCTGGACTAGGCTAGGAAATCTCAAGTTACTACGAAAAAGTTTCCAACCCAAAAATTTTCCACGTTGATTTTTCTATAACGACGGAACCCGGTCGTTACAATAGATACCAATTTACTTGTCACTCGTCCCTGAGTGACAAACTTAGGAAAATAGGCTAAGGAAGAAATGAAGTAGTACCTGAATCGACGAACAATTGGGATACTTGTCTCGCCTTACCCTGAACATCTTTAACTAAATCAACTCTCAAAGGTTTCACATCTTCAACCTCAAACCAACCAATTGAAAACCTACACATCCTCCCATACAATGCCTCAATGAAGTCTTCTCAATACTCGAGTGATAAATATTGTTGTATGTAAACTTAACTACAACAAAAGCGATTCCCAATAACCACCAAAGTTGATCGTACACACGTTTACAATATGTTATCAAGGACCTTGACACAATTATCTGGGGGAATCCTTTAGCACTTAAGCATGATAAAATTCCAAGTCAATAATCGCTACAAATAGAAGTGAACCTGAATCAACCAACACACACTCATAATACCCAAACAATCATAGTTCTTAACAATATCTCCATCCCACAACATAAATCTCCCTAAGCTTAAGTTATAACAAATTTGATCTTTAAAAATCAGATACACATCGATGGATATGTCCACGCATACAACCCCTCCAACAACAATATCGAAATGCTAGATTTAGTAATTGTAGATTACCTCTTAAGAATAGTAGAATTGGACCCAATGATCCCCACATTCAACACACATAATCGATACATGACCTCGACAACTAGAGGAATATTAAGATTGTCAGACAACCACAAATATGCATGGTAGCTCTTCTATAAATTCTAATAAGCAAGGTGGTACATGTAGAACCACTAAAGTACTTTAACAACTCCAAGACAACACCAATTATGTCATTCGAAATAACCAAATCTTCTCAATCTTCCCACTTAACCAAGAGAACATTGCAGGATTTGGTACCCCTGATCCACCACTAGGAATCCACCCACAAAAGTGTAAACACACGAGAGCATAGCTAGCGACTCATACTCACAATACTAACAACCATCATAAACACCCCGACCTTTTACCTTTTCATAGCCCAACACTTTTTAAATGAAACCTTTCTTAGGTACTAATAATCAATAGTAATAGACTTTACAACTCAACCCAGGTGTAAGTCCTTTCAAATGCTCAATACCGGGTACAATTGATCATTTCTCACCTTTTCAATTCATACCTTCACAAAATACATCAATACAAATGTAGACTCACAATGAAAAATCTGAATTATAATTTCCACCATATAACACAATCCCCTTATCTATCAACATTAGCTTATACATTGAAGATTTTTATGAAATCATGGATCTCCGCTTATCATCGATCGCATCTCCATCGATCTTACCATATTTTTTACTAAAATTTCAATCATACTCATTACTAGACTTAAAAACAAAATCAAGCACTTGTCATCACACTCAAGCTAATGTCCGCACACTCCTTTCTCCAAGTCTTTTTCGATAGTTTTTTACCAACCTGATGGTTTCGTGACACTATTACTATAGCCACAACAAAACGAATGAAATCACGCGTCTCTGAACCCAATTATCTACCCCTATAAAGATATCTTTTTAGCCTTGCAACTTGCTCTAGCCTCACTCTAAAGGTTGTACTACATCCCACTATTTTTATTCATTATAACTATATCTCTTTAACATTCTATTCGAGTGGTGTCCTACCATCTCTTATAATTTTCCATACAACCACGTTACTCACCAAGTATTAGAAAACCACGACCTTGGATACTCGCAAGTCGTAATTACTATACAAGAATTCGCTTAACCAATAATCTTATTATATAGTTGTATCTTCTAACACCTTTTACAGAGATAGGTGGTGGAAGCTTTTCTATTACCTCTACTTTCGCTCTATCAACCTTAATACCCTTCTCAGAGATCCGATGACCCAGAACTATCCCTTCTTCCACCATGAAGTGGCACTTCTCCCAATTGAGCACAAAAATGCACTCTTTACACCGTTTAAGCACCTCAGCCAAATGATCCAAACAACAATTAAAAGAGTCACCTACCACAGAGAAATCATCCACAAATACTTCAATAGTGTCCTCCACCATATCAAAAAAAATCGACATCATACAACGCTGGAAGGTCGCTGGAGCATTACACAAATGGCATCTGTTTGAAGGCAAAAGTCCTATAAGGGCAAGTGAAGGTGGTCTTCTCTTGGTCTTTCGGAGATATGGAAATCTGATTGTAACCCGAATAACCATCAAGAAAATAATACCAAACCTTACCAGCAAGTCGATCCAACATTTGATCCATGAACGGCACATGGAAGTGGTCATTTTCTATCCAAGCATTTAATTTTCGGTAGTCCATGCAGACTCTCCATCCAGTCATGGGACTTATCGAAAAAAGTTCATCTTTAGAATTCGGAACCACAGTAATCCCACATTTCTTGGGCACACACTGAACAGGACAAACCCAATTATTATCTGCAATGGGATAAATAACTCCAGCATCCAACCACTTATTGATCTCTTTTTTCACTACCACTTGCATAGGCGGATTTAGTCTTCTTTGGTGCTCGATACTAGGCTTGAAATCTGGCATGAGTTGGATTTTATGAGAACAAATGCCATGAGGGATCCCAATAATGTCCACAATTGTCCACCTAATTGCCCGTGTGAACCTTTTCAACACAGAAACCAATGTTCTAACTTGTGTCACATTCAAATCTATCACAATGATGATCGGTAAAGTACCATCCCTCCCCAAGAATACATACCACAAATGTGATGGTAGAACCTTAAACTCCAATTTTGAAGCCTCTTCGACTGACGGTCTTGCGGGTGGAGAGTCGCGATTCTTCATGTCTAACTCCAATCTCTTTGGTTCTGAATGGAATTCGAACCTATCAAGTGTGGCAACCAATTCATCATAGTCTTCAATACCATAACCCTCAAAATTCATCATTACCGTTGCAAGTGCATCAACACCCAACCTCTCTTCAATAGACATCTAAGAACCACTCTCTACAATATGATTCGCCACTGATACTGACTTGTGTTCACTAATATGCTTCATAGATCTGCAAATGTTAAAAGTTACCTCTTTATTATTCAATTGGAACTTCATCGGCCCCTTCTCCATATCGACCAAGGCGGTGACAAAGAATGGTCTCCTAAGGATAATGGGAACCTCAAAGTCTACCTCACAATCAAGTATCACAAAATCCACCAGAAAGATAAAAGACTCCACTTTCACTAGTACATCTTGGAGCACACTAATGGGTCTCTTCACAGTTCTATCTGGCATGGGCAATAGCATCACAATCAGTTTTGGATCCCCTAAGCCCAATTTCTTGTAAATAGACAATGGCATTAGATTAATTCTAACACCCATATCACATAGCGCCCTAGCAAAATGCAACAACTCGATGGTACACTGAATAGTAAAGGCACCAGGATCTTCATTCTTCTGCACAAAGGACCTTGTAGCAATAGCACTACAATGTTGCAACCTATCATCATCTTTAAAACTCACGGCCCTTTTCTTCGTCACCAAATAATTCATAAACTTTGTATACCCAGGCATTTGCTCCAAAGCTTCTATCAACGAAACATTGATGGAGAGCTGTTTCAACATACTAATAAACCTGCGGTATTTTCCTTATTCAGTCTTCTTCACTAATCTCTATGGGAAGGGAGCTGGAGGTCTAGGCATGGGAACAACTTTTTGGCTATCTCCACTTCCTTCTCTGTCGTATTCTCGGACTCTCCAGTAACCTCGATCACATCATCATCTTCGCTAACCTCAACTTCAACTCAGACAGCATAGGTAGATCGATGGTCTACTTACCCCCTCGAGTGGTGGCTTCCATACATTGCCCAACATTCTTCAAATTTTGGATAGTGTTGCTAGAAAGTGTGCCAGGTTGACGTGGGTTCACTGTAGTAGACAACTGATTCATCTGTTGCTCAAGTAACTTGATTGACACTGCATAGGAATCAACTTTTTGACCAAGGTCAGACAAGTCGTTTCACATCTCCTTTACATTCTCATCAGTCGAATCAAACCTCTTCATCATCTTCTGCATCATATCCTCAATCTGTGACATACTACCCCCAACTTCCCTATTACTAGATTCCCGATTTTGAGGAAGGACATAAGGCCCATCCCTTTCGTTTCTGTTACCATAGTTGTTCCAGTTGTAGTTGTTGTCGCGATTGTAGTTCTCATCCCGGACATATTGACCCTCTAGATTGTAGTTGCCATAGTTCCGACCTTGGTTTCCTTGACTTTGGCGCCAATTATCCAAATTGGAACCTTGGGCGTTGGATCAAAAACACCCTGTCGGATCATTCACCGCATAACTATCCTCTTCATAATAACATTCCTCAACCGGAGATGGATTCCTAGTCAAATAATTCACAGCATTTATCTTTTCGGTACCTTCGCTCACATGCTTCAACACCAACCCAAGTTATGTCCTCATTTGAGCCATCTCCTCACGAATGTCATCGGGAGATTGACTAGGTGCAAATTGAACTGCAAAAGTGCTTCTTCCAGTGTCTGACTTTCGAGTACTCCATGCTTTATTGTTCCGAGAAATCTTCTCTAGTTTCTCAGCGATCTCCTCAAAAGTACACTCACCATATGATCCTCCTGCAATAGTATCAAGCATAGCCTTACCATTATCATCTTGGCCTCTGTAGAAATACTCCTTTAGTGACTCATCATCAATACGGTGGTTTGGAACACTTCTTATGAAAGCAGTGAATCTGTCCCACGAACTACTCACAGACTCTCCAGGTAGTGCTACGAAGTTGTTGCATTTATCTTTGTGGTTCAACTTCTTGGACACTGGGAAGTACTTTGCCATGAACACTTTACTCAATTGATCCCATGTGTAAATTGAGTTATAAGGCATCTCAGTAAACCATACAACAGCATCACTGGTCAATGATAGAGGGAAGACTCTCAACCCAATGACATCCATGTCTAAATCTGATCGACCCACGCAACTCTTGCAAACACTCCTCAACTTGGCCATGTGCCCATGTGGATCCTCCGATGCCAGACCAGAGAACAAACTCCTCGATGTAAGCATTTGCATCAGGTTGTTCGTCACCATGAATGTATGCCCCAGAGATAGAACAATTGGTCTTTCAGATTAAGCAGTATTGAAGTCGACCCTATAGTTATCGCGTAACCTCAGTTCTGGAGGATTTTGTACCTTCAATGCATCTCCCAATAGATTACCACCATGATTTTCAACATTCTCATTACCAACCCTAGGAGGCTGCAACTCAACTCCATCACCTAGATTTCCTCCCATAGGATTGGCTGGGACCCCTTGATTATTCATCTTTCTCAAAGTTCTGTTCAATTCTGGATCATAAGGAGTCAGTGGTTCACCTTGACTCCATGTACTTGGCATACACAAACAATAACAAAAAAGAAAAGTAAAATTAGGAAATATTTGACTAAAGTTCAATAATATAGTTAAACTTAATCTAAAAACATAATTCCCCGGCAGCGGCGCCAAAATTTGATACGCTCAAATTATACCTCCCTAAAGAAGTATAAGCGATTGTTGTCGAATAAAGAACCCAGCTAGTAGGTTGGGGTCGATCCCACGAGGAATATGGTTTAGACTTAAACTTAACTTATGATTATATTCGTTTAGTCAACGTATTTTCGAGACAAGTAAAGGGGGGGGGGGGTTGTGAAACAAATGCTTGATTATAGTTAAGCAACAAGTGAGCAGGATTCAAACTTTGTTGTTATCAATGAGAGAAAATAACTAGGGTGTACGTGTTCCCCATAAGCTCATAACGCGGTAATCTTAGTAATAGTAATCATTTCCTACTGTATTACATGCAACGTGATAAGTTATGTATCTTTAATTCCTTGGTCCGTCAACTAGAGAATTTCACCCCGCACCTTGGTCCGGCTACGTATGTATAATTTACTAACGCTTACATTTACCTCATATTAGACATCACATCAATGTATGGCTTAGTTTTCACCCTCGCACCAATTGACATTAGACTATTAGATAGTATCACACTAAATCTATGTTGATAATTCTTTTCTTATTAACTACCTCCTTGGTCCGGCAAGTAGCAACAAGGCGAGTTCTAACGTTTGCAACCGTTAAAAGACTTCTAAACGAAAGAATTATCAATGCATGCAATAATACTATTCAATAATTACTTAGTTACTATTCATACTTTGTTAATCGTTCATGGTTCCCACAACCCTAGTTGTGGATTTAGTTACCCATAATAGCAAGAACACAATTCATATTTTAGATGAAGAAATCATGAACTTACGTAATGAGTTGAAGAAACCCGAAATCTTCAATTGAAATTCAAAGTTAAAATATTTAAAAGGAACTTATAATACATTTATATTGCATACATAATTCACTTTTAATACATATTGCAGATTTTGCTATGTATTGCTATAAATGGTAATAAATGAAAAGTATCGCTAAAATCAGTAATTATTTATTAAAATGTACCAATCCATGTAATTTTTTTTATTATATATTGTTGGTTTGATTTATTAATTTGTGAACATGCTAAATTGATAATTAAATAAAAAAATATTCATCAATTTTTTATTAATCGATTAAGGATTCTTATAATGATTTCGTTTGTGATTTCATCGATATAGAAAATGCTTCTTTAATTTTTTTATCAAAGTCTTTTTAATTAGAACACTCTGATCCTTCCATAAGCCCAAAAATCCAGTTCTAAAGTTCAAATTATGCATTGTCAAAATCATTTTAGCACTATACAATAACATTACTAAAAAACCTTTTTACTATTTTATTTATTCACATTATTCATAAGTTAACATTTCTATAAAGATATAACATGTTAATATTCAATTGTAAATATGTTTTAATTTAGGTTTAAAATAATTGTTAATTACTGCAATTTATTTTTGCGGTAAACTCATACTAAAGAATCTAGTTATGGTCCTAACTCATAATTCAAGCTCAATTATTTTAATAAACAAAGAGGAAAAAATTAATTTCAAGTCTAAATATTAAAGCTAAAGCTATTATTTCCTTTGGATTTTCAATTAAGCAACAATCTCAAATACAAAAAAGATTGCAAAGAAATACCACTTGAGCCCATTGTTTTTTTAGTTATAATATTATGAAAAAAAAGATAATCTTTTATTATTTTAATTTATCGCATCATTGATTTAACTATAACTAAAATCTAAAAATTGATAATCAACTGGTAGTCCAATAAAAAAAATATACAAATCAGCCAAAAATTATCAGCTCGATAATTCGGTATAGATAATTTATAATATTTTTTTATTTATTCAATCGATCTTTATAGGCCCTTAATAAAAATAGACTTTTATGTTTAGTAAACAAAACACATGACATTATTTAATTTCATGTTTTCTTATCTTTGTAGTGTTTATTTAACCAAAATACAATTGATGGCTCTTGAACTTTCAATCCATCAATCATACCTTGGAAAACTCTCTTCTATCTTAGGATCTTTTCTATCCCTTTGCTCTTTGGCATATTTGGCTTAATAGGAATCATAATATTTTTAACAAGTGTGTCAGACCCATTAACACCGTCAAATTTCAGTCTAGCAGAGGATGAGGAAGAACTCTTAAATATACCTCATCCACCTGCATCTTTAGAAGCTACTACTATGCCTCAACTTATTGAGGCGGAAGGGGGAAATAACCCCTTTGTAATGATCTAGTTTGTGATATAAATAAACGCACTTTTAACCAATAAAAAAAAGAGTTACATAGAAATGGAGATGGAATAAAATGAATGGATAAGTAAAGTGAATGAAGAAAAAAATGGTGTAGGAGAGAAGGTAGAGGAGATAAATAGGGGAGAAGCCTATTAACAATAAAAATGTCAAATATTAAAGTTAAAAAAGATCTTTCATACGCTTAAAAAGGTAAGTAATCTCACAAATTTGTCTAGTTAGCCTTTTGTGTTTAAAATGTACATAAAAATAAAATTGAAGAATTAAAATGAAACAAGATTGAGCTGGAATGTCAAAATGAAATATAGGGACATGTTAAAAGGTATTGTCTATGTGTTTGGCCTTTATACTATTAGTTTTGTGACACTTGATGACGATGATTTTTAGATAGTGGTGGTAGAAAGTAAACTAGAATGTGATATGTACCTGAAAAGTGTTGAGCAAAACACATATACATTTGAGTTACTGCCTCCTGATGAAAAAAATTCTGTATAATTTTCGTCTACAAAATATTCTGATAAATTAAATGTTGCCAATGAATAAGGGAACCTCGCCGTTATGATGTTGTTCAAATAGTTAAAGCCAAGATTGTCGACCTATTGATTTCTATGAGTGTGGTTTGCTATAAATAAACTTTAGTTACTTAGGAGGTCCTCATGACATAACCTTTGTCGCGCTTTGCGCTTGGTTGTGGAGAGTCAGTATTCAAATCAACAAAATCTATATATAAATTTATCAGTTTTAGTAAAGAAGTTTTTTCATTGATTCATTAATAATGTATTATTGGTTTAATAATTTCACTTTTTAGTTTGTCAATTTATTGATTCTAGGTTTGAATTTTTCTAATCCGCCAAATATATAATGTCATTGACTCAAATGTTAAGTTTCATATTTCTATTCTACAATGTGACAATGTTTGCTTCTAATAAATGCTTAACTATTGTGTATGATTGTCATGACCAATCCACCGAGCCAAGTAGACACCTATTCTAACAACTAGATAGGAGAATCCTTGTAACATCTTGCAAATTGAAATAACTAGGAAGAAGCTAATAATTGAAAATAGTCATTTTGGAGAAGAATGAAAATCTGGAAATTTTGTTAAGTTAGAATAAGTTGAGTTCTGGCAACTTCAAACGGCCATAACTTCTATCCAGGATGAGTTAGAGGTACTTCCAGATATGGTAGGAAAGCTCTTTCCAACGCCGCTGAGTTTGCGCGATTCTTAGTTCATATGAGTGAGTTATGCCCTTTGGAAGTTGGGCTTTTGGAATAAGGAAAGTCCAATCCGATTTTTTAAATGGTAGTTTGGTCTTTTCCTTGCCCAATTATTTTATTTCATTTTTGGTAATTAAGTTAGGGTCTAATCAGAATTATATCAGTTTACGCTTTTACCAAAGTACGCTAGGCTTGGAGAAAAGAGAAAAGAAGAGGTGAAAGGAGAAGAGAAGCAAGATTCGTCAAGATCGTCGAGTTTAGCTTGTGGATTTCGTCGGGGGTGATCCCTACAAGGTATGTGAGATCACATAGGGATGGGTTAGTTCACCCACACGCCAACCATGATTCAATTCGGCGAATTTAAGTCTTTGAAAGTTTAGAAATTGAGTTCTTGATGAACATTGTTGAAAGTTTCATTTGAATTCTTGTGGGTTGTGCTGTTGAAGTTTCTTGATGATTTGATTCATGTTTTCGAGTGTAATTTCGGGTTGAATCCATCATATATTGAGGGTACAAATGATTCTAAGTGTTTGGGGAAAGAACCTTTGAAGTTTAGAGGGTTTAGAGATGAAAAATGAGCAAGAAAACTCGTCAAACACCTGGGGATAGGGGTGGGGCGTCGCGCCAGCCAGCGCACCCCAAAAGGGGCTCTGAACTTTGAGGGCTGGCGCCCCGCGCCTCTCAGAGCACCAGGGACGCCAGTTCTCCCCATTCATTCCCCACTTTTTAGTACTTGTTCCTTAGCAATGTACATATGTTTTCTAGTTGATTCCAGCACTCTAAGGTACATCTAAACGTCACGAAATCATCCATAAACATGAGATCATGAACCTTGAATCCATAATCCAATTTAAGGAAAGTTAAGATCAAAGTCAAGAGAAATAAGAGTCAAGTCAAGAGAAGTTCTTAGAGTTTTCCAAAAGTCTTTTCCAAATGTTTTAACTTTGTTTTAAGACTTAAAGTTTAAGTTGAGTAAATATTAAAGAGTAAAGTTTGAAGTTCATTTCTTCAAAAGTATATGGGGACTATGTATTCCCAAAAGGGCTTAAATTATTTTCACATTTAAACAAGAAAGGAAACCTCAATTTCCAAAAAGCCTTCGGGATAGTTTTCAGAAAAAAGTAATCGCTTTCTAAATGAAGCAAGAGAGGAAACTTTGATTTCCAAGATAGCCTTTAAGCTAAGTTTTTGAGCATTAATCTCAAATCACAGAAAGAAGTATGTTTTTAAACATTAGAGCTAATATTATATTTTTGGGAGTAGTATTAAGCACCGATATGGGGGAGAGTTCAGACAACTCACAATCCCCATAAACCATGTAGCCATCATGGGTAGAAAATGATCATACTTTTTAGATGATTCTTTTAATGCTTGTTAGCATAAACTAGTGGATCCACTTAGTAGTTCAGGTTCTATACCCTCGGCAAGGTATAGAACGGCCTTGGCAGCATAAGGCAAAACGTTGTATCATCACAATAGCTCTTACGTGATGGTTGTCAGTTAGAGAAACTCCCACAAAAGTAATTGTATTCTTATATACATAGTTTATTGTATTTTTACATACATTTCAGAGTTATATGTATCTTTGCATACAAAGAGAGTAGACATCATGTTTTAAACAATTTTTCTTTATATTGCACTTGTTTTAAATTGCTTTATATTGAAATGAGTTCAGTTATGTTGAGTTGAGTTCAGCCAGGTAAGTTCTTCAGATTCTTTTCAAACATATGTTGTGTTTAGCATTCCAACTCGTATACTCGTACATTCAATGTTCTAATGCCACTTGGCCTGCATCTTATTATGATGCAGACACAGGTAATTAGGATTGACATCCAACGCATTGTTGGTCCAGTGAGCACTCCAGAGTCATTGGTGAGCCTCCTTGCATTCTGGAGGACTTTTTTTTATTGCTTTCAGTTATTTTATTAGTCATTAGGATGTCGTGGGGTTTGTCCTGAAATCCATCTCAGTTGTTTTAGAGGCTTAATAGACAGTTAGTAGTTCAGTTGTCTTTACATTATCATTTCATATGTTAAGACTTGAGTTGCCATTTTTGGCCAAGTTGAATGTTTGACTTTTAAGCATTCTCAGTATTTTATTATTTAAGTGAGTATAGTGCTATTGATCATTATAAATATGCATAGAGTTTTCCGCTGAGTAAGTAAGTCAGGCCAAGGGTTCTCTTAGGGCCAACAATGGTTCTTGAGTGCCAGCGACGTCTGGGGTGTAGGCTCGGGGCTTGACAATCCTTTCTATCCAATTTAAACTGAAAGACTGTGGAAGTAAATAAAATTCAACGCATCACCTATTCAATTAATAAAACAAATTTCCAGCCTTAATAAAATACATATTGTCCTTTGAAAAACACACAGAACCATTCATAGGAACTAGTTTAAACAGGTACAAGTACTTCTAAAAGTAAGAACAATATGAAAATGGACACAACTCCCACCATAAGAAATAGAGGAGTAGAAGCTGTCGGAGATCACCATCGCCTTCACATATAAAACATCATTGAATCTTGCAATCAGACTATGTCAAGTGGCATATTAAGAGTAGTTTTTTCAGTACAAACAACACGTACTTGTAGGCATCATCGGTCTACTCGAATCCACCACATAATATCAAGTAATTAATCAGAAGAACACATGCAAGTTGAAGTTATACAACCTCAACCTTTTCACGACAGCTTATACTACCAGACAACACCATGTCTAAACTCGTACACTTTATCCCAAATCACCTCCACCTCGTTCTGTTGCCAATTCCACCATCAAGGCAATTTCATCCTCCAATCCAATCATAACCTAACCCTTTTATGACTTTTCAAAACCTTCTATTCTACTAACACCAGAATTCTCCCAATTGATTTCCTTCCTAAATTCATCCACCAACTAACTCTATTAACCGGTGCGTTTTATCTGTTGTGACCCCCTTCCCTTAGCAATTTAGAGAAAAGTCTATGCCCAATAAGGGAAGACTGAGGTAAAAGGACGTCCGTCCACTCACAAAACTCATACTTAACCACCTTAACTTAAATCTCCCCTCCCCCATCGAATATGTCTCAGACTATCCAAAATGATAAATATAGTGTAAATTAGTGAATAAGCAAAACTCTCCGTCAACATTCTGACTTAACATCTATTTGAGACATGTCCAAAAATCATAACAATCACTCATGCTTGATTCATCACACCTTTCAAGTAAATTGGACCATCAAGGATCCTTAAAACATTATCTACAACATTTAACATGCAATCCTGGTCTACAGAAGAACTATCCCAACATCTATACACTTATCCAGCCACTCATGGACCAACATGTGATGAATATAATATATTCAATATATTGGGTCCACTCATGAAACTAACACACAAAAACAATCACACATGTACCAGGTGTGGTACCTGAGCCAATCATTAGTTAATTGTACCGGCACGTACTCGAGCCAACCATTAGTTAATTGTACAGGTATTGTACCCAACTCAACTATTAGTTAATTGTAATGGCGTGGTACCTAAGCTAACCATATAGATATTCCGTACTAGATGTGGTACCCGAACCAATAAAAAATTACACATCACAATCATAGCCACAATCACAATGAATACAAATCAGACTTGTACATCAACTAAACAATTCATTGCATGCGATTGATAACAATATAACCTGTCGGTTTTTGACACTCAATCTTGAATATATTATGATGTGTATGTTATATTATTGATTACAAACTTTAAAAAATATTTTAAATAAAAAGTGTACTTAAAGACATAATCCTCTCTGATAAATTATCGCCATATCACTCAGTTTATATTTAATATAAAGTTGTCTTTGAATAGAAATCTTAACATATTCAATTTCATCAATTTACTTATTATAAATCTAGTTGGAGACAATTCATGCTGGTCACTTTTGAAGAAGTTGGGGAATCCAGTAGTTCGCCATAACTTCCTCAACACCAATAAGATAACTGATATTTTGTCTAAGCAAGGTACTTAGCTAACAAGAAGCAGACAAACCCACGTTTTATACAATTCTCCGGACTACATAAAAAAAGTACTAAAAGACGATAAAAAGAGATGACCATCTAGTAAAATAGTAACACTAGCTACTTGTAATAAGTTAATCCGTTTTGATAACCTAGCTATAGTTTCTAACTATATATAGTAGCGAAACATTACTACCTACTATCTTGTACTTGTTAAGAATTTAACCTCTTTAACCCCAAAAAAAAGAAAAAAAAAAGTTGCCTTCTCTTTAATTAAAATAAAATTTAAAAAAAAATTATTAAATTTTTTTTTGGTGAAAGAGTAGAAATTAATTTTCTTTTCTTTTTCAACTAATAAAAATTCTTCACTCGATTAAGACCATCTAGCCTCACTCTTACCAGTCCCCACTGTGTCGCAGACTCGTAAGTCTTCTTCCCCAAATTCGAATCGAATTTGGCTCAAATCTGTATATATATAAACGTATTTCTATTGATTTTGTTGCTGCAGAAAATGGGGAAATTTTTAGGAATTTTGATACTAGCGTTGTGTGCATTGATCTGTGAAGCTGCAATTTTCAGACCCATTTCAGATTCTCACCGATCTGCTGCGTTGGAGTTGCTTACACCCAAAGATGGATCTTTTACAAGGTTTGATTAAACCCTCACTAAACCCCCCTTGATTCTCAGCCTGCAAATTAGTGATCTTGGATGTGTTAAGTGTGTCATGTAAAAATGTTTGAATAAGGAGTTATAGTTGAAGGGTTTCTGAATTTTTGAACATTGGCTTGTTAGTTGTACAAATTTGATCATGATGATTATAAAGCTAAGATTTTTTTTTGTGTCAGATCTCATTCCCATGTTGACCTGTATTTACTCTTCCAGTTTGAGTACCATTGCCCCCCAATATGGTGATTTGATTTTTTTTTAATTAGGATTTTGTTGCTCTTGGAATATTATTTTGGGGCATTGCAAGAGCATAGCTATACTAGTTTCAGTTTTTGGGTCGTTGGCGGAGGGAAGTTGTTGGGGCTTGTTATTTGAAGTGGACAAGGATAATCCTAGGAAATGATCATCCACTTACAATCTGAATAGAAGTAAATGACCCTACAACGATATCTTGTGTTTTATTTGTGGATACTAGTCTTCTCTTGAGAAGGTCATATAACTAAAATGACATTTATAGTGGACTATAAAATCAAATCTCCAGGATAATTAGGATTATTGAAATTAAGTGCAGGACAATGAGATAAAACAAGAGATTCAGAATTATGAACTTCATCTTACTCTCTATTTCTTTTTAAATTGGGTGTATTATGTAGATGCATGTTCAATCCAAAGAAGAAGTGGAAAAAAGAAGAAGAATTGTGAATATGGAAATTGTAGATATCTTAAAAAGTTGCAGTTGCATGTTTCACAAGTACGAATAATTTATATATATGCAAAAAATATGTCCAAGTGCAGAAGAATTGTGAGAATATATAAGTCTGAGCAATATATATAAGTTATTGTGAGAATCGTAATTAACTGAGGAGGAATAGCTTCACAAGTCCGAATGCTAACTTGTGAACCAAGTCTAGTATTCAAGTGGAGAAGGTTAGAGGGGTGAGCGCGTTATTGACCTAGTTTCGAAGCTAGTAATAACATATTTCTTGGTTACCAAAAAACTCAATTGAGGAGGAATAGTTGGTGTTAAGTGTCATACGTTGGTTGCGGGATGGGCTGTTTGCTTCCTTTTATGGTCTTGGGAAATCCTCACCTCATAAGCTAGCTTTGGATGAGTTAGCCAAGGTTCCATTTCTTAATATGATAGCAGAGGCAGACCCATTCATATTATTAGTTTGCCCCCCATGTTAAATTCTCCATGCTCCAAACGTCCGACCCTCATAGTGCAGAGGCTGTAAAGTGTCCTACACTAGTTGAGGGAATGAGTTCTCTCCCTATATGATCTTAAGCAATCCTCTCCTCAAAGAGCTACCTTTTGTTGAATTAGGACCAAGGTTCGTTTCCTAGACAATTTGGTCATTGGCAATCTCGATATTTTGCTAAAAGGTATCTGTTAAACTCTTCCTCTACAAGAAATACAGGGGTAAGAAGGAAACAATTATTGGCACCTCATTGTCCGATTCTTATCAGAATCTGTGATAGCCTGGGATGAACACAATTTATGTTTATCGTGCTCTCTATTTAAAATTTTGTTGATAGTCACCGATTGCAAAAACGTTTAGTTGCACTCTTTTGTGCGTTTACAAACTTATAGTCATAGCTGATATTTGTGGTGTATCTTGAAATTTCAATTGCATCTATCTAGCGGTTGATAATTTTACCTCTCTCCAGCCTTAAAGAAACATACGAGGCCTTAAGGACATTTAAGGTTCTTGGGATTGGACATCAGCTTGACATCAAGGCGAAGTCATGTAAATCAGTGGTGGATACTGCTGGGTCTCCATCTTCCACATTGAAGGACTTGTTCCAAGCATTGGAAGTAAATGGGATATTGAAGTGCGAGCTTAGCAAGGAGACTTTTGCTGTATGTTTAAGCTTACTGCTAATCTGATTTATGGTAATTCTTTTTAGTTCATTATATTTACCTATATCCTCCTTTTTTCTGCGACTGCTGTGTATGTGTGAAGGGCATAGCTTCAAGACTTAAGGATTCTGTGAACACTGCCAGCTCGCTTCTCGACTACTACTATTCAATTGGTAGTTTAGTTCTTATCAAGGTAATGCAACAGGGAGAAATGTCTCATACTTTCTTTTATATTGTACCTGACTTAACTGATACACCTTCTCATGCTCTCAACCCCTTGAAAGAATGTAAACAAAACCAGATTCATATAAAGCAAAGTTGAAGCTTCTCAGTAGTATAGAGTTGGCAATATCTGTGAATTTCGTATCTGCTTGTGTTTCTGTGTGCCTCATAAAGGAATTGAATTTTGCCAAGATTGTTTTTCTGTTCTTACCTTGTCATTGTTCCCTCTGTAGGGTCAAACTTCTGAAGTTGATGTACATCTTGGAGGTGCTGATTCAGTTTTCCGTGCCATAAAGGTTTCTAACTGCACTTGCTGTTATCATTTACATGTTATTACTCAATATTTGTTTCTGTAATATTTGGTATAAGAATGCATAAAGGACGCTTGAGAACTCTTGGCAGGCTCTTAGCCAAAGTGATGGAAGATGGCGCTATAGCTCCAATAATCCCGAGTCTAGTACATTTGCTGCAGGTGATTATTTTCTCTAGAAGACAATAGTTTTGCATTATATTACTAAAACAATTGGCTATCTGTAAACATGAGTCCCTAAGGTGCCCCCTCTTCTTGCTTGATTGCTGTATCTTTTGTTATTATTTTATCCTGGTTTTGAATATTCCTTTACAGGAATTGCACTTGAGAGCCTGGCTGGTGTCATTTCATTAGCATCTTCTGAGATCGATCATTCTCTGGTGAGTGACACTTGTCCTTCCTATTGATCAATCCCCGAGAACATTAATTTGTACTTTGGTCACCGGTATTTTATGAAAAATCTTTCACTTAAGTAAGCACTAATATCCTCCTTATCACTGTAATTAAAGGCCCACATAAGCCCTGAAACTAGGTGTAGCGCAGGCTGGGTGCTTTGCATTGCTTAAGGCAGCTCTGTGTAGACGTTAAGGTGCTAAGATGTGCGTTTCGGCACTATGGATATGAATCTAGAAACTTAGTAGATTAACTTATAATTTGAACTAAACATTTAAATTGTTTCAACCTGATGGCTTTGGTCCTGAGGTAAGAGCACAACGTGTGTGGGTTAGGTGCACATCGCGAGTTCATTACCATCTATAGACAAAAACATGGTATTAAAGCGGAGAAGTGGAGGGGTGGAGTAATTATCGTCCTTGATGATTTCTCGGCTGCCAAAAAGAATATTTCACTTAATTGTAGTTTTTCAGTTCTTTTGTCTATAAAATCAGTGTTTTGTTCTTCATTCTTTATTAAGTTGAGCTTATATATTTATGTGTAATGCGTATGTAATTATGTATGTGTGTATGATGCATGGATGCATTCATGCATGTATGTAGAGTCCATCCGTATTTGCTAGAGTACCACTTCAATTGTGCTTTTCGTTAAAGCCACAACAGATTTTGGTGCAATTTGATGCATTTCTCCTTTGCAATGTATATTTCATGGAAACCCCTACCACATTCATGTGCATACCTCTTTTTTTTCTTTTCTGGATAACCTAGAAATTCCAAGGTAAATAGCAGTATAGCACAGGGTTCAAAATTCGGTGGATAATTGGCCCATCCTCTACCCTTCAGCCTCCAAATACCAGACACAAATATCCAACGTGCGCCTAAACCACACCTCAGAAGCTACGCTTTATTAACTACACCGAAGTCGTGGAGACACATGCATACCTCTTTTGAATGAGCATTTTGGTTTGAAAATACGGGATCCTGGTAGAATTCTTGCTATTGAGATTCACCTTGCAGTTCAAGTTTAGCTGTTTCTTTTACAACATAGCTGTTTATGTTTCAAGTACACTGCTCATTTTGTTTTAGTTCATTTGATGGTGTTGAGTGTGAGATTCCTTACAGCTATCATTGGAGAGGTTACTGAATGTGTTATTGCATTTATTTCATTTTGCTTTCCACTATTGTGCCACTTAATGTGTGTTTAAAATGTGCCTTTTAAGTTCATATATTACAAGGTTTGGGAATATGGGGTGATTGACTGAGCTGTTGGGTGATTTTCTAAGGGGATCAATAAAATATTATAACACCTCTCATGTGATACTAATTATCTGAAGTCTTATGTTTTTTCCTGCTGTTGCTAAAAGGGATGAACGTAAGAATGTTACATGTTTGAGCGGGTCAACATAAAGGAGATAAAGCAGAGACAAAGGATTGACGGTCATTTGATTTAAAACTGCATGTCTCTTATATATGTCTAGGTAGTATTGAGTTGAGTGGACCAGTATGTTAGCTTATGCACTAAAGTTGTGTTTTGCTTCATTTGGAAGTACATCATATGTCATCACTGTTTTTTTTTCTACTTGCATGCATAGGATTTTGTGAGATAACTAGTTTTAACTCTATTTCTTTGTGTTGGCAGATTAGCCTGGTGAAAAATGACATATCAAAGCTTCTAGATGGTGTTGAGAAATATGGTATCTACCTCTTTTGTTCTTTGTATGTTGTCCTTATTCTCTTGTTCACTCTGATACTTTTTCTTTGCTTTTCTCGGTGAGATTTTCAGTAGCTTTTAGTAAATTTTGCTTGAGATTCCCTGTTCTGAGATTTGAACTTACAGGGATGTACACTGATGTGCTTGTGCTAGATAGAGTAAATGGCATTAGCTGGTTGTAATTGTTTAGGTCTGTGCTATTCATTTGGATGTACCAGAGAAAACCTTCTTATCACAGCACAACTTTTAGATACTGGAAAAAAATATAGTATTCAAATTTTTCTTGCAATAGTTTCCAGCCAAGAAAAAGAAAACATAGTCTGTAAAAATACTACTGATGCATGTTAAAAGGGTATTATTGCTCTTTTTCATAGTTTTAATTTAGATGAAATTTGTTGTTCTTCCTATTTTATGTGGTTATTGATATTAGTGTGGTAGAAACAAAGGATTGACGTATCAGAAAATGAAATGAAGGAATGAATATGATGTGCATGGCGTTTTTCTTGATACTGAAAGTTCAAATGAGAAGTGTTTATTAATGGATGCTGCAAGTTAAAACAATGTGAACCATGTTAGGATCCCTCCTTATGTCCCTCATGTGATAATGTATGTTACTTTAGGTGCGGGCCAAGAAAAGAAAGAAAGCATAAAGTCAATAAAAAAATATTGTGAGTTGTTGTTGGAGTAGGATATATTGATGTATGTTAAGGTATTATCTCTCTTGTCTGTACCATTAATCAAGAAGTAAATTAAATTCTTGCTTTTGTGTATTACTCCTCCGATTGTCCTATTTTGACTTGGCACAGCGTTTAAGAAAGTAAAGAAGACTTTTGAATCTTATATTCTTAAATTAAATTAGAGATATGTCAAATGTATCAAAATGCTCTTTAATCTTGTAGTCTTAAATATGCCATGTGGAAAGTTGGAATTAAAGAGTTGTGAAAAAAAGGAAAGAGACATTTTTTTTGATATGGACTAAAAAGGAAAGTAGGACAAACAAATTGAAATGGATGGAATATTAATTTTTGTCAGGATAGGTTTTTGATTGCCTTTTTTCTTCATATGAAAATTTCAGGTGAAGTGTTTATTAGTGAATGCTGCAACTTGCAAGCTATAACAAAGTGAAATGTTTGGTGTCCTTATGTTTCCTCGTTTCAATATGATGAATGTGTTTATGCTTAGGAAATGATCTTCGATTTAGAGGTACCTCACCTATTTCTGAGGTGAATGTTCCTTGCATATTTATGAGAGATTTATGTAGAGGTGAATGTCCTTGATTTTTCACGAGGGAAATTTTATTTACTATTCCATAAAAAGCTGAGTCTACATTTCACTCAATCAATTGATGCAAGAAGGGCGAAGGCTGGATCTCGGTGATACCTACTTAATCTAGAAAAATACATGATTCATAAATGTATAATCATGTGATTGACTCAAAAATTGTTGTGGTTGATGAGCTGGTCGAGAAAGAGGTAAGGAAAGGGGGGCCAGAAACCAAGCATGTTTATTGGGATGGTCTAACTGACAAAAGTAAAAATAATTCCTGTTGTTAAATATATCTGATGCTAGTTGATTGAGAAGCTCTGATGTGCTTGGTCTTTGGCACATTCACTAGATGTTACTTGTGTCTTGTATAAAATTTTTTTGAGAAGGTAACATTTTTTGTATAACTATTTTCTGCAGCATAAAAACTGCAGCTATCCATAATTACAAGGGATGTCTTTTGTAGTTTTCCATAGAAGATGATATTGAAGTAGTTCATGAATCAATTCGATACCGTTCTAGCTTATTTAGAGCTGATGCTGCAGTTTGTCTAGTCATGCTGGGGAACTCAACTCAACATCATTCTAAAAACATTTGTTGTCATGTTACAGATGATGGCGCCTATTACTTTGATGAAAAGCTTGTTGATGCTCATGGACATCAGAGTCCCCTGTCAGCTTCATCAGCGGTGGTGCGTGGTATCACAGCATTTGCCACAGCATCTGATGAAGATTTAAATGTACGGTAGTGTAATAGTTGATCCTTTCATTTTTTTTCCAACTATCATATGCACGCTTTATAATAATTTTCCTCTATTATATGCAGCTGCCAGGTGACAAAATTTTAGGTTTAGCAAGGTTTTTCCTCAGTGTTGGAATTCCTGGAAATGCAGAAGACTTGTTTTATCAACTCGAGGCATTGGCTTCCTTAGAAAACAATCGGTGGGCCTGGCTATGATTTACTCTGTTTTCCCTTTTCCCAAATTCAATAACTCAGGGAATTTGTTTATAGTAACTTTCAGATGAAGAACCTTCCTTATCAGTTATCAGCATTCTTTACTTATGTATGATAAGAACTTATTTTCAATACAGGGTCTCCATTCCATTGATTTTGTCGCTCCCAACTGCTGTGCTTTCATTGACTAAGAAAGACCAGCTTAAGGTGCATCATGTTAATCCCTTTTTCCTTATATTTTGATTAGATGGTATTGCTTAGTTTCCTTCATACATGTTTATTCTAACCACTCATTTGGATTTAAGTCTCATTCATGTTATTCGCTTGTTTATTTTTGTTTCTTTAGTGATACTGTACATTAAAACAGGAATAATGGCTTAAAGACTGGTTTAGAGTAAATAAAATGATGGCTTCAAAGGGGGTTTCTCACTAGAAGATTTAGCTGGCCTTAATTTACATGTGCAATTGCAATCAGCATTATTGCTTGCACATAGAATTTGGTTGTCTTGGTTTTTTTAAGTGCTCACCACTAGATTTCAGTTGTTGACATTTACCATTCTTAAAATTAGGTGAATGTAAACACTGTTTTGGGCTCTGCTGCACCTTCTCTGTCTGTGAAACTCAAGCAGATCTTCAGCTCTGGTTCAAAAGATGCTTCAATCATTGATCAGGTGTGTAGGGTTTTTGTTTGTTATATAATCCAGCTGATGGATATCTAGTAGGAGTTAAAATAATTTGATTAAAATAGTGTAAATGTCTTTGCTCTAATTGAACTTTAATTTGTTCAAATTTGTGTTCTGCAGGATCTCAAATTTGACCCTGAAAATGCTGTGCATTTCTTGGATGCTTTGCCAGAAAACATTGATGTTGGCAGTTACATTTTTTCTTTGGAGGTATGGCCTAGCTCTCTTTTCCTTATGAAAGTCTTCCCATTCTCCATCCCTTGGAATCTCTCATGCCTTTAAGTTGATACTTATTTGATCTCCTATCTTTCTTTTCTGGATGATCTTCTAGATTGTCCTTGACAGTCCGGAGGATAAAAAGATCTATGCCACTGGAGGACGAACAAAAGTACCCATATATGTGACGGGATTTATCAAAGTTGACCATGCAGATGTTGCTGTTCTTGACAGTGATCTTGGTAATGTGGAAACTCAAAAGAGGTATGGGATTTTCTGCTCTTCTTTTACTCTACTTTTGGCACATATATACTTTAAAGACTGATTTTCTGTTTTAATCTTTGACAATTTATTTGGTCTTTTGTCTTCATTTTCTAATCCTTTGTATTGATGATTACTGTTGACTTGTTCTCTGTTATGATAAATGCAAATATCATGCCTCAATTATGAAAACATATAACACTAATAAATTCCCTTACTGTTTTGACATTTAAGCATTTCATTTAGAAGAAAAATATTAAGCTAGCTCTAGATTCTTTCTACATGCTGTATCACATTGCCATTAATTAAATTTGAAGAACTGGCCACTTTTTCTTAATGATGGTGGTATTTGGTCTTTAGCTTGCTTGCATCTCAATTAATCCACCAGGTCGCTTTCTACAGCCCACAAGCATAGGTGTTGGGTAGTACCACCCCTTGAGGTTAAATAGCTTGGTTGAAGTTCTTTTTTGATAGAGATGTTCTCTTGACGGTGTTCCTTTTTGATAGAGATGATCAGTTTTGACTCTGTTTACGTTGCATTCCTATCTACCTATTTAGAATTTTAACACTCAGTCACTCAATGAAACTTATAGAAGCTGATTCAGATTCAATAAGTTCATACAGTTTACCTTTATATAGCTTCCATCGCATTACGATTTCCTCAATTTAACGGAAAGTGCTATTTTTTCACTTCATCTAATTATTATTATCATTTGAGTACTGTCTTATTAACTTATTTTTCATACTGTTTTTTTATATCATCATATGGACAATTCTATGCCTTCTGATACAAATTGAAAATTGTGCAACTTGATTTGTGCCTTCACCACAACGATAGTTATCCTTATCCATGTGTGTTTTCCATACAGATTTGATTTGGCAGGGGAGAGCACACTCTCTCTCTCAGCAAACCATCTTCAAAAGCTACGGTTGTCATTCCAATTAACTTCTCCTCTTGGGAATGCTTTTAAGCCACATCAGGTTGAAAACTCATCTTGTCCTTTTAGTGTATTGTCTTCTGTAATAGAACATTGGTGGACTTACTTTTCTCCTGTGCAGGCTTTCCTCAAGTTGAGACATGAGAGCAAAGTGGAACACATCTTTGTAGTGGAAAATTCTGGAAAAAAATTTGAAATAATACTAGTTAAGTTTTCTTAATCGTTTTCTCTATATATCTACCTCCTGTTAACATAGAGTGCACTATGGACAGTTTCGTAAATTTAGCACACGCCTATTTATTTGTTCTTCTTAGAGTTATTCCAACCATTACCATATTTATGCTCTCAGTTGATGGGGTTGGTGATCTGCTATAAGTTCTTATGCGGGAAACATCCATAATTTCCTAGCCTCAAGTTCCAACCAATTAAAAGCATCATTAAAATTGCTCCAATACCAACAATGATGAGAAGAGCTAACCCTGCTGTATTGTAAATGCATTTCTGTTTTGTAGGATTTTCTTGGACTAGTTGAGAAGTTTTTCTATCTATCAGGTAGATATGGCATCCAACTTACAGTTGGGGATTCTGTCATGGTAAGTTTCTGTTTTTTAGCTCCATAAATGTTCTATATATTGTGTCACATTTTGGTCAATTTTTAAGCAGAACAGCAGTAAATAAATTTCTTCTTATGACAACTGGGCTGCTTCGAATTTTGATCTGGAAGCATTTGAGTTGTATTTTAAGCAGATCAATTTTTTCTCCAGGAAAACTCATTCTTCCTACAACTTGGTTCGATTGAATTAGATCTGCCAGAGCCTCCAGAAAAGGCAGCTCGTCCTCCTCCACAACCTATTGATTCTACCTCAAGATTTGGGCCCAAGGCAGAAATATCTCACATATTCAGAGCTCCAGAGAAAAGACCTCCTAAGGAGCTTTCTCTCATCTTTCTGGCCCTTGTTCTCTTGCCATTCATTGGATTTTTGGTCGGGGTATGCTCTTGAATTCTTCTTTTAATTAGTTGATGTGAACAGTTGAGTATTCTCCCTTATCAAAAGAGACAATCGCCAAGTATATGTTTGGTTCTTCTCCCAATTATTTGCTTTGCCTTGAATTTAATGTGGAGCTTTTTTCTCTTGTCTTTCCTATATTACTTTTGTTGTGATTATTATTTTTGTTTTTTCATGTCTCAACAGCTTTTGAGGCTGCAAGTGAACCTGAAGAACTTCCCAAAAGCATCAGTACCTGCTACATTTGCCATTCTTTTCCACCTTGGCATAGCAGCTGTCTTGACACTCTATCTACTATTTTGGTTGAAGGTCCGTCCATGCTTTCTTTAATCTCTGGTTGTCCTTTATATGAAATTGCTCAACTTTCTGTTTTACAGCATTTCTATTACTTCCGTTCTAATTAAGGTAACAACATGAGGAGATGGAGAAAGAAATTAGTTCAACTTCCCTGTCCTTTTCCTCCCATTCCTTGAAAAAACACTGGTGTTTCAGTGCTGGAAAGTTAGAAGCACAAAATTTAATGACTATACATCAACAAGGTTTTGGAATGTCTTGTTTCCTATTGACCATAATGAACTTTGACATCTGTCAACAATAAAACGCTCTCTAATGTGTTCGCCAATGCTCTAAGTGAAGCTTAATTTAACTTGTCTTGTATATTTGTCGAGCATGTTTATATTTGCTAATTTTACATGCGTATTTGCCTTTTTATGTGCAGCTGAATCTATTCACAACACTCAAAGCGCTTGGATTTTTGGGGATCTTCTTGATGTTCGTTGGACACAGAACCCTTTCATATCTAGCATCATCATCTGCCAAGTTGAAATCAGCCTAATTTAGACAGATTGCTTTTAATTATAGATGTGAGGAAGCCTTGAATAGAAAAAAGAGTTGGATAATCCAATTTTGTTGTACGACAAGCACATACGTATTTAGTATGATGTAAACTGCACCAGATTTTGTCTTCAAATGATCGATAGTTGCTACTTTAACCTGGTGAAGTTGCAGTGATTTGTCTGAGGGGGGGCAATTTTCTCGACATCATGAATATATACGTACAGTACTTTATATGAGGACTTGTGGTAATTCATGACTTGTGTTTGTATCTGATGGTGCACAATTTGCAGAAGTTTTCACCTATAGACAGTGTTGTCTAAATGCATGTTAAGTTGTACATATATTGTTAAAAGGGTTAATACTAAAAGCATGTGAAAATTTAAGGGCCAAACTTATCGGTGACCCCTAAAGTTGGTATTAAGTTTCACTTAGACATCTCAACTGAGTGATGTTCATTTTAGACACCTCATGTAAGGTCTCATTATGTCATTTTGACGCTCTATTGTTGAGTGAATCACACTCACTTTGACATGTCAGCAAAAAGTGTCAAAATGACACAATGGGACTTTACATGAGGTGTCTAAAATGAACATCTCCCGGTTGAGGAGTTTAAGTGAAATTTGGTGCCAACTTTAGGGGTCCACCGATGGGTTTGACCAAATTTAAGAGATCAAAGTTCTATTACATTGAGAACGGGAAATATTTACAAAATTGTTCAAATAATTCTTCTTATTATAAAAGCTTTGAATGCCATTCTCTAATGTAATTACAAGAGCTTCCAAGGTTTCCCTCCTTGCATATTGAATTTCTTCAATCTTCCAAAAAACATGAGAATAATGATAATTATCTTACCTTCATCACTCCAATTTCCTACAAATCCATACCATTTATTCTTACAAGTTTGGTCTCCATTTATCATCCTATCACAACTATATCCTGTTGTGAAACCAACATTCCCATATGCACTACAAAAAAAATCAAGAAAAAGTTCAAATTAGGAATTATTTCACAACATAAACTCTGGTTAAATGGTTGTTATATATTGTTTTATAATGGTCGTTATATATTGTTTTATAATGGTCGTATTGTATTATTTTAATGAATATAACGGTTGTATAGATTATATCGTTCTTTGTATATAATGTTTCACAACAACAATTCGAAGGATAAACCCACAAGAAAAGTAGGATACAGGGTAGAGCTAAGGATAGGGTAAATGATAAAATATGATCATTATATAATAAGTAGAGACAAAATGAGAAGAAAAAAATTAAGGTAACGACGCAATCACACCAAATCGATCGTTACACAAAATGAGACTTTCCGTTGTTACCTAACGATGAGTTTAACAATAGGATAAAATAAAATTTGAGTAACAATATTCAAAACGAACATATATTTAAACTAACAATACAATACAATGAGTAATAAATAACCACCCAAACAAGGTGTTACTATTCTTTGTTAAACTACATGGAATTAAATCCAACAAAATGTGCAGTTTATTGAAACACTAATTAGGAATTATCATTATAGTCTAACAATTACACTACTAAAAAACGACGGTTGGAGCGACGCCATTTGCCACGCTGTCCGTCGTTTTTAAATAAAAATAATTATTTTTCAAAAAGCAACGGACGGCATCTCTTAGTCCGTCGCTATTTTTCGTGGATTTTTACGCGAAATATATATATAATTAATAATTAATTGATTAATTATTTTTTAAAAGGAGTGACGGACATCATCTCTAAGTCCGTCGCTTTTTGGTCAACATGATTGGTCAAACATTTAAGAAAGCGACAGACAGCGTCTCTTAGTCCGTCACTTTTTTGGCCAAAATTTTGGTCAACTATTTTTAAAAAAGCGACGGACAAAGAGACGTTGTCCGTCGTTTTCTTAAAATATCTTTGACCCAGATCGGAATTTTCTTATTTTCTTCTCTCTCTTCTCTCTTCGCTCTTATTCTCTCCCTTCTCTCTATCGATCTCCCTCCACCAAATGCCGCCTCCACCTCCACCACCACCGCCATCACTGCCTTTGCCCGTCGCCGCCAGTCGCCTTCCGTCACCGCCCGTCGCTGCCTCTCCTCTTTGTTAAGGTTGGTGTTTAATTTTAGTTTTTTTTTTCAATTCTAGTGATTATAGTTGATTGTTAGTATATTATTGTTTTAGTTTGTTGGGTTGTGTTATTGTTAATTTGATTTGATTATTGTTAGTTAGGTAGAGAATTGGAGATTTTTTATTTTAGAGTTTTCTTTTAAATTGGGTATTGTAATTAGTGAATGAATTAGGGTTTTTTTTTTTTATTTTAGAACTAGTTTGAACTTGAGAATATGTAATTTGATTGTGAATTGAGATTTTTTTGAAATTTGATTGATATATATTGTTAGCTAGTAAAGTGTTGCTTTGAAGTTAGAAATAAGTAATTGAAGTGTATATGATGAATGTTTGAATGTCATGACTATATAGTGATGAATGTTTGAATGTCATGAATATATATTGATCGATGAAGTTTTTTTTAAAATTAGAACTTGAATATATAACTAATTGTTGGATTAGAAGTTTATATATAACAAGATATGAACTTGAAGTTGAACTTGAACTTGGAACTTAAATATAACTAATTAATTCTTGGATTAGAAGTTTTTATATAACTAATTTTAGAAATTGGATATGAATTATTGAATTTAATTAGAACTTGAATTTTGGTAGGATTTTAGAACTTTAATTAGGTTGTGAACTTTAGAAATCTTGAATTATTGTATTATTTTAGAACTTTAGGTTGTGAACTTTAGAAATCTTGAATTATTGTAGAATTTTAGAACTTAAAGTTGTGAACTTTAGAGAACTTGAGTTTTTGTAGGATTTTAGAACTTTATAAGGTTGTGATAGTTAGAAATCTTGAATTATTGTAGGATTTTAGAACTTTAAGTTGTGAACTTTAGAGAACTTGAATTTTTGAAATATTTTAGAACTTTAGGTTGTGAAACGTTAGAAATCTTGAATTATTGTAGAATATTAGAACTTTAAGTTGTGAATTTTAGAGAACTTGAATTTTTGTATGATTTTAGAACTTTAAGTTGTGAACTTTAGAGAACTTGAATTATTGTAGGATTTTAGAATTTTAGGTTGTGAACTTTAGAAATCTTGAATTATTGTAGGATTTTAGAACTTAAAGTTGTGAACTTTAGAGAACTTGAATTTTTGTAGGATTTTAGAACTTTAAGTTGTGAAACATTAGTAATCTTGAATTATAGTAGAATATTAGAACTTCAAGTTGTGAATTTTAGAGAACTTGAATTTTTGTAGGATTTTAGAATTTTAAGTTGTGAACTTTAGAGAACTTGAATTTTTGTAGGATTTTAGAGCTTTAGGTTACTTTAGAAATCTTGAATTATTGTAGGATTTTAGAACTTTAGGTTGTGAACTTTAGAAATCTTGAATTATTGTGGAATTTTAGAACTTTAAGTTGTGAACTTTAGAAATCTTGAATTATTGTAGGATTTTAAACTTTAGGTTGTGAACTTTAGAAATCTTGATTTATAGAATTTATGAACTAATTATTAGGTTGAACTTTAGAAATTTTGATAAAATGTAGTTTTTATGAACTATTTGTAATTTTGAAACGAGTTTTGAAAGACTTTATAAGTCTTTATATTGTGATTTAGATATTTTGAATGTTAATTTAAGTTTGTTGTTTTATATTTTGTGTAGCTTCTTTATAATGATTTGTGTTTGATTGGGCTGAATTGAATTGAATTGAGTTGAATTGCTTTTGCAGGTTGGCATCAGAAACAGACAGTTTTCTGCTGTCAAAAAAATTGCAGAAAAAGCGACGGTTTGTTCGTCGCATTTCTGGATTTTATTTTTTTTAAAACCCAGAAAGGCAACGGACGGAGTCCTTTAGTCCGTCGCTTTTTTTAATCTTATTTTTTAAAAAACCCAGAAAAACAATGGACAGGGTCCTTTAGTTCGTCGCTTTTCTGAATTTTTCAAAATTTTATTTCCAAAAAAGCGACGGACGGCGTCTCATTGTCCGTCCCTTTTCAAGATTCTAAAAAAAATTAAAATTAATTAAAGCGACGGACTTCGTCTTTTTTTAATTTTTTTTTTTTTTTTTTTTAAAAAGCGACGGATGGCGTCGCATTCTTCAAAAAAAATATTTTTTTTAAAAAAACAAAAGCGACGCAGTCCGTCGCTTTTGAAAAAGCGTCGAGCCAAAAAGCGACGAGATTGACTGCGTCTCTTTTGGCCAAAAAAGCGACGCAGTCCGTCTCTTTTTGGCAGTTTTTTAGTAGTGGCCTCAGTAAATGAGAGATATAAACTAATCTCTAAAAGATTGATTATGGTATCTAAAACAATTAAAGAACCAAAATGTCCTTTATTCTTATGGTCTTAAATATACCATTTGAAAACTTAAAATTGAAAAGTCGTCAATAAAGAAAACATATATTCTTTTTAAAACAGACTATTTCGAGAGATAAAATTGTAGAGTACCTTACAACTTCAAGAGTGATATTGAAGACATTAAAGTTGAGTGGATCATCCTTTATCTTTTTCCTTTCTGTTATGCAAATAAGAATAATGAACAAGGATAGGTAACAAAGTTGGGAAAGTATGAAATTTTCTACAACTTTTCCTCTTCCTTGTTTTTCATCAAATACATATTCTTCTGTGTTCTCTTCAACACCTTTAACTGGTATAAATGATGTATATGGAGGAAGATACCTGAAAAAAGGTTAAATAATCATGTCTTTTTCTTCTTTTTATTCACTTTAAACTATGTATAATGTATCAAAATGTCTTATGATTTCTTGCCTTACACATGTCATGCGACAACCTACAACAATGAGTTATCAAATTAGGAATTCAGAAAATTAATTATTTTTTAAACTACCTAAAAATAAAATTAAGACGAAACAAATTGAAACTGAGAAAATGTTAGTATAGTGAGAAGAGAAAAAGTAGGGTGCATTCGGTTTTTCGGTTTAGTTTTGCACTATTCGGTTTGGATTTTTCGGTTTTTGGTTTTGTAAAAGTGTAACCCAATCCGATCCAAAATAAATTTGGTTTGGTTTGGTTTTCCTCTATTCGGTTTGATTATTCGGTTATGCCAACAATTAATAACATAACCAAAGTAATAATATTGAATCCCTTAAATATACTTTCTAATATAAATCATAAGAAAAAACTTAAAACACAATACTTATAAGTATACCTATTATAGATGTTTAAACATAAAATATAAACGTAATCATCGTGAAAGGCAATAACCAAAAAGGGACAAAAGTGGTTAACTCCAACTTAATTCTAAACCTAAACACACACACACACACATATATATATATAGAGAGAGAGAGATAATTCGGTTTTTTTGGTTTTTCAGTTTTTATTTTTTTAAATTCGAAACCAAACAAAGTAATTTATTAATCCAAAACCAATCCGAAAAATCAAAAAACCAATCCAAATAAAAATTCAATTTTTGATTTGGTTTGGTTATTCGATTTAACCCGAATAGTGCACACCCCTAAGTAGGAGCGAGTCAAACAACAAAAATTTCAATATAATTTTTTTTTGATGACCATGGCGTTCAGGCCAATTTTCGTGCACCTCGACTCAGGAGTGGAGCCACCCCTGGCCCTTGGCCAAGGGGTGTCAAGCGACACCCCTTCGTCGGAAATTTACATTGTATATAGAAGTCAAATTTTGGTTTAATAAATATATATAAAAGTATTGACATCTCTTGACACAAATGAAAGGTTTAGTCTAGTGGTTAAGGTGTTGCAAAAATTCCTTTAGGTTGTGTATTCAAATCTTGTTGACTTCATAATTTTTATTTTTTTTTCTTACTACAACCATTGACACCCCTTTCTGAGAATCCTGCTCCTCTAGTACCTCGACTAATTCAACGAAATATCTGTCACCTCACACTAGCAACAAGTACCAAGTTACTCTGTCCACCAAGGCAGGGACAGATAGGAAGAATCACCTAGTGTTTTTTTTAATCTCTGCTAAGTTTTGAACCTGAGACCTTAGGATTCTCAACAATTTCATTGACCATTAGGCCACAACTTGGAAGCCTAGTGTAATTCCAAAAGTGGGATTTGAGGAAGGTGGGATGTATGTAGACCATACCCCCACTTTTGTAGGGGTATAAATACTAATTTCGATAAAAAAAAAATCGTTATAAAGAAAAATATAATGGAATAGATGAACTTACATCATTACTATGAACATCACCAAAATTGGTGGTGAAAGAGTGGAGATATCAACAATAGTTTCACCAGTGTGTCTTGCATTCACAACTTGAAACAATGATCCCACAAATCTTTGATAACTATTTAGTCCATTGAGACCATTAGAATTCCATTCCAAAACACAAAACAATATGAATTGCACCAAGATGAAACCAAACATAGTAACCACTAACAATCTTGAATGTTGTCTAGAAAACAAATGTAGATGTCCTATTTCTCTTGAATTCTTCAACAAATACTTAGCTTCTCTTTTCTTGGACACGAATAATTTTCCCATCAACCTAATCGAAAATCTCAAACACATTGGATATAACGCGTTCCCAACAAGAACTTGAGGGATGAAAATCAAAAGAAGACCTGAATTCTTGCTAAACACCATCATGTTTTCGTTCGTTGGAACAAATCCACAGCTAACAAAGGATGAAATGGTTGTGAAAATCGCGAAAATGTAGGTATTTATCCCCTTGTTTGTTAGTACATCTTTTGCACTTGAAACAAAGGCTAAATACACTAAAACTAATGACATACCAACAATGTTGATGACTAGAAGATAAACTAATGTTACAACTCCAAGCAATTTAATAGATTGGTACTTGAGATTATTATCTGATGACACGAAATCATCTTTATCTGACTTATTAGATTTTGGAGAATCAGGTAAAACGACAATGTCCAACTCAATATTATAATCGTCATCATTATTAAAATTCGAGTTTCTTGGACTAGAAGTACTACTACTACTAAGTATTGACTCAATTTTGCTATTTTTTCTCCATGGCTTAAACTTAGGTCTTATTAAATAAAGTTCAATCATAGAAATAAAGACCTCACCACCTATGAACATCAAAAATGTTATAACAATGAGTTGGGAATTTGAAAAGACCTCCATTTCTAAAGTGGACATACTTGAAACAGTAACAGAAGAAACACAAGTGAAGAACAAGTCTAAATTGGTAGACGTAAAATCTTCACTATGTCTCAGGTTCAAGTTTCTGAGAATTAAAAAACCGAAAATAGAGATGAAGATGAAGTAAAAAAGTTGTATGACAAACTTGTTCACTTTAAAAAGAATGGATTTGTATAAAGAAGAAATGAGAAAACATGTTGATCCACATAAACATGACATATACAAATATATAGAGCTACAAAGATGTTGTAGCTTTTTTCCCAAATAAGATAAGCTACTCATTTTTGAGAAACTACAACCACTCTTCTTAATTTTGGATCTAGAGTAGTAAGGTGTGTGTATATATATATATATATATATATATATATGATAAATGTTTTAGTTAGTTTTATATGATTTATTCTCTATCATATTTAATTTGTTTCAGAAAAAATATTACTAATGATTTACTAAATTTAAACTTCCCATTAAATATACTTCTCTACCTCCAATCATTAAAAAAAGTTAATGATATATCAGTAAAAAATATCATTCTTATTTATAATTTTTTGAAAAGCGTGTGAAAAAAAAAAAAGTAATATAGGACGGAAGGAGTATATTATTCGTTGAATGATTAATTCAATTATGCTTTATGAAGTCAATGTTTTAATAAACAAATGTATCGCAATTTAAGAACCTTAAATCATTCAAATATTTTATTAAAATAGTAGAAATTAAAGGGGTCGTACAACAAGTACATTCATATGATGGTCTTGTAACGTGATTTTGTTGATTGGATTAAATTTAAGGATGATAATTGATAGTATAAACCACTAATTTATTAGTATCCTCCTATTAATTATTAGTATATATGTTTTTTTTTTCTTTTTTAAATGATTTTATTTACTTATTGGAAGTTAATAAACCAAATAAAAAAAGATGAAAGAACAATCGTTAGGCTAGGTGTTGGTCTACTACATGAGATAACTGGGATAGTTCTGAATAAAAGAAACCTACGCTATTAGAAACTATGAAATTTGTCGGTTATTCCTAGCTAATTTATCACTATAACATGTCTAGCTAATTGAATTTTCTTATAATTTGTCATTAATCTATAGCTAAATTGAATTAACATGAATTTTTTTTGCTTACCTATAAATTTGACCCATCTCTAATTTCCTATTTTTTTTAGTAGTGAGCTAGGAGAATTACTAGTAATAGTAGAGAAATTTAGGCTACTAGTCATAATAAGGGAGTATTTGATGGTAAATTTCCATGTTAATTTTTTTTTAATTATATACAATTAAGATTTTAAACACTTTATTAATTAGGGGATTAGATGTAGAAGTGGATCTTGAAAATTATAAATAATTGCTACTTTATATATTAAGCCTTTGAAATGTCAATTTTCCAATGGAACAATTTCCATCCTGTATGTGTCATGCCTACAATAATGTTGTAAATTACGTCCAATATTTGAAACAAAAATTTATCTTAGTCTAAGATTCAATTATTGTTATTATTTTAGTTGGTTGCTTGGCATTAAGAGGGCCTTTTGAAGTCCCAACTCACCTGCCATGGGGTTTTAAGCAATTTATATTATAGCAATAATTCTGCATTATTTCATTTTTATATATATCTATCTATATATATATGGGGTAAAAATCGGGCTCGACACATGGGCAAATTAGGAAGCAACACATGGCAAGAGAAATATAGGTTAAACATATGACTCAACAGGGATAGCCCTGAGTACACTATCTTTGGAGTGTGATGGTTGAGGATGATTGTATTAGCAGAAAAAGGCGAACTCGGAATTTAAAGATTGTGGGGCACTAATATCTTAGGCGCTAGCAAATTTTTTGATTGAGGGATAATATCGTGTCTGATTGGTCATAGTGGTGTGAGCAATAACGAAAATATAAATATATAGGTGAAATATGAATTCGTTGTAACAGTTAATTGCGATATCTTCCTGGTCAATGGTGTGATGAATATACTGTTGATTGCAGATTTGAATCCTGTATGTATCACTTATATTGTTATTATAAACCTTTAATCAAAAACAAAAAAATAATATTAAAAATGTGCTATTCCGAAATCGATCTGGGATCGCAGTTATAAAAACAACCGCTTCAACGAACGTCCCAAGGTGCATTTCTATTTGTAATGGTGCATAGTTAAAATATATCTATCCTCAAGTATATACGCATAATTTTTTTAAAAAAAGTTAACAAATGCCCGTGCACTCTCATTTATACTGTTGAATCATTTACTAATAAGTTGTAAATACTTAAATCAAACTAACCAATAATATTTTAACTTGTGGCATTTCACTTACCCACAAATAACAATGCAATTGTGTGTTGATTCCGTGGCTGAATAATACCTTGCATCCGATCCGGCATCAATTAATTGGTATAACATGGCAATCATCCTAAATTTTTAAGTTAAGTCAATTCTTCCATAATTGATGATTAATATTCTAAAATCAATAATTTGATGAAATAAATATTGTTTGTATCCTATGATGAAATACCTTGGAATATACTGACCAAAGAGGAACATTGTATATAGAATTTCATCAAAACCTTAATTAAGGGTCTTAATTAGATATATATCCCACACATGATTTAGGGTCAAATCATAATTGTTAAGATGAACATGGTAGATGTTTAGTGATTATTAAGATGGTGGGGCAGCCTAGTCATTAAAACATGACAAAATCAGAAATTTATATAAAGAGATTCAATTTTTTTATAAGGTTCTCGCTGTAATTTAAGCATATGACCTAAAGTATTTTTCACTCCCTTTACTTGAATTTTATTTCATGTCAAAAGAAATTCAACCATTTATATACAATACAAAAAATTATATTTGCTGCTTTATATAGGAAAGGACAAAGGAGGAAGCTTCATATGCAATGAAAAAAGGAAATTAAAGTTATTAGAAATTTTGTTTTCACAAATGTATTTTAATAATAGGTGTGAGGTCGGTCACATCTTGATATTTTTGTGAATATCTTATGAGTTTATAAAATTTTTGAAATCTCTCTTTTGGAGAATGTATTACCTTTTATATAGACAGGTACTAGGGTTTATAATAAATTAATCTCTAAAAAACCTAACTTTATTAAATCACGCTCATCTAGTAGAGTCCATAAAATTTTGATATTTACGGACTGCGAGCACTTGTCTCATAAATACTTTGAGTGTTTAAAATTACGTATTAAGGCAAACATATGATATTATTTATCATACATCACTATAATTTGAAATAATTATCATTCGCAACTACTGTTTTATAATAGGGCTGGACATAATTTGGTTCAAATCGAAAAAATCGATCGAACTGAATCTTTTTTTAATTTTGATTTTGACTTCTCGATTTAATCGGTCGATTTTTTGATTTTAAATTTTAAAATTTTGGTAATTCAGTTTGGTTTTCCGGTAAGTAATTTGTAACTTTTTCATTTTCCTCATTACCAATTCCTTCATGTCCAACAAACCCACATAGCTAAGTCCAAAACTAAATGTGCTTTTCCACCTAAGTCAAGACCAATGATATCATCAGTTAATTATTATTTATATAGACATGGACTAGAGTTTATAATAAACTAGCCTCTAAAAAAATCTAACTTAATCAAATCGCTAATCGAGCTGAATCTTTTTTTTTTTAATTTTGGTTTTGATTCTTCGATAAATCGGTCGGTTTTCGATTTTAAATTTTAAAATTTTGGTAATTTGGTTTGGTTTTTGGTTTTTGGTTTTTAATAAGTAATTTGTAACTTTTTCATTTTCCTCATTACCAATTCCTTCATGTCCAACAAACCCATATAGGTACGTCCAAAACTAAATGTGCTTTTTCACCTAAGTCAAGACCAATTATATCATCAGTTAATTATTTTTTTCTCCACTTTTTATTTTCTTAGAGATATCTTATGTCCTTTCATAAACAACAAGATTCTAAAGACTCCGTACTAAATAGACTTTAGCTGCTTAGTTTAGATTCATCTAGTTTTAGCTTAAAGTATTTTCTTACTTCATCTTTGATTTTGTCGGGCTTTTTTTCTTTCTATTCTTTCATAATCTACCAATCTCAGAAATTTATAACATGATAAGTGCAAACCGAAAAATCAAACCGAATTTTAAAAAATCAAACCAAATCAAAGCAATTTCAATTTGATTTTAATTTTTACTTTTACTAAATCAAACACCTAAAAAAACGAACTTCTCAAACTGAATCGAACCAACCCAATGCCCACCCCTACTCATAAATCGAAGTAATTTCAATTCGATTTCGATTTTTACTTTTACTAAACCGAAAATCAAACAAAAAAAATGAACTTCTCAAACTGAACCGAACCGACTCGATGCCCTCCCTACTCATAAATTAGTTTATACAAACTAAAAATTTTAACCAAATACTCTCCTAATAATTGCTTATTTTCTACTTATATTCATCAAATAAATTAATGTAATGTGAAGGTTCAAATTGACCTCTCTCTTGGTAATCAATGTTATGTAACCCCCTCCCCAAATCCTCCCTCAAACCAAAAAAAGTAAAAGAAAAAGGGATCAATAATTCTGCATGTTGACTTATACTAACCACTAATAGCCATGTTTGAATTATTTTATTTTTAAAAAAAATAGCTACCCGTGTAGAAACCGTGTCAACCTTTGTACTATTTTTTAATCCTAATTAAGTATATCAATGAATAGGGTTTTTTAAAAAATAAATTCTTACATCTTATTTGTTTATCCAATTTACAATTCCATTTTTTTTATGATTGTGAATTTGACTTTTTTTTTTGTATCAATCACATGTACCTGTGTATGTTGAGGTTTAGGAATTTGTGAGATTGTTCGGTTGATGGTACTAAAATAACAAATCATAATATAAAATTGTGTAAGATAATACTACTTTAGTATTAATTTATGTAGCGATATTTGATTTGAATTTAGGTTTATAACGCGTAATTTAATTGTTACGTTGAATTTTCAGGAATTATTACACCTACAACACAGATTTTATGAGGTGGAAATTGGGTGATTTTGATCTTGATTTACAAACAAGTAATTTGATATTGATGGATTTGGACTTGTAGACCTACACCCAGTTTATAATTATAAAAAAAACTAGTGAAATTGTCCGCGCTTCGCGCGGCTATATGAAACATTTATAAGATAATAATATGTATAATTTAAATTTAGGTTAGATAAGATAATATTGATATTTCTCTTCATCTGCGATATGATACATTTCTTCCTCGTTTTTTAAACATATAAAATAGAATATTTTTTGCATCTTTTTAAGTGCAAACAATACATATGTATATAGTAGAACAAAATATTCATTGTGGTAAAGTAAATGGAATAAGAGGTAATATTTTAAAATAACAATATATTGTATTATATTGAAAATATTTTGTGTGTTTTAATTTCCTCTAGCTTTTGTAGGAGTGCTAATTTTCTATACAAATTCTAATTTCGTAAAAAAGAATTTGAATTTTTTTTATCGTGTCTTTATTATTACACTTGGTTATTATAATTTTTTTAAAACTAATTAAATATTTATAAGAATTATGAAAAATGAAACATACAAAAGTGTGAATAATATTTAAGATTAGAAGTTACAAGTAAGATGAAGAGACACGAGTTATAAATAATTCAAATCTATAATTTTATTAGACATTAAATGCATTAATAATTATGCATTGATAAATGAAAATAAGGGGTGAAAATACAAAAATGAACAAAAAAATATAATAATCGGTGATTGTATAAATATTATAAATACATTCAAACTAAAAATAATAGCGACGAAAATAGATTGTTACATACGCAAAAAAATGGCATCATGAAAATAATATTTTATTTTTCAATTACTTTTTACAAATATAATAAAAATAAAACTCCTAATCATCATTTTTTTTTGCCGAAATGGTCTGGTGGACCCTTATACTTGTATCAGTTTGTATTCTGAACTCTTCTACTTACCCCTTTGTCATCTGGACCCTTAAACTCAACTAAAATGAGACTTTTAAGCCCCTCTGACTGTTGATCAGGCTTACGTGGCAACTTGATTAATGAGCTGGAATAAATACGTGATTCCACGCGCAAAAGGAGCATAGAGACTAAGAATTTAAATTAAAAATAATTAAAAGAAAAAGAAAATTAGAATAAAAAGAGAAAACAAAATTAAAAATAAATGTTTCACTTCTTTCTTCTTCCCCCACCCATCCACGTTTCTTTTTTCCTCTTCAACCATCACTTTGTTCTTCCCCACCTAGACCTCCATTTTTCTCTTTCTCCCTTTCCTCGCTCCTTTACAATTTCTTTTTCTCTTTTTTCTTTTTTGTTTTCTCTTCCCCCAAATTAAAAATGAAATTATGCAAAAAAAATTGAACATAATCAGCAAAGGAAAATTTAGAAAATTGATGGGATAAACATAGTTGCCGGAAGAAATATGTCTAATGAGAATCTTGACCTCTTTGCTGTTAACATTGTTCTTGATTTGTTGTTTTTTTTCATTTTTCTAGGGTAAAGTGTCAAGATCTGGTAGTTTTGAATGGTGAAAAGTAATTGTTGAATATTTTTATGAAATTAGATGAAGACTTCCTATTCTTCCCCATCTTCAATCTTTCATAGCAATCATCTCCTTCTAATCCCTTAAACTTGTCTTTTTCAACTAGTTTCGATAACCCAAGAAAATCTCAAGCGAATTTTGGGTGGATTTCGACGTGTTTCACAGCAGAGGTTGGTGTGAAATTGTATTTGTAAGCAGTTTGGGGTGTGAAAATAGTAGTCGGCGTTGGATTACGAAAAGTTTGGCTAGATCTGGTTGTGGGGTGGCTTAGGTTGTTGTTACTGTGGAGGTTGGAGGAGGAAAGAAAAATAGTGATGGTGTGTGGTGGAGATGAAGACGGGTGTGGGAGAAAGTATTTGCGATTTCGCCGGCAAAAATGGCGACGACGCCGGCGATGACTTTCTTTTGGTTGTAAAATAGTGAAAATAGGGAGAATTAGAAATGCCAATAATAAATTAAAATGTTATTATTTTACATTTTATTAAATAATTTTGGTTAATAATTTTTTAAAATAGTTATGAAATAATTATGATGTGGCATTAATATATCTGACGTGGATATGATATGTCAATTATATAAAGGAGAGTGAGTTACACACATGGTTGGAGGGGCTTAAAAGTCTCATTTTAATTGAGTTTAAGGGTCCAGATGACAAAGGGGTAAGTAGAAGGGTTTAGAATACAAACTGATACAAGTATAAGGGTCCACCAGACCATTTCGCCTTTTTTTTTTGTTGAAATGGGATAATTATAATAATTGTGCTTCATAAAAAAAATAAAAAAATACTAAAGGACCAAATGATGAGCATTGACAATACATGTAGCTAAATTGTTTTAGCAAAAATAATCTCTAGTTATGCTCCCCACCCCCCCGCGCCCCCCCTCCTCCCCCTCCCCTCTCTTCTATCATCTTCCTTTGTAAGTTGATCCACCATCATATTTTGTTCCATATGTCAAGTTCTTCATCATATGCTATCAATTGAATAAGAAAAATATGAATAAATAAATTATCATATACCAATTAAAAAAATAATTATATTAAAAGAAAGAAGAAATTTAAATTATATGTAATATATCTATATATTATTTTTTTCAACAGTATACTAACAATACTAAACAATAATCATCTCTTGAAATCTAACAAATAGTATAATCAAATTACATTATATCCCAAAAACTGACTATTAGAAAGAACAATTGCATACTGACAACACATTATTCATTATTACGAAGGTTTTTTTTTTATCATACTTGTTTAGTGAATGATAATACATACATAAATAAAATATTAAGAAAACATGTCAAAGTAAATAAAAAGAAATGAAATATATCTTACCTTCATGTACTTCTTTTTTACTACATGTTAGCTAATTCACAAAAAATATGATGAAGGAGAGAAATGATAATGTTGAATGTGAATCTTCATGAAACTAAATATGAATTTATATAGGCAAAATAAAGGAAATTAAAAAAATAAAGACTTGAGAATGAAATGAAATATTTCTTACCTTCATGTACTTCTTTTTTGTTACTTGTTATTTCATTCACAAACCAATATGTTGAAGAAGAGAAAAGATAATCTTGAATGTGAATTTTCATGAAACTAAATATGAATTTATAGGCAAAATAAAGGAATAACATAAGACATTATAAACTTACAAATTTAAGTTTGGAGGTTATGGACATAAAAATTATGGTAGTTATGAATATTATTAAAAGTAAAAATTAAAGAGGTGTAAGTCATGGGTAATAAATCCTTGTGAATAAATTAAATAATAAAGAGAATTTTTTTTTAAATATAAAATAATATTTTCATTTTATGGTTAGAAGTGAGGCAAACAAATAAAAAAAGAATGTGAAGAATTTTTGTTGTAAATGTTCCTCCACTAATAAAATATTTATTTGTAATAAATTAAGTAATTTACTCTTACAATGCAATAATTAATTTAAATAAGAAAAAAGGCCAAAAAAGAAGAGAAAAGATAAATGTAAATGGAGGCCATAGAGATGTGACACATCACTTTGTCTATGTTTCTCCATTATTATATATACAGATTGGGTCCAACCGACTTGTTTAACTAAGAGTTAAGGGTAAAAACATATCTACACTATTCAGTTTTTTGAGTTTCATACTTGAACTATTGAGAGTGTGAGTTTCTTATCTAAATCATCATCAAATGTTAAGTGAAACACATCTCAACTAGTTTCACACTTAAACTATTGAAAGTGTGAGTTTCCTACCTGAACTATCGCCAAATGGTTAGTGAAACACATCTCAACTAGTTTCACACTTGAACTATTGAGAGTGTAAGTTTCCTACCTGAACTATCACCCAATAGTTAGCGGAACTATTGAGAGTGTAAGTTTCCTACCTGAACTATCATCCAATAATTAGCGGAACTCTTGAGAGTGTAAGTTTCCTACCTGTACTATCACCCAATAGTTATGTTAGCGAAACACATCTCAACTAATTTATGATCATGTGTGTACTAGACTCTCTTTTATCACTAGATGAAGTAGATAGTAGAAGGAATAAGATAGTTCTGATACTACATTCTCCTCTCCTAGGGGAAGTATAGATGGAAAAAGTCCAGAGCATGGGAGGGGTGGGGGAATACCCCTCCAAATGGATAGTAAAAAATTCTGGAATGCCAGAGGCCTAAACAGAGCACAAAAGATGAACTTATTTCTGCACAACAATAAAACAACACTGTTTAGGCTCCTAGAAACTAAGGTTAAAAGAGCAAAAGCTCAAGAATTTGCTCCTTAACCTTTGAAATGGATGGTCGTTTAGTACGAACTTATCTCAGCACCCTAGAGGAAGAATATGACTATTGTGGAAGCTTTTGATATATGAAGTTAATATCACGTAATAACCGTAATACGATGATAGTGATAGACAATTCAGTGTATCGATAGTGTATGGATTCAATGATAAAGCACTTAGAACAGACTATGGAAAGACCTGAAAAATGTGAAATATAGAATACAAAGTGCGTGGGCTATGATGGAGTATTTCAATTGTGTAGCTAATTGGAATGAGAGAATTTGCAGTCCCATTTCATAATGTAGAGAAAAAGATGGATGAAGCACAAAACTAACTCAATCAATCAATGTCATATAAAGATACAAAAAGACCCTATGAGTATACAATTGTTTAATGAGAAAGAATGTGTGCCAAAGAAGTACATAAATGAAAAACAGCTAGGGAGAATGTGTGCCAAAGAAGTACATAAATGAAAAACAGCTAGGGACAAGTTTATGCAACAAATGTGCAAATGTTGATGGATGACACTAGGAGACTATAATACCAAGTTTTACTATCAAATGCTAAAAGTAAGGACTACAAACAAAATATTCTCTATATATTAAGGACTTAACATAGAACAAAAGGACAGGCATAAAGGATATTACAAAGGCCTTTGTATATTTCTACTCTAGGATCAACAACAACTGAGAGAAAATATGTGTAAAGCCATATTGTTAAAATAGGAAACCAGAGTGAGATTATACAATAGGAAGCATACCGACAATAGTTGCCTTATTAAAATTAATCTATGCAAAGTATACGACTCGATGGAATGAGAATTTGTAGGTGATATGTTACATGCAATGAATTTCCCCCAACTTTCATAAAATGAACCATCCAATACACCATTGCCATCAATGACAGCATGCATGGGGATATTCAAGGTATGGTAGCTGCTCGTTGTCATTTGTTTGAAGCATTTCACTCGATTGGTTCTTGAATGTTACTACTACACATAAAGAATTTGAATATGATCATAATACTTTGTAGACATTTGAAACTAAACCACCTATGTTTCACAAATGATATTTGGTGCAAGGGTGTCCCATATCCCTCCTGGTCTTTGTATTTCACTCGGCTCTTGAATATTACTACTACACATGAAGGATGGATTTGAATACCACACTTTATAGAAATTTGAAATTAAACTACATATGTTTCACAAATGATGTGTTTATGTTCTGCAAAGGGAGTTACAGTCAGTGTTATGGTTGTTGAGAGCCTTGAAAAAACTTCTCAAATGCTATAAAATCAAATGTATATATATTCAACATGACGATATAATATATGCGAAATAACTGAATACCAGAGAGGGACACTACCATTCAGGTATCTAGGTGTACCAAGGCAACTCTCAGAGCAAGTGTTTATAGACAAGTTGACTACAACAGTGAGAAGTAATTGGGGGGGTCAAGGAATCTCCCATATGCAGGGAGGATGCTACTTGTCAATGTCATACTATTGCATATTCATACCTATTGGTCCTTATTTTTCATCCTACCAAACCAAGTGTTGAAGGGTATAACAACGGTGTGTAGAAACTTTCTTTGGTGTGGGAAAATGAGTACTAACAGGGCACCACTAGTGGCATGGGACCTGGTGTGCAAGAACAAAAGAGAGGTTGGATTAGAGATAATTGAATATATATAGTTGAATGAGATAGCCGTTGGAAAATCTCAGAACGCCTATAACTTATGAGTTAGATGGATGGACCATGTCCACATAATTAATAGGAAAGAAATGGTGGCAATATACAGTCCCACTAGATAGATGTTGGTATTGGAAGAAGATATGTCAAATTAGATACAAATTTGCATCGAGGAGAGTACACGATTACAAGTACATATAAATGGAGATGAGGAGAGTAAGAGAAGTGGTCATGGAGGAGATAGATATGGGGAAAGAGAATCCTCTCAACGCACACTTTATATGTTGTCTAGTCTTACATGGGCGACTACTGACTAAAGAGAGGCTACATAAAATAGGGATAAGACGATAAATGTATGCTATTTGGGGATGAACCAGAAATGGTAGAACATCTATTTTTCGAGTGTCCATTCTCGAAAATATATATGCAAGAACAATTCACATGCATGGCTTGATAAGGGGATCCAACAAGTAGACTGCAAAGGATATGAAGAAGAAATAGACAGATGCACAAAAGGTAGAAGATGCAGAGAATTGATACTGAAAACTATAATAAAGATAATATATAAAAGATATGGAAGGATCGTAATGCAGTACTATGGGAGCAATAAATCCTACACTCAAGCAGGGTAGTAACAAAAATCAAGCAAGATTGCAGATTGTGAAAACTGAAAACCATCATTTTTGGACAGAAAACAAGGAAGAACGCATGAAGCATGGGTTTATCCATGATAAAGTAATTCACAGATCCATACACTGCTGTTAGTATCTCCTTTTTTATCTTACTCCAATGTCTTCGTTTGATCCATTGTAGAATTTCCTTGACCTCTGTTTGTGGGACTTGAATCCCTAGCCACACTACAACTTCCCTCCTCAATTCTCTTGTCCATTGACATGACATAAAAAGATGCTTGAAGTCTTCTTCATATTATTGATGACAAAGTACACATCTTGTATTTTCACATTGTATCCCCATAGATAGTAGTCTGCTTCTTGTCAAGAACTTCTTCTAGTTAGATAGCCACAATATATATCTATGTTTAGGTTGCATGATCCTAGTCCAAATAATATCATACTTTTCCAAATTTGCTCTAATTTCAATCTTAATCGTGTACCTCTTAGTAACAAAGTAGTACTTTACCAGATGAAGTTAGAATATATTTGCTATTGCTATACCATCCTATCATGCCCATTTATAACTTATTGAGCTTCCTCCAATATCAACTGCTATCATTAGAAGGTTGGTGAATCTAAAAGTCCTTTCCATTTTTCATATGAATTCCATGCATGGATCCATTTCACCCGTAAAGTTTCCCAACATGGTCTAGATCAACTTTCCTACAACTGCTTTATTCTAGTGATTGCAGAGCTTCTGATATTAAGACCTCCTTGAGCTTTGGGCTTGGACACATTGCTCCATGTAATCTTCCTTTTGTTCTCAGTGCTACCCTACAAAAAATCTCTGCATTTTCTATCGGTAGGATGAACGAAGACCCTCAAAAGTTATATTATCAAAAAGATCATTGAATTTATGACCTGAACTTTGACAAGTGCCTGGTTTGTATAGCTCGAATCTTCTATGTTATATTTAGACATATATAGTTGATGACAATCCAGTTTGTTCCACAATGGCAAACCCAAGTATTTCATTGGAAAGGTGCCCAGTACAACCTGTGTGCATTCCAATAGTTTGTCCCTTGTTATATCATCCACTCTTGCCACATAATTAAAGACCAGACTTGTCTGTATTGGAAACCAACCCTGTAGTCTGTGAGAAGTGACCAATGGCCTCCATAATCCTGCTATTAACAGAACACATTATGAGAGATGTTGAAGGGGTTGATTGCTCCGTTATATGCATGCTAATGAGGGAAGTATGGTTTTCATTGTGGTTCACCTTCATAGCTCTATCAATACAACTTATCGAGTTATCAAGTTGATCTGCCTTTTGTAAGGAGCTTGAATAGTTCGTTTACTGTAATTCTTATTACCGATGTCCCTTTAATCATTGACGAGTAAGTAGTTGACCTTTCCACATTAAATGGAATTTCTAATCAAGTAGCTTGCTCATAATAAATAGTAATACTCTAGTCAGGTACTTCATGACTAACACAAACAACAGTGGTGAAATGGGCTCTCCTTGTCTCAACCCTCTCCTCCCTTCAAAATATCCTTCCCCATCAACTTTCACAGAGAAACTGATACACTCCATGATCAATTATATGAACTTTATTGGAAAATCATAGCCATCCAACATCTCCTCAATAAATTCCCACGGTATCATATCATAAGCTTTTCTTAGGTCGATTTTCATCAAACATAGGAGTGATTCTCCTTTTGGAGCAAATTATGACACATCAATATGTTATGTATAAGAGACCTATCCTGGACAAAAATTAAACAACTTGGTTGGCACTAACAATACTAGGCAGTACATGTGCTAGTCAAGTACACAATAGTTCAAATGGAGGAACTTCAAGCACAAATTTCACATATATACAAGGAAGATAACCAACTATCTGCAGATTACATTATAATATACCAATACCTCGTTTCACAAAAGTGCAAAAGAAAGAAAAAGCTCAAAGATATCTTGCAAATTTATATTTATTTTACATACAATTTGTACCTAGATGATAGTTAATAGTAGTCATAGTTGTGAAGTTATAATACTTTCCAAGCCTTTCCACCTCTTTGATTATACTTCTTCAACCTTCCAAAGAACATGACAATTATCAAAATGAACTTTCCTGTATTACTCCATTTTCCAGCAAATCCATATGTAGCATCCTTGCAATGGCCATCTGGATTTATTTGCCTAGCACAACTATACCCTATTGACATTCCAACTGTCCCATATGCACTGCAAAATTATCATCATTATATATATGCATGAGTTAGAATGAAAATCACCTTAGTTATAATATTAATATGGCACAATACCTAAACATCACTTAAAGTTAGATGCCTTTTATTTACATCTCTTAAACTATATATCTGTAGTAGTCTTAATAACTCATAAATTTGGCATTTGATGCTGACATGGCAAATTGAGTGTCTATACACTCAAATGACACTCACTTTTTGGCATGTGGAGATGAAAAATGTCAATTAAATTTTATGAAGAGAAAATGTGGTGGACTCACCTTATGACTTCAAAGAGAATGTTGAGTACATTGAAGTTGAGTGGATCATTTTTCATTTTGTCTTTCTCCACAACACAAATAAGAATGGTAAAAATGACCAAACAACAAGGTTGTGATAATGATATGTAATCCATTAAGCTTCTCCCTTTACTCTTCTTCATTTTTTCTAACTTCTCTTCATAATTGTCAACAGGCAAAAAAGTAGTATAGGATGATAGATACCTGCAGTCACAAAACAAATTTAATAAAACAACCATTGCAATTCTTACATTTTAACTTTATAATAGAAAGCTTTTGACACTCGTAGACAGAGAAATTTTATGGGACTCTATAAGACGTGCTTAATTTGAGTTGGGACTCTATAAGGTGTATTGAATTCCAACTAGGATTCTTGGAGGCATCCTAAACCCTTGTTCCTGCCAATATAAAGGGTATTATATTCCCCTGAAAAGACATCTCGAATATTGCACAAATTCATAAAGAGATAAAATTTAAATCATCCTTATTCGAGAAATACGCAACTAACGGCCCTCGAATCATGGATAAATCTTATGAGAGAAGAATCAAGCCACAATATTTATCAATAAAACTATATTTCTTAGTTTTTTCATATTTTATTTGTAATTGCAATTTATTTCTTGTCACTTCAAAATTTATTGCAAACAATATTCATTACAAATTATTGTGTATTACTATAATAGAGCAGTAATAATTGTTATACTATATTACATACTTCCTCCATACCTATTTATATGATAACGGGGAGAAATAGAATTTTCATTAAACGGGTTTAAATATGAAGATTTATATATACAAAGAAATAAAAAAGGATTCAACATCTTCTCTCTATATATTTTAAACGTATAAATATAAACAATGTAATTTTTTACTAAAAGGGGTTCCTCAGGGTCATGTCCTTAAGAAAGAAAGGAAAGGCTATCAAGTTATAGATATTTGTGATTATAGATCAACTCATTATAAATAAAAATGAATATTTTAAAGTCGAATTGTTACTAATAAAAGAGTGTCATATAAATTAAAACGCATGAAAAATATTTAATAAGGCTTATGAAATACAATATCTTGGTATCTTATTCACCTTCTCCTTTTATAGTGGGAGATAATACGAATAAATCTTGCAAAAGGATGATAAAAGAGTGGGCAAGAAATATTAGATGCTTAGTATATTTAGAAGTGAATCATGGATCAAGAACTAAAAACTGAAGACGTGGAGAGACAAGAAGCAGATGAAAAGAATTAAATATGTCATCGAATTGGGAAAGTCTATATATGTCATTCGTTATAAGTTCGATTCATTTATGTCATTTATGTTTGAAAAAAATCTCCTCCATGCTATAGATGAGCCAAACTTTTAACTGATGGCATAGATGAGCGCTTTATCAAAGTGTGATAACATATTTAAGCCTTTTGTCTTTTCAAAAAATAATTTGATTAATGACGTGATCAAATCATAATTGTCCACGTGTAAAAGAAGTTTTGCAAAATTAATCGAAAATGTTTTCAGCTAACAAATAATGACATGGGTGAACTTTTTCTCAAATAAAAGTGAGATAAATGCATCACATTTTTAACGAATGACATAAATGAGTTCTTTTCTTTAATGAAATATTTAAGTTTTTTCCTTATATAAAAATTGTGAATTTTTGGAAAATTTAAAAGAATCATTTTTAAAAAATTTATGGTTACTCTAATACATGATCTAAAAAGTTTAAATAATGATAAAAGTAATTTGAGAATATATAAAGATTAGCCTAATTAGTCCAATAAGCTTTATAACAAAATGTTACAGTATTAAATGATATGGTTAATGAATATATTAAAACCTTAATAAAAACACCTATGGTGGATCCAAAGCAATATGCTAGATACCCCAAATCACTGATTTGAAGTCAAGGGATAAGTCAAAATAAATAAATAAATAATGATGAATATTTGTGTAAGAATAAGGAATTTGCTATGTGGCTGAAAGAAAAGAAGAATATGTTCTTAGATCTTCCACTATATATGAATTGTTTTGTGACTCTCTAAAAATGGAATATCAAAAAGTAGAGTATCTACATGACTTCTCTATTTATGGAGTAGTAGTATATTATCTCTTCTATTGTTGCTTTTATGTGAGAATATAAATAAATAGGTAGAGCACTACAAGAAGCTGTAAATCCATTTAAAGAACCTTTACACAATCAATGGAGGACAAATTCATTATCTATGTGAGGTGTACGAACAAAATTTCACATTGATAGCTGAAAAGATTGAAGAGTTATTTATAAGGTATATGATCTATTAATGATATGAAGCTTTTTTCGGGACAATATCACTACAAGAAAACATGAAATTAGCAACGAAATTCAACAGTAATTCTTAACTAATATGTCGCTAAATAGCTCCTAACTAATTGAATTTCATATAATCCATTGTTAACGCCGCTAAATGGGATTACCATAAAATTTTTATTGTTTAACTACTAAATTTTGTCTCCTTATTTTCTTGTAGTGGTAAAATCATGATGACTTGGTCCAAAGCAAACAACATCACACTATATTAAAAGTGTCATTTGGCTAATTTATCCTAATAACTGATATCAGAGCTTAGGTTAAAAGGGACTAGTATGACTAAGGAAAATGATGGTGTGGGGTAAGCTAGTTGCGGGCTCCTGTTGCCATAAAATACTCCCACAATATGGGTTCATGCAGTGAATTTCAAAAATTGATCATCGTGGTAATGTGTCATGTGGAACTTAGTTCAAGAGAAGAATTAATGGGTGTGTGAATAAAGTTCCACATTATTAATTGAAAAGATTGACAAGTTGTATATAAGATATAAAATCTCTTAATATTGTGAGTCCTTTCTTGAAAAATTCGTGGCTTGGAGAAAGAAGTTCAAGTCTAAAATATTAAATTAGATAGAGACAACATGAATATGTAGTACTTCAACTAATCATGAATATTGTTAGTGAAGAATGAATTATGAAAATATGCAATATCTCTTACTAATTTTTAATGCTAGCCAGCCTGTGTCCACCAATTAATGATCAGACTCAAATTTATGTAAGTTTTATACTTGTATTCCACAAGCCATATTCGAATTATAACACTCCAACCAGCCACACAAGAAAATTTACATAGTTAAATTGTATATAGATATAAATTGTATAATAGTGTAAAGAAAATTTACACTATCAACATAGATTAAAAAATTGTACTATGTTATTTTTTAGTTTATGTGATATTGTTTGATTTGATAATACAGTTAAAGAAAGAAAACAAATTTGAAACTTGTGATATAAAACACATTTTGACTATTTGTGTGGCTATAAATCATTTTATTAAAGGTAAAAATAGAATTTTAAATAAAATTATTTTCAACTATAAAAAGATAACATTCTTTTTGAGACAAATTAAAAAAATAGTCTCATATAAATTGAGACACAAGAAATATCATTTTTCCAAAGTCATCAATTTCATCCTCCAATAGACATACACTTATATTTTATTTTGAAGTGATTAAATAGTGTTGTAACACTTTTAACACAGTTGTTTAATAGTTAAACCTAATGTATAGTTAACTGTTTATCATATCCTATTACAACAACCTAAACAAATATGCTAGTATTAACATAGTTGCATGTGGATAATAAACTTCTAAACAATGAACTACTTAATCCTAGTGACACTTTTTAACTTAACATTAAATTTTGGAAAAGAAAGAATGAGTTCAGAAATTTGTAATCTAAAACAAATCGTGTTACGAAAAATCATTTCATTAAAAAGGTAAAAAGAGAATTTGAAAAATAAGTTATTTCTAACTATAGAAAGGTGACATTCTTTCAGAAACAGATACGAAATAAATAAGTATTTATGTCACGTAAATTGAGACAGAAGACTATAGAAATTAAGAAGAACATAAATTGTAGAGAATACTTACATCATTAAGGCAAACAATACTAAGATTGCTGGAGTAAAAGTTGAAAGATCAAATACAGATTGACCAGTATGCCTTGTATTCACAACTTCAAACAAAGATCCCACAATCTTCTCATAAGCACTCAATCCAGAAGTACCTTCAGAATTCCACTCCAATGAACAAAACACAACAAATTGAAATACTATTAATCCCACAACAGTAATTGCAATACTAATTGTTTCATAACATGGAAAAATATGAGAAAATCCAATACGTTTCGAGTTCTTCAAAATATACTCAAACTCATGTCTCTTTGTGATTTTCCATAAGAACATTATAACGAGGCGTAAACAAGGAGCAAACAAAGTGTTTCCTAGAAGGATTTGAGGGATAAGAATGAGAAGAAGACCTGAATTTTGCTTGAAAATCATCATGTTTTCATTTGTAGGTACAAAACCACAATTTGCAAATGTTGAAACTGTGGTGAATAGTGAAAAAGTATGTAAATTAAGACCTTTTTTGTTAAGGATTTGTTTCGCGCTAGGGATGATTATTATATAGAGAGAAACTAACGATGAACCAAGAAGAATAATAACTAGAATATATCCAAAAACCACGTTACTCAACAATCTTATCGATTTAATCTTTATAATTTCATCGTGATGATCATGATGACTATGATCTTCGATTGGGTTTGTTATTATTACATCTTCTAACTTATCGTCCACGTTTATTACATTTCCTAGCTCATAATCTTTGCTACTAAAAGATTCATCTTTGTTTTCTTTCTTGATGAGTTTAAGTCTAAGAAAAGAGGTAAAAGCTTCCCCACCAAGAAACATCAATATGGTCATGAAAACAAGTTGAACATTTGAGAAAACTTCCATTTCAATAGTGGACATACTAGAAACTGTGGTTGAAGAAACAGAAGTGAAAAAAACATCTAGGTTTTGAGGATGAAAAGACGGTAGGGTTCTAGGTTTTGAAAAATAATTCAAAGCTAAGAAACCTAAAAATGAAAGGGTTGTGAAATACCCTAATTCAATCCAAAATGGCTTTACCCTAAGACTCATAATCTTAAAGAAAGAAAATGAAAGTGGCTTCATTGGTAAAATAAGTTTGTTTGGCTAAGTTTTATTTAGTCAAGGGCTCAATTTATAGTAAAAATTGTGAAGTAGTGAAATTCCTATACTAAGCTTTAAATTAATCCCAACAACATATGGTGTATCAAAAGGAGTTGGAATATAATAATTCTTGTTAAGTGATCATGATAATTCCTTATCATAGAGTTAGTGGAACAAGATGCTTTACCATTTATTTTTATTTTTTAAAAACGTGTTAAAATAGGCATCTATGCATTTCAAGTTTATGTCCAAATTAATGTCTACTTAGTAATGCATGATAGTGTTGTGAGAGACTAAGACGGATTATGGATGAGTTACTTGAGTGATGAATCCTCTAATTTGTTGACATTGCTTTTGTAGGATTTTTTTTTCCAAAGATTAGTTAGTGGAGTGATTATTTTCAGTTAAGAATTGTTGAAAGGGTTTGTCAAGTGGAAATGGAGAAGAGGAAAAAAACATTACTCCTATCGGTCGGTTCGATTCGGTTTTATGTATTATTGGTTCGATTTATTGGTTTTCGATTTTAAAATATGCTAAGCCAATAACAAACCAATAAGATATTTTTATCGATTTTTGATTTTTGATCATTATTGATTCGGTTTTCGGTTTACCCAATAAAAAAATGTCCGTAAAATATTATATGACTTCTCACTTCTCTAAATGCTTTGATATAGTGAAACAAGAAATATAATGAGAAATTGCATCAATAAGAGAAAATATAGTATGAAGGCTATAATTACATGTCACCGCCAAAACATAATAGGAAATTTCTAATGTTAATCAAATTACAGACCTTTACAAACCTGCAAATGATACAACCTACAATTACAAACTAAAACTAAAATCAAATAGTCCAACAAGACTAAAACTAAAACTAAAACTAAAATTAAATAGCTACAATTGCGAACCTTACTTTAGTCTTTAGGTTTTGAGTAAACAATAAAGACTAGTAAAGCGGCCTAGTGTGAAGTGGGTAGAGTACTAAGCGTCTAGTTATATATTAAATTATTAATATTTAATACTCATTTAGGAAGGTTAAAGTAGTAAATTGTTACCATCTATTGGGTTATCGGTTTACCAATAACCCAATAGTAAAAACCGAAATCGAACCAATAACCCAATAACATTTTTTTATAAACCCATTTGAAACCCAATAACCCAATAACATTTTTTCGGTTCGATTTTTGCACACCCCTACTCCTGTCTATATTTTCTTTCTTTGTTTGGGCACAAAATTTAAAATATAAAAGGATTTCTTTGAATCTTATGATCTCAAATTATAGATAAAATAAAGGGAATTCGTGGATTCAATGGAGTCTCGCATAGCTAACACTATCATGACGTTATGTGATGTACATGTATTAATGACGTGACTTGCAAACAACATTATATTGAAAATATATAACCAAATGAATAATACAAAATAAATGGAAAAGTATTATGATTGATACCGATTGAAATGATTTTAGCCACGTCTTATTATATTGGACATGTCAATTACTTATTTGATACTGCGTTGATTGTTAATTGAAGTGTCACCTAAGAAGCTTTAGTAGGATATAATTAAAATGGCATCATCATTGGCTCATTGCAGGTCATGTCATATTATCAACTTGTTTGCCATGATGATTTAAAGGCTTAATTAATACATTGTATCTTGAATATGTATCTAAATTTTATTTAGATATTTAAATCACAATTTATTTCAATTAAGCATTTAAACATATAATAAAGTGCATGTTATTATTAGATATTGTGAATTTGATTCCATCAAACCTATATATGCTATTGATGCTAGGAGAAGGGGTTGATTTAATAGTACTATTTATACATTTATTCAGAATAGTAAGGGATTTAGTCAGCCTAACAAAACGAGTTATTGCATGTTATGTCTATCTCTAGATTTTTCAAAACAAACATCGGTGGAACTTCATAGCACAAAAAGAATTTTGATTGTGTTAGATTATTACCCTCCTTTGCTAATGCATCTGTCACTTGATTTATTTGTCTATAGATATGCTGAATTGAGGGTTCCCCAGCTTCTGAAATAGCTCCCTGCAATCACATAATATATTTGAGTAAGTTGAATGATCATGTACGAGGAGTGTAGTAATATCAAATAGTATATTTGAGTAAGAGAATGGGAAGAAAAGGCTTGAGACATGATATTATTAAGGGAAAAGGGTCAAATATGCCCCTAAACTTTTCGAAAAGGTCTAGATATACCTTCTCCCGTTTAAATTTTGGCTCACTCATGCCCTCGCCGTCCAACTTTTGGTCTAGATATGCCCTTATGGCGTTAGTTGCTGGAAATTGCCACATCATCTTTAAATGCCAAATGGAATTGTCACATCATTTTTATATTACCACGTGACATTTATATTAAAAGGGAAAGGGGTCGCTTATGCCCCTAAACTATCCGACCCACTTTTAAAACACCTATCCGACCCATAAATCACCCCTCTTTTAAATAACCTATCCAACCCGTTTTCAACAATTTTTTTAATTTTTATTTTTTTTGGTAAATCCCGAAAATGAGTAATTGATTAATAAAAAATAGGACAAATATGAAAAAAATATAAAATTAACGCCAAAAATTTACAAATAAATATAGTAACCTTAAATTCAAAAATTTCAATAATTTTTTAAAAAAAATTTATTTTTTTCGGTAAATCCCAAAAATGAGTAATTGACTAATAAAAAATATGAAAAAAATATAAAATTAACGCCAAAAACTCACAAATAAATATAGTAACCTTAAATTCAACAATTTCAACAATTTTTTTTTTAATTTTTTTTTTTTGGCAAATCCCAAAAATGAGTAATTTATTAATAAAAAAGGAAAAATATGAAAAAGAAATATAAAATTAGAAAAAAATTGTTGAAATTGTTGAATTTAAGGTTACTATATTTATTTGTGAATTTTTGGCGTTAATTTTATATTTTTTTTATTTTTTATTAATCAATTACTCATTTTCGGGATTTACCAAAAAAAAAAAAAAAAAAAAATTATTGAAATTGTTGAATTTAAGGTTACTATATTTATTTGTAAATTTTTAGCGTTAATTATATATATATTTTTTTCATATTTTTCCTATTTTTTATTAATCAATTACTCATTTTTGGGATTTACCCAAAAAAAATAAAAATTAAACAAAATTGTTGAAAATGGGTTGGATAGGTTATTTAAAAGAGGGGTGAGTTATGGGTCGGATAGGTGTTTTAAAAGTGGGTCGGATAGTTTAGGGCCTATAAGCGATCCCTTTCCCTTTTAATATAAATGACACGTGGTAATGTAAAAATGACATGACAATTTCATTTGGCATTTAAAGATGATGTGGCAATTTCCAGCAGGCCAACTAACACCATAAGGGCATATCTAGACCAAAAATTGGACGGCGAGGGCATGAGTGAGCCCAACTTTAAACGGGGGTATATCTAGATCTTTTCAAAAAGTTTAGGGGTATATTTGACCCTTTTCCCTATTATTAATAATGTCTCAAAAAAAGTGATTATCTATCTATAAAGTTAGCAAACAATGCTCCTTTTGGAATATAACAAGTTTATTATTATCAGCTGAATTAAAAAGCAATTAATTTGGAGTAATTGACGTTTCTATTTATAGAGAACATAAATAGTTAAAACAGACACTTGTTCAAAAAAGTCATTCCTTTTACAAAACAAGCACACCTTTACTACACCAAAATATTTCAGTCATAGTATTCAACAGTAATATAGGAATTGAATAGATGTCATTATGAACTGTCTCAATTTTTTTATCATGACATGATATTCTAATTATTCTCTTATTTTTATTTTCCAAGTGGATATTACTACTGGATGGAATTATTATTTCCCAATTACAACATACTAGTTGAAGTGGAGGTTGCATTTGAGTTTAATTTCATGCAGACCTAACTTGAACATCACTAAAAAAAATACATGGAATGGGTGGCCATTCTATATATGTTTCATTTTTTTTTTTCATATTCTTTTTATCAATTAATATATTCTGAGTGCATCTTTTTAGTGCCAAAGTGGAATAAAATCACATTTTCAAATTGAAAACATTATCTAAATTTTCTAATTGGTTGACCAAAGACATTCCGAAAAGTTGTCAGAAAAGACTTAAAGAGGGAATGGTGGTGTTATATATGTGAAATATTTTTTTAGTCAGTCTAGAAAATAATTTTTTATTTGATAAATGTTTAATAACATTATCAATATTTTATTCATCATAATTTTATTTATTTGACGATTTTTTTTTTATTGATGTGAAATTAAACTATCAGCGAAAAGCATATGTAAAACACCTATAAAGCATATATATTGAATTTTTTTTTACCCTTGGTATAAAGAAGATACGTCGAACGAAGAGGTATTTTGTTGTAAAAAAATAATAAGTTGTTTATGTATAATTACAAAATTTATGTATGTAACTTATCAATTTGATTCGATTTCATTTTCTCAATAAAAAAAACTAAATATTATGGATTTTAAAAAATTAAATCCAAATCAAACCAAGACTAAATTAAAATCAATTTATGTAATTGATTTTTAATCAAACCGTTAGGTAGGGGTGTACATGACCGGGTTGGTTCGGGTTTTTCAAATATCAAATCAAACCATTTGTATAAAAAATTTAAATTTATAAACCACACCAAACTAATAAAATTCGGATTTTTTCGGGTTTTTCAACCTCGGGTTGGTTCGGGTTTTTCAAATACCAAACCAAACCATTGTGTCAAATTTTTAAATTTACAAATCAAACCAAACGAATAAACCTCATATTTTTTTGGATTTTTGGATTTTTTCATAAAGTTTGCATACAAACATATAATTAACTTGTGCTCCAAATATTTCTTTAGTCCAACCAAAATACAATTATCTAAGGTGTTTCTTAAGAAAATAATACAAAATATGAGATGAGTATTGATGACACTAAAATATTCAATAAAAATAATAATGAAATCATCATATAAAATAAATATTGCAAATGATCATAATTTAAAAGTACTAAATCATGCTAAAATAAGTTTAATAACTATTAGTTACATTACTAAATATTTAAGAAAAATTAAAATTAGATTATGTATTTTAATTGTCTAAGCCAATGTAAAAAGAACAAACATTCAATATTATTGTCATTCTTAGTGTTGAATTGATTTTCTTTTTGCATTAGTATTAATTTGATTTTTAAGTTTTATTATAATTACCAACATCTATGAACTATAATCTTTATTGCACCATTTCGAATTCTGAGTTTTAAACTTGAAATAATTTAGTAAAAGATAAAAACTATGAAATAGCATAAGAAATATTTTAAAATTATATCAAAGTAAATATTTTTATGTATAAAATAAAATTTTAAAATTACATATATAATGTCGGGTTGGTTTGGTCACGGGTTGGTTATTTTTTAGTTAAAACCAAACCAACCCAAATATAGTCGGTTTTTTTTTCCAATACCAAACCAAGTCAAACCAAACACTTGTCGGGTTTTTTTTCGGTTTGACTCGATTTGCGGTTTGGTTCGATTTTCGGTTCGATTTTGTACACCCCTACCATTAACTTCTATCCTTATTAAAAATTAAAAAAACCTTTTTTGGCAGTTAATACCTCAAATATCAAAACCTTCTTATATTATTTATGGGGAAAAAAGTCTGAAATATATTCGAACTTTGACCGAAATTGTTGTATCAATCCCAAACTTTGGGCAAGACCTATTATCCCCTGCACTATTTAATAATGTATTTTAAAGATACATAAGTGCCCAGCTAGACAAGTTACTATTTATCATGATCCAATATTGACGATGTCCATGTGGACACCTATATATCTTTAAAATACACTATTAAATAGTGCAGGGGTAATAGGTCATGCCCAAAGTTTGAGATTGTTACAACAATTTCGGTCAAAGTTCGAATATATTTTGAACCATTTTCCCTTATTTATGCTTTATTAATGTAATATTATATATAGTGTTGTTGTTAACTAGTTCTTAAACTAAAACATTTCATAATTGGCCCCCTCACCCTCCTATTTACATTAATGGTAAGTGACATAAGGAATGACCATATTCAGGGAAGCTCAAGCATACTAATGATAGAATGATGCCTTTGCAAAGTTATTAATAATTTTTTTATGAGAAAAAGGATAAATATATTCTCGAACTATCATAAATGGTATGTCAATATCCTTCGTTATACTTTTGGGTTGTGTACACGTGTCATAATCTCAAAAGCCTACCCGAATTTAATTTAATTTTTACCCACAATTAAAAAAATCCACCCATTTTTCATAATTTTAACCCGCCCATACCAAGTTAAAAACCCTCTTCTTCTTCCCCAATCTAACCTAACTTAAACACCCTTTGGTGTCAGTTCTTCCACAAATTAATTCTTTTTCTTCTAGTCCTTCGAGCCCCGTGCATAACATATGAGCACACATTATCTAGTTGTACACTTCTTCGGTGTTAGCATAGCCGCCGTACACCTTGTTAGCACAAACAACTCGTAGACTGCTTCATTCTCTAGTTTCTGCTCAATCATAGGTGCTTGTTTCTGTGTTTTTAGAGGCATGAAAAGCTTCATATGCAAAAACAGTTAGAAGAATATCGAAACTTGTGGAAAGTTAAAAGTTTTTTTCTGGTGGATTGAGTGGGGAAGAGATTAAGACTTGGTGGTTGTTTTATAGGTGAAATTGAATTAAGGAATTTGAGTTCCATCATGTTTTTTCAATCTCATACATTCAAAATCAAATCTTTATGAGTAATTTCGCCAAATTAACTAAAAAATTATACAAAAAATTTTGTTGAAGAAGATGAAGAATAAGAAATTGTCTACAAGGTTTCTGAAAAAAAAATCATGTTCTTCTTAGTTGAAAATGTTGTTCAAATTTAAATGTTTGAAATTAGTCTTATTGTATAAGTTAAGAAAAGAGGAATTTGAGAGATTTTATTGTCTTACCAAACTTCTCTTTTTATTTTGGGTGCTTTTGGTTACAATTTAGGTCATGGGTTAAAATTGGGAAAGATGGGTGGGGTTTTGTAAATGTGGGTAAAAATTAAATTAAATTTGGATAGTACTTTAAGATTATGACAAGTGTCCCTCCGTCTATCCTAAGGGTATATACGTTCTAGAATATTGACGGTAAGGACATACACAACCCAAAAGTATAACGAAGGGTATTGACGTACCATTTATGATAGTTCGGGAATATATTTGTCCTTTTTCCCTTCTTTTATTATAAATTTCTTCTGATAATTCTTTGTAGTTAATAATATAACCGATCCATTTATAAGTTATTAATAATCCTTTTATAATTAATATAATTTCTTCTGACAATTCTTTTTAGTTAATAATATAATTGATCTATTTTTTTAAGACATAATACTCCAGATATATTAAACTTCTTCTAATATATCTTTCCTTATTTCATGAAAGTTTATTTTTTCTAGTTTCTATAAATAAAATATTCTATTTCTTTTAAAGAAAATCTTTTTATTTATTAATAAAAAAATAAGGCCCCAAATTTAGGTGCCTATAGCACTTGTCAATTTCTTAATGTTTATGTTGCCTTTTGCTTTGTGTTTTTTTTTTTTTTAAATTTCTTATATTTTCTTATCCACTTCTTTTTCTTCAAATCTCTACCTCTTTTAATAATAACAATAAATTAAATAAAAAATCACGACCTTAAAATAATAGACAATAAAACAAAATAATAAAAAATATCTAGTTGGAAAATCATGACTAAGTTATAAAAAAATAACTATCAATTAAGAGCAATACTAAAAAGGAGAAAATTACATAATTAGACATACTTCACTACCATATATACTATTATTATCTATACTTTCAAAATATTACATATCTTAACGCTAATTAAGAGATATTGAGAAAGATACACTTAAATACATGTAGTTTTGCTATCACATACACTAAAACAGGGAGAGAGGCGAGCGAGATGGGGAAGGAGGCAAGCGAAATTATTCGCATGTATCTAGGATACTAGATACATAAGCAAATGGGGAGTGAGATGGGAGAGAGGCGAGCGAAATGAGACAGAAGTGAGCGAGATTTGTTATCTATTTCAAATAGATGTGAATTCACTTGGATACAATGTATCTATAACAAATTTGACCCATATATCCTGAAATACATGTATCTGGATGTATCTGGACGCACCAAAATCTGGTAAGACAAGTAATATTGCAAACTTGAATGTCTCTAAGTAATCAACTCTTAAACTAGTAAGATTTATGTAAATTCCTCTACTAAAAAACACACAAACATAGAAACCAAATTCTTTTACATTAAAGCGTAACTTTTTAATTTGTTTCTTCATCTGGGTTGCCACGATCCAGACCGTCGTGATTGACACCCACACTAACCCTCCGGTGGGAGAACCATTACTACAACCCGACTAAGCAAAGTAACGAGACACTAAGTATTTAAAGATACGGAAGCAAGTTTAAATGTCTAAAGAAATATGGAGTTCCCATAAAGTCTGAAAGATTAGCAAACAACTAACATAACTATTGCGAAAAAATAACCCCCTAGAACATGAAAGTCATTGTACCAAAACTCTACTAATCAGTAAGTATAAGAGAAAAGGGTACAAACCCAAAACTAAACATACAAGTAAATCTAATTAGAAAGTCTAAGTCCAATAAGTATAAGAGAAAAGGGTACAAACCCAAAACTAAACATACGAGTAAATCTAATTAGAAAGTCTAAGTCCGAAAAGAATGGACTAAACAATAGAGGACCCATGACAGCCTAGAAGAACTAGCTCTCCCTTGAATCCGGTCTCGATCAGTGATCTCCTATTTGAGGTCTATCAGTAGCCGCCTGAAAATGCCATGTACTCAACAAAAAACGAGCAAGTGCAGTATTAGTACACAAACCACAGTGTACTGGTAGGATCACATGGTCACTCCAGTAAGCGAAATACACACAAGCAATTACAGCACAACAAACACACATATACAAAATACATAGATTAGTTATCATTTCAGGAGCAACATACAGTTTCCCAATATCAACGACAAGTAGACATGTATATAATAATCACAGTGGTCCTCTCATGGAACCAATACCCAAATTGTTAGTGTGTCGGAACGTGACACAAGATCCAATAAATGTGTCGGAACGTGACACCTGATCTAATATATGTGTCAGAATGTGACACCTAATTCAGTCAGCACAACCACAATCACACCCATAATGAACATCACTCATAGCTATACAATCAAGTAATGGTTCCATGGCATGTTGTTGTTCATATATATACTCATTTTCATTAGATTTGATTCACATACACGCATGCATATAATGAAGTAATTAACCATCGTATATCACACAAACGTGAAATCAAACCATCACGTACCTCAAAACCAAGCTTGAATCCTCCTATGACACTTGAGCCTTCCATTTCCAGATTCTTTCTGATTGTTCTTAGTCTAAAACAATCAATTAATGCAAGGATCAATAAACAAGGCCTAATTTACTTGGATAATAATCAATCTGATATCCATGGCCAAACCCAAGATCCTAATGTTCAATTAGGGATTTTCCCACCATTAACTTCAGGTCAAAACCCTTCCCCAATGATAATTACCCAAGAATCTAAGTTCTACGGATCGAAAAACAGATTAGGGGAGTAATAATCTTACCTTTAGCACTAAAAGTGGTGGAAAACTGTTAAGAAATTGTCTTGGGTCATCTCTTATCTTTCAAGAACGAAGGTTTGCAGAAAATAACGTTTTTGGGTTTTTTACCTGATTTAAGTCGCGACTATCCCGCCACAACGACCTCTCCCTGGCTGGATTAATCCCGCCCCGGTGGCTTGCATGGAGACAAAAAGTCGCAATTTGAGTTCCAAACTCCCATTTCACAACACACCTTCAACCCTAACATTCAAAAACTACCCTTTCACACTAAGATTAGTTTCGAGAGTTCTACTCGCCCGAATTTGATTTTGTAAAGTCGTACGGGGTCCCTAATATCTTGGCTATCCACTCATGTGATCAAATTAGTAATCAATTCTCTCATTCATTACCAGATTTCCCTAGACCTCACCTGACTCAAATTTCATCCAAATCTGGACTAGGCTAGGAATTCCCAAGTCACTACTAAAAAGTTTTTTGGCCTAAATTCTTTCCCCATAGGCTTTTCCATAATGACTGAAACAGGTTGTTATAATAGATATCAATTTACCCATCACTCGTTCCCAAGTGATAAATTAGGAAAAACTGGCTAAGTAAGAGTACATTAGTACCTGAATCATTGAACAACTGGGATATTTGTCTCGTATGTCCTTCTCGATTTCCCAAGTAGCTTCCTTAATCGGACGATGCTTTCATTAAACTTTCACGGACTGTATCTCCTTGGTCCTCAGCTTTCGAACATCGCGATCAAGAATTGCAGTCGGTTCTTCCTCATATTGAAGGTCTTTATCTAACAAAACTGAGTCCCATTTTATGATGTAGTCCTCGTCCCCATGATGCTTCTTCAACATGGACACGTGAAACACTGGATGAACTCCAGATAAGCTAGGAGGTAAAGCCAACCTATAAGCCACTGGCCCTACACAATAAAAAATCTCAAATGGTCCGATGTATCGAGGACTAAGCTTGCCCTTCTTACCGAATCTCATTACCCCTTTATGGGTGACATTTTTAGAAGAACTTGCTCACTATCCTGAAACGTCATGTCCTTTACCTTACGGTTCGAATACTTTTTCTGTCGACTTTGGACTGCTAGAAGCTTAAGGTGGATGTTTCTCACCTTCTCCTGAGCATCTCACACCAAATCAACCCCCAAAGGTTTCACATCCCCAACCTCAAACCAACCAATTGAATACCTACACATCCTCCCATACAATGCCCCAAATGAAGTCATCTCAATACTCGAGTGATAAATATTATTTTATGTAAACTTAACTAACAACAAAAGTTACTCCCAATAACCATCAAAGTTGATCGTACACACGTCTACAACATGTTATCAAGGACCTTGACACAATCATCAGGATGAATTCTTTTTCACCTAACCATGATAAAATCCTAAATCAATACTCGCTACAATTAGAGGTGAACATGAACCAACCAACATTCAATCATAATACCCAAACAATCATAGTTCTTATCAACATCTCCATCTCACAACATAAATTTTCATGAGCTTAAGCTATAAAAATTTGATCTTTAGACATCAGATACTCATCGAGAGATATGTCCAAGCATACAAACCCTTTAACAACACTATCGAAATGTTGGATTAGTAATTGTGATTGCAGATTACCCTTAAGAACAGTAAAATTGAACCTAATGATCCCCACATTCAACCAAGAGAACATTGCAGGATCGATACACCCGATCCACCACTAGGAATCCACCCACAAAAGTGAAAACACACGTGAACATAACTAGTGAATCATACTCACAATCATGTACAAAATGAAATAGATGGTCATATAAGAATTTACGGAATAAAGATTGAATAACACTAAAAGTTTTTCCTCTAAAGAGCCGATACCAGCTATTTCCATTCAGTTGTATCCACATACTCTTCACATCATTCCACTGAAGCCCACACTTTCAATACTAACAACCATCATAAACACTCCGGCCATTTACCTTACTCTAAACCAACACTTTTAAATGAAACCATTTCTTAGGTAATTTAACAACTAACAGTAATAAACTTTACAACTCAACCCAGGTGTAGGTCCTTTCAAATGCTCAATACCTTATACAATTGATCATTTCTCACATAGTAAATTCATACCTTGACAAATATATCACCACGAATGTAGACTTACAATATAAAATCTAAATTGTAAATTCAAATGTATAACACAATCCCTTTATCTATTAACATTAGCTTATACCTTGAAGATTTTCATGAATTCATGGATCTTCGCTTATCATTGATTGCCTCTCCATCAATCTTACAATATCCTTTGCAAAAAATTTAATCGTACTTATTACTTAACTCCAAAATAAAAACAAAGCACTTATCATCACACTCGAGCTAATGTATGTACACTCCTTTCTCAAGTCTTTTTCAATAGTTCTTAACCAATTTGATGGACCCGTGACACTATTACCATAGCCACAACAAAATGAATGAAATCACATGTCTCTGAACCCAATTATCTACCCCTCTGAAGATACCTCTTTAGCCTTTGCGATCAAATAAGATGTTCTTGCTCTCGCCCTCTCTAAAGGTTGTACTACATCCCACTATTTTTTTCTTCATTATAACTCTAGCTCTTTTAAATTCTATTCGAGTGGTGTCCCACCATCTCTTAAAACTTTCCATACAACTACGTTACTCACCAAATATTAGAAAACCACAACCTTAGATACTCGCAAGTCGTAATTACTATACAAAATTCGCTTAACCAACAATCTTATTATATAGTTGCATCCCATCACGAACTTTTAGTACCATTATGCTCAGTTAGCCTGGCTATCACTACGAAATCAACCTTTTCATCGACATGACACCTTAAACTCAGGTATACTCATAAAATTCAAAGGACTAACCCAATTTTATTCGCACTTTCTTACTAAAAATCTTCAATTGCCTTTACCCAAGTATACTCAATGGGACTTTCTTTATCCATAAGCTTGTCATTTCGGTATCAATCCACTCCTTTATGACTTAAGATAAAATCACCAGCCCTCATACTACCATCCCTCTTCTTAACAAACAAGATAGGAACACCTCACGGGGAAGCACTAGAATGGATGAAACCTTTAGCAAGAAGCTCTTTGATTTGAGCTTTAAACTCTCCCATTTCTATCGGAGTCATGCGATAAGGAGGAATGGAGATGGGGCGAGTGTCAGGTTCCAAGTCAATGCAAAAATCTATATCTCTATCCGGAGGTATACCAGGAAAATAGGTAGGAAACACTTCCTTAAATTCAGATCTACATGAATAGACTCAATAGAGGGAGGCTCAATATCAACAACATCCTGAATATGAGCCAAATACGCTAAACACCCCTGCCCCACCAGTTTCCTAGCATGCACGAAAGATATGACCTTAGCTGTCTTAGGCTTGTACACCCTTTCCCACTCTAACCTTTCCCTACCCGGATCTCTAGAGTTAACGACTTAGCATTACAATTAAGCACAATATAATAGGGGGACAACCAAGCCATGTTTAAGACTATAACGAAGTCAGTCATATCTAGAATAACCAAATCAGCCCAAGTCTGAAAACGCATAAACATGACAGGACAAGTACGATATACATGGGTGTCTATGACTGACTCTCCAACTAGGGTAGAAGCATGGATGGGGACATCAAGCACATCACAAACCGCATCAAATCCCAAGGCAAACTAAACTGACACATATGAATAAGTAGAACCCGAATCAAACAAAATAGTAGCCATTCGTTCATAGACAAGAATAGTACTTGTGATCACTGCATCAGATGCCTCAACCTCGGTGTTGCCCGAAAAGGCATAAAATTGAGCCCTGTCATCTTGACAGGCAACCTCCTTGCCTGGCTGCACTGCTCCTCTACCTGCATTACCATTTTCCCGGCCTCCACGACCTCACTGATTCCCTCTTCGCCCACCTTGTGGACGTTCTCTGCCATTATTACCGCTGCCCGCGGGTACTACTGCTCTGGTCTGCTGCGGCACAGGGTCAGACATGCGCGGATGGGGACAATCTCTCCTCATATGTCCAGGTTCTCCTCAATTGTAACACACTTAATAACTTAACCAAGTAAGCATCGTTGCTATTGGAGCAGTCATACCATGACCCTCTTTGATATACACTTCATCTAGGAAATCGTAGTAGAGATTCTAATTTCAATTGTTGCAACATAATTCCATCATTTACTAAGCAACCCACACATGTTATGATAACCATACTAAATGTATTTTCCAAAGTAATGGTGTTCATTATCCAGTCGTCCCTTACAAAACTTCTTGAATGTTGTCACCTATAAGCTTGAATCTGCAAATCTGACCTTAATCCCTTCACAAAGCGATGACTTTGTTCTTTTTGACTGAAGCAAAGTGGAGTACCATATTTGGATTAAACACAAAATTTGGCCTTATAGGCTGCAAGAAATATATTATGTTGTTCTATATTCAGGAACTCATCTCTTCTCATATCCCTCAAAGTTCAGGGTATATACTTCTCCATAAAGAAAGCTATAAAATGTTTCCCAAGTCATGAGTAGTACATTTACTAGTGGGCAATCAACATGAGACCACCACCACACTTAGGTGTCTCCCTTGAACTGGTATATCATAAACTCAACACCAAATCACTCTACCTTATCCATCTTATGAAGCATGCAGCTCATGACAATTAACAAGAAAATCATAAGAATCTTCAGATTCAGTACCTATGAAGAATGAAAGTTTCAACCTTAACAACATAATAAAAACCTCATGTTTGTCATTAGTCATTACATGCCCACATTGAATCGAGGAAACATGCTTATTTGGAAGGACGCATCCTCTCTTGCTAGTGTTGGTGTTACCATTTCTATTGCTCTAGTTCTGACCATAGAGTGAAGGAGGAAGGATACCAATTTGTATCACCTAGATACCAATTGGATTCAAGTAATAGTACGAAAGGAGTAGAAATAAAGAGATTTCCTAGACTCATTTTGGTACAATGAGATCAACAAACCTAAGGCTCTGATACCAACTTTGTCACGACCTAGACTGTCGTGATTAACACCTACATTAACCCTTCAGTAGGAGAACCATTACTACAACCCAACTATGCAAAGTAATGAGACACTAAGTATTTAAAGATATGGAAGCAAGTTTGAGTGTCTAAAGAAATATGGAGTTCCCATAAAGTTCGAAAGTTTAGCAAACAACAAACATAACTATTGCGGAAAAAACAACCCCTAGAACCTGAAAGTCATTGTACCAAAATTCTACTAAGCAATAAGTATAAGAGAAAAGGGTACAAACCCAAAACTAAACATACGAGTAAATCTAATTAGAAAGTCTGAGTCCAAAAAGAATGGACTAAACAATAAAGGACCCATGACAGTCTGAAAGAACTGACTTACCCTTGAATCTGGTCTCGATCAGTGATCTCCTATCTGAGCTCTATCAGTAGCCGCCTGAAGATGCCCTGTACTCAACAAAGAACGAGCAAGTACAATATTAGTACACAAACCACAGTGTACTGGTAGGATCACGCGGCCACTCTAGTAAGTGAAATACACACAAACAATTACAGCACAATAAACACATATATACAGAATACATCTATTAGTTATTATTTTAGGATCAACATACAGTTTCCCAATATCAACGACAATTAGACATGAATACAATAATCACAGTGGTCCTCTCATGGAACCAATACCCAAACTGTTAGTGTTTTGGAATGTGACACCTGATCCAATATATGTGTCGGAACATGACACCCGATCCAATATATGTGTTGGAATGTGATACCCTATCCAATATATGTGTCGAAACGTGACTCTCAATCCAGTAGATGTGTCGGAACGTGACACCTGATCTTGTCAGCACAACCACAACCACAACCACAATCATACCCATAATGAACAGCACTCGTAGTTATACAATCAAGTAATGGTTTCATGGCATGTAGTTGTTCATATATTTACTCATTTGCATTAGATTTGATTCATATATCATTATTCACATACACGCATGCATACAATAAAGCAATTAATCGGCGTATATCACACAAACAAGAAATTGAACCATTACCTACCTCGAAACCAAGCTCGAATCCTCCTAAGACCAAGAGCCTTCCCCTTTCGGATTCTTTCCGCTTGTTCTTGGTCTAAAAATAATCAATTAACGCAAAGATCAATAAACAAGGCCTAATTTACCCGGATAATAGTCAATCTATCTATCCATGGCCAAACCCAAGATCCTAATGTTGAATTAGGGCTTTTCCCATCATTAACTTCAGGTCAAAACCCTCCCCCAATGATAATTACCCAAGAAACTACGTTCTATGGATCATAAAATGGATTAGGGGAGCAATAATCTTACCTTTAGCTCTAGAAGTAGTGTAAAACTGTCAAGAACTTGCTCTGGGTCATCTCTTAGCTTTCAAGAACGAAGGTTTGCAGAAAATATAGTTTTTGGGGTCTTTACCCGATTTAAGTTGCGACTGTCCCACCACAACGGAACCCAACCCGCCATAGCGGCCCTACCTTGGCGAGATTTATCCCGCCCGGTGGCTTGCACGGAGACAGAAAGTCAAAATTTGAGTTCCAAACTCCCATTTCATAACACACCTTCAACCCCTGACGTTCAAAAACTACCCGTTCACGCTAAGATCAGTTTTGGGAGTTCTACTCTCCAGAATTCGGTTCCGTAAAGCCGTACGGGCTTCCTAACATCTTAGCTATCCACTCATGTGATTAAATTCATAATTAATTCTCTCATTCATTACCATATTTTCCTAGACCTTACCTGACTCAGATTTCGTCCAAATCTGGACTACGCTAGGAATTTTCAAGTCACTACTCAAAAGTTTTTTGGGCCAAATTCTTTCCCCATTGGCTTTTCCATAATGACGGGAGCAGGTCGTTACATGGGCTTTTCTAAATTTCTTAATTTTCTACTTCTTCATCTAAATTCAATATCCTTTTTTATAGGGAAAATTGTATAAAATAATAAATTATTAATTAAAATTAAATACTATAACCACAATTTCATTTAATTCTAATCTGTAGCAAACACTTTGCCATTCGCCTCTCTCCCCAGATTTCTCACTTGCCACTCTCCTGATCTCGCTCGGCAGTCTCTCTCGCCTCTCTCACTTTATACAAACACAAATGTATAAATTATGTTTGTGTTTGTATAAAACGAGAGAAAACTGTATATATACATATCTTTTCGTTCGCCTCTCTCCCCAGAGAATCTCGCTCGCCACTCTCCCAGATCTCGCTCCCCACTCTCCCTCGCCTCTCTTATTTTATACAAACACAAATGTATAAATTGAGTTTGTGTTTGTATATAACGAGGCAAAACTGTATATACAAATACAAATACATATATTTTTATCAAATACACTTATCATTATATAAATACATATTGCTTTTCTACAAACAAGAGGTCTGCCAGCGATTTATACAAATCTGATGCTCCTGTCAGCGATTTATACAAATCTGATGCTCCATAGCAAACATAAGGAACACAATTATACAAACTATAGCTATACCATACAAATATGATTTTTATGTTTGTTAAACCTAAAATTTACTTTTTTTTTATATATTTATACTAATAATAAACTAAGTAAAATACTATGGTGGGCCACTTAAAGTAAAATTCTCACAATTCTTCAAATTACAAGTTGTCATCTGGTTAAAACAAATGTCCATATATATACCATACCAGTTAAGGCCAGTACATTCTTCTTTACACTTTTTATTTATTTATGGTGCATGTATAGTTTATGATTTATCTATTTCTATTGCACTACTAGGACAAAGACATGCAAGAAAAATGTCTTAAAAGAGTATGATTCTATCACCAATAACGACCTGTTAATGTCAAAAAAGTAAGTTAGAGGATTTTGTAAAGGAAATCCACTCCTAAATTGCATTGTCTCAATAAATTATACTTTATTTGTTCCAATTTGTTTATCTATAAAAGTTTTAATAGTAAAATCTTTTTTTGAATCTTATAATCTTAAATTAAAAATAGATACAGAATGTACCAAAATATCCTTTAATCTCGTATTGGATTAAAAATTATAAAAAATAAAAATTGAAATGGACTAAACACCAGAGAAATAATTAAAGAAAATTCTATTGCAAAATGTCATAGAATCTAGTCCTTCCATTTAAATGATTTGCACCAATTAGGCCCTTACACATCCATTATAATTTACACTATAATATTGAAGAAAAGTGTAACAGCACGTTTACAATATATATAATATTATAGTTATATGGAATTATAGTATCTTAAATTCAAATGTCAGTTAATTATATTATCTCTAGAATTGGGCATAGCCACTTAATAAAAGAGCCAAAACAATCTGCACTATAAACAGTACTACTTCATCACATAAAGCAAACAATTGAAAAAAGAAGAAGCACTATAATTATTAAAATTTAGGAAACATATAAGGATCAAAATGAGGGTTCAGAGACACGTCATGATTGTAGGTATTATAAGTGTGGATAAATAAAGGTTAAAAGAAATTGATAGTGTTATTCATAGGATGTGTAAAGGTAGAATCATTGGACCCAGATGAAATTTCAGTGAAATTTTGAAAAAGTACATGTAGGGCAGGTATATATTAAATGACTAAGTTGTTCAATGTCATTTTCAAGACAACAAAGATATCAAAAGCATGGAGATAGTATACAGTGATTACTTTGTTCATAAACGAGGGTGATATTCAAAATTGTAATAATTATAGGAATATCAAGCTGCTAAATCACACTTTAAAGGTGTGACCCTACACGTTGAAGGTGTGTGAGAAGGTGGAGGAGATAAGGAATTAAGGATGTGAACTGTTAGTATTAGGATCTACATAAAACATAATGCCACAAAAGTAGTATAAGTACAAATACACGAGCATTATGTAGGTTGTTGGGTTTTAAAGATGTAAACATGAAATAAAGGGTTGTGACTCTCCTAAAGGGTTGTGACTATGCCAAAGGATTGTGACCTTTATGAAAGGTTGTGTTCTTTCTAAAGGGTTGTGATCGTTTGAAAGGTTGTGCCTTTTCCAAAGTGTTGTGACCTTACTGAAAGGTTGTATTCTTTCCAAAGAGTTGTGACCTTTACCCTTTGTTGGCTATAAATAGAGAGGTTTTCTCTCATTTTTCTGCAATGAATTCTTCCCTTCTTTTGCGTACATTTATTACAAAACAAAATCGATCGATCGTGTCTGGGTGTGTGATTCGTTGCTGTCATTTTTGAGTTCATTGAAATTATCAAAGTTTGAAGTACCACTACTTCTTTAATGGTTTATCCGTTTTATTTTGGGAGGAATTAATATGCAATCTCGGGTACTTGAGGGATTAAATTTTTTAAGGACACACAGTGGGTTCTGTGGACTCGGAGAGTTCTTTGTTTTTCTTTTCATCTTTTATTATTTCTGGTTTGCTAATCTGAATACAGAAGATAACAAACTTAAGAGATTTAATATTAATGGTATTTTCTGTGGCAAGGAAATTACTTTTATTTTCTGTGTTCTTTTTGTGAAAAAAAAAAGAACAAAAAGAGAATTATTTTATCATATAATAAAAGAGAATTGGGATGAATTAGTACTACTTTAATATGTTCGAGTATATACTCTGTAGTATGTTTTCCTTGGATGGGTAAGATTATTTTTATTTTCTTCCGAAGTGCATTGAAGCATTGCACCCCTTCAGTTTTCTTTTCAATAATAAAAAAAAGTTATTTTGTACATAAAGGTTAAAATATGCACTTTAATTTTTCCCCCTATATTCTTGGTTTTATATAACTATGAGAAGAAGTAAATGAACATATGTTGTCTCCTAACAATATTTGAACATGAGTTTAGTTTCTCGTTGAAATTCAATGTCTTTTGAGGAAAATTGGAATATGATGGAAACTGGGAAAGAAGGAAAAAATTAGCATTGCATGGAATCATTGCTGACAAATAGAATATGATTCAGTGGGGGTAAAAATCAGATTTTATCTTTATTTCCCTTGATTTTTTTTCAATCCTTTATAAGTTATGAGATTTATTTCATAAATGTTAGGATAGATGGTCCTTATGTGATGATATCAGAATATGTCTTTATTATTATTAATATGTATTCTATTTAGAGGAGGAAAAAAAACTTTTGTAGTTTTCTAATCCAGGTGAAATTTGATTGTATTTGACTTTTGGAGACTAAAATCTTCTGATTTTTTTCTATTCCTTTGGTTTGAAGAATATAAGAACTTCACGAACAAATCAGATTGTGCATTTGTTTGAAGAATATAGAAACTTCACCAATTTGTTAAATACTCTGTTTGACTGAATATTCTGACTTGAAGAGTACAAAATCTTCGTCAGGAATATTAAGGCTAAATGATTTGAAAAGGATAAAATCTTTCATAGTTAGCTAGAAACAGTGATGTATTTGAGGTTTCTGGAGATTAAAACATTTTTGGTTTACTACTTTGTCTAAATATGAAACTGATTCGAAGAATATAAAAACTTCATTAGAATTTAAGAATTTAAGGTTCATTCGGTTAACGATTAGAAGAATATAAAAATTTCATCGTTAAATTAGAAACAAGTTGTATAAATATTGAATCTTTATTTTTGGTATTCTAAATACTAAGTGGTCTATCTAGTTGTGACAGAAAGGGGAAAAACACTAGTAACATAAAATTAGTGATTTTTGTGTCTGCAATGGGTGTTTCTATGGATTAAATCTCCAAACGAAGGCTTCGTGTTGCCAATATGTATTTTGATGGTATACAACTTGAAAGCATGAAAAAAAAATATGTGAAAAATAATTTCAAATACTTGAAAAATATTTTTCAGAACATATTTAAAATGTGGGGAGGGGGGGGGGGGAGATCTTTACTGGTGATAAAGCCAAAATTAGACTTACTATCTAATTTAAATTTGAAAGTACAATATATGAAATTTAATGACATTCTTGTATTATGTTAGATCCACAAAATATTTGGAGTATATTTGATATTGTGGTCGTTGAGTTTCTCTTTACTAGTATATGATATGACTAGTATAAAACCACAAAATTATATTACTCGTTCAAAAGAATTGTATTCTTTGATGAAAAAAGTGTCACTTAAAATATTGTGATTTTTCATGAAAAGGTATGTCTATTTGTATAGACATGAACATTGGTGAAAAGTGATATGTTATGTTTGTGTTGTAAAACAAATATTTGGGTCATATTGTCCTTTTTGGACCGAAGAGACTATGGTCATGGGTAATTCTATAATAAATTGAATGTTATGAAGATGTCCTTCTGCAAAGGATATCTAGCAAGGTGTTGACTCTAAACAATGTCTGTATTTGAGAAAGTTATAAAAAGTAAAGAACAAAATATTTGTGGGATAAAGTTACCTCACAGTTTCAAACTTATTATTTCTGTTTGTTTTTACTTACTTGAATCAAATTGATTGTTTGTGACATGAATGTTTAGGACATGTCAATTACAAAACCTTGCAAAAATTGATCAACTTAGAAATTTTGCCTAACTTCTAGTGCAATAAATCAAAATGTCAAGTATGTGTTGAATCTAAGTATGTTAAGCATACTTATAAATTTACTGAAAGGAATTTTAATCCATTAGAATTGATTTACACTGACATTTTTGATATGAAGTCAACACCATCTCTTGGTGGGCAAAAAAGTATTTCATAAATTTTACTAACAATTGCACTACATAGTGTTATGTCTATTTGCTGAATGGTAAGGATGAAGCAATAACACATATAGGCAATATAAATCTGAAGTTGAAAATCAGTTGGATAAAAAGATTGTCATGATTAGAAGTTGTAGATGTGGAGAATATGAATCTTCTTTTGCAGAAATATATTTGGAAAATGGAATCATCCATGAAATTACGGTACATACTCACCTCAATCTAATGAAATTGTTGATAGGAAAAAATCGAACTTTGAAGGAAATGTTGAATGTCATACTTATAAGTTCAGGTCTACCATAAAATTTGTGGGAATGCTATCATTATAGCAAAAGAGAACAACAAAAAGTTTGTATGTTCATAAAGAGAGGAACAAAAGTTTTATTTGTTAGTAAAGGAGCAACAAATAATTAAAAAAAACTTTTGTTTTTTAAGAAAGGGAGCAACAAAAAGTTTTCTTTGTTCAGGCTTTGTTGTATCCTGATAGATAACTGTTTGTCACCCCTTAAAATATATACAAGTAATAACTCTTAAAAGATAGTGATCTAATAATTTTCAATACAGTCTATTTCATATGAGAAATGGAAATGAGGAAACTATTCCCAAACGGTTAAAATAGGACCTAAGACAGTGGATTGTACGATCATTGAATATGCTACAAATAGTAAAGGATGTCAATTTATGGTTCATATGTCCAAGCTGTCGATTAGTTAAGTGAAGGATCTAAATGACCTTGGAACAAACCAAAGGAGAATGTACATAATAAAGAGATTCAGAGGTGTAGTAAATGTCAAATGGACAAATTAATAACGACTGAATATTCTTCCTATGTTTTAGCTTATTCTTGTTTGAGTTGTTTTACCAATTTTTAGAATTAGAGTCCATCTCAATCACTTCAATTATCCTACTTTATCTCTTATTGTTATCATACACAGACTTTGTATATATTAGGACTTTGTATCAGCTGGGCATATCCCTTTATATACCACACAACATAAATTAATAAAAGGATTTATTCATTCTCTAATATCGTCTTACTCTTTATGGTATTAGAGTGTCTATAACTCTCACGAGTACTTTCTCTATTCTTCACTCTCACGAGTACCTTCTCTATTCTTCATGCTCCCATCAATTGCAATGGCCCCCAATGTTTGTAGTCAATTTGATGCTAACAACAATGCCACGATTGTCCAGTTCAATTATGTCACACAGTTGCCAATCAAATTAGCTGGCAGCCACAACTTCTCTCTGTGGAAAGCTCAAGTATCGATGATTATGCATAGCCACAATATATGTGACCATCTTGATGGATCCATTCCTGCTCCCCCTCATACGCTCTCTCAAAACAATCAAGATATCACATGGCTTAAGGAAGCGAATGACTCGAGTTCAAGTAGTTCGGCTAAGCCGGCAAGAGAGATGGATAGTTGATAGTGGGGCAACTCATCACATTGCTTATGATCATCAGAGTTTAGCTACTATGCATGATTACCATGGTCCTGAAGATATCGCAATGGGAAATGGTAACACCATTCCAATTACTCATACTGGTAACGGTAACATAAGTGCATCGAACTATGATTTCAAACTACTTAACACTTTGTGTTCTCCTGCCATATAAAGCAACCTTATATCTGTTTCCAAATTTTATCAAGATAATCTGACATTTATTGAATTTTTTCCTTTTCATTATTTTGTGAATGATCTGAGTACGGGGGTGCCTCTTCTAAGCGAGGTGAATAGAGATGGGTTGTATGAGTGGCCACGAGGCAGCACACAAAAGTTTCCTAAGTGTAATGTAGTTGTTCCTCTCAACCTATGGCATCGACGCTTAGGACATCCTAATCAACATGTTTTGAATAAAATTCTGCATAAGTTTTCCATTCCTGTTTCTTATTCTCGAACAATTTCAAGTTGTAATTCATGTTATTCAAATAAAATGTACATGTTGCAATTTTCTATAAACTCTTTACAAAGTCAAAGGGGGGCACAGATTCTTTATAGTGATTTATGGGGTCCTTTCCCAGTTTTATCAATTGATAAAAAGAGATATTATGTTTTATTCGTTGATCAGTTCTCTAAATACATGTGGTTGTTCACTCTCAAATCTAAAAAGAAGTTCTGGACATTTTTCAAACTTTGCATCCATTGATTGAAAAGCGATTTCAAACAAAATATTTATCCTTGTACACTAATGATGGTGGTGAATTTCAAAGTTTGTCATCTTATCTAAAAACACATGGTATTGAACACTTAGTCTCGCCTCTATATACACCACAATGAGTAGCTTTGGCTTAACGCTGACATAGACATGCTATTGATACGGCTAGAACTTTATTACATCAAGCTTCGTTACCATCATCATTTTGGAGTTTTTCTTGTCATCAAGCAGTCTATCTTATAAATAGACTGATCACTCCAACTTTAAAAGATACGTGTCCATATGAGATTCTATTTCAAGATACCCCCAAATATGATTCTATTAAGGTTTTCAGTTATCTATGTTATCCCTGGCTTACACCTTATGCTAAGAACAAATTAGAGCCTCGTTTAACTCCATGTGTTTATTTAGGATTTTCAAATAAAAATTATTGCCACCAATGTTTTGATCCAGTGAACTTCAAAATTTACTTGTCCAGAGATGTTCTATTTTTAGAAGACAGTTTTCCTTTCGAAAATTTATTTTCGAACTTGAAAAATAAAAGCACAGTAGATTTATCTTGGGAAAAATGTTTTGTGGAACAACCTTTAAAGGATAAATCTTTGGATTCACATGGTTGTCAATATATTTCAGATCCAATTGTGTCGCTGCCCACACGTTCACACTCGCCCTCATCCGCAACCCATGGCTCCTCCATCAACTCAGGTAACTCTCAATCTTTTTTGCCTATTTAAATTCAGCCATCAATGCCTCTATTTTAGCACCACAACAGTCTCATTCTTCCCCCGAACCCAACACACCTATTCCATTAGACTATGAACCTTCCTCAAACCGCCCCTTACTCACTTACCATTGTTGAACCCCTCACATCCAATCTTCCACACACACTTCACCACCTCATCCCCTCAATTTACAACCCACGGTGATTTCTAACCAATCTGCCCTACAAGTTCCAGTGATCACCCCACCACTTCCACATCCCAAGATCACCTGTTCTAAGACCAATAGTCTTAAACCAAAACAGTACTTCAATGTCACCGTAAAATCCTCTCCGTCCTTTATACCTAGAACATATAGACAAGCCCACACTTATCCTCATCAGAAAACATCTACGAAATCTGAGATTGATGCTCTAGTTAGGAACCATGGAATTGGTTCCATTCAATCCTTTAATGAATGTGGTTTATTGTAAGTGGATATTTCATATAAAGCATCATCTTGATGGTTTGATTGACATGTTTAAGGCTCGTCTGGTTGCCAAAAGATTTACACAGCGCTCGGGGCTAAACTATCATTCAACGTTCAGCCAGCTACTTGCTGTTTAATTCTTTCTATTGCTACCCAACATAACTGGTCCATCCTTCAACTAGATGTGAACAATGCATTTCTTCAAGGTCGATTAGAGAATGAGGTTTGTATGCGACAACCCCTTGGTTTTGATGATCCACATCACTCATCACATGTGTGCAAGCTCAACAAAGCCATTTATGGCTTGAAACAAGCACCACGTGCATGATACACTGAGCTCAAGAATTATTTGGTAACTATTGGGTTTACGAAGTCTCTCTTAGATTTCTCTTTGTTTATTTTACACAATTCTGCCCTTACCATATATGTGCTTATTTATGTGGACGACATAATCATCACTGGTAATCAGTTTGCAGGTGTAAAACATACTATTGATCGTCTCTCTCATCGGTTTTCATTAAGAATCTTGGTCTTTTATACTATTTTTTGGGTATTGAAGTTCTCCCACACACTGAAGGCTTGTTTCTGTCACAACACAAATATACTTTGGATTTGTTACATAATGTTGGTATGCAGGACAACAAAGGAGCTCCAACACCAATGACTTCCACGAACATTTTTACTACCTCTTCTGGAGATGATCTAGCTGATGGTTTTCTTTATAGGCGAGTTATAGGTAAATTACACTACCTCTCTTTTACTCACCTAGACATTGCCTTCGTTGTTAGCAAACTTTTTCAGTTCATGCATCAACCAAGTCAAACTCACTAGGAAGGCAATTAAGCGTCTTCTTCGCTATCTTAGTGAAACTTCCCATTTTGGCATCAATATTGCCAAGAAACGATTCAAGATTAGTTATTTTCTCTAATTCAGACTGGGTTGGGGATCCAGATGATCGTACTTTCACATCAGGCTATGTGTTTTTTCTAGGTTGTACACCTATTTCCTAGTTGTCCAAGAAACAATGATCTGTCTCCCATTCCGCTTCAGTTAGCATAAACAAATTGGTTGTTTCATCTTCTTCATGAGCTGCATTTTCCTCTTGATGGTGCTTCAACAGTCTTTAGTAATAATGTTAGCACTACGTATATTTGTGCCAATCCTATTTTCCATAGTCAGATAAAGTATGTTTCCATAAACTTTCATTTTGTGTGGGATCAGGTGTAAACCAAGGAGATATAAGTCAAACACTTACATGTTGCTAACCAAGGTGTTGATATACTCACTAAGCCGCTGCCACATGCTTCCTTTGAGCAGCTCTGTCCCAAGTTGGGTGTGATTGATACCAGCACCAACTTACGAGGGCGTAATAACGTTTGAACATTCTTCCTACGTTTTAGCTTATTCTTGTTTTAGTTGTTTTACCAATTTCTAGAATTAGAGTCTAACTCAATCACTTCAATTATCCTATTTTATCTTTTATTGTTATCATACACATACTTTGTATAAATTAGGACTTTGTATCAGCTGGGCATAGCCCTTTATATACCATACAACATAAATTAATAAAAAGATTGATTCATTCTCTAATATCGTCTTACTCTTTACAAATTACATCCTTCGAGTTTGATTTTATTACATTTCTTCTTAAAAATGAGTCTCATAAATTCGAAAAAGCTATGCCCTCTGTGGACTCATTCTTTTTGGAAAGAGGTTGTCAATAGTAAGATAGATTCAATCTTGAGCAACCGTACTTGAGAGTTGGTTGATCTTCCTCCAGGAAATAAACCTTTGGGTTCAAAGTGGATCTACAAAAGAAAAAGAAAGTTGATGAAACTATTGACAAATACAAAGCAAGACTTGCTGTCATAGGCTTTAGACAATAAGAAAGCCTTGATTATTTTGACACATAATAGCCACTAACTAGGATTACATTAATTCAGATGTTAATTGCGCTAGTTGCAGTATATGACTTGCAAATTTGTCAAAATGGATATGAAAACATTTTTTTTAAAATAGATAATTGGAGCAAGAAATTTACATGGAACAACCCAAGGGCTTTGTGGTTCCTGGTAAAGAAAAGAAAGTTTGTAAACTTGTTAAGTCACTTTATGGACTAAAAAAAAGCACCCAAATAATGACATGCGAAGTTTGACCAAACTATGTTGGCAAATGAATTCAAGATTAATGAATGCGATTAATATTTTTACATTAAAGACACTCCAAATCACAAGGTCATTGTTTATTTTTATGTTGAGGACATGTTGATCATCAAAAGAGACATTTCTGACATAAATGCTACTAAGCATATGCTAGAAAGTAACTTCGATATGAAAGACATTGAAGTTACTGATGTGATTGAAAAGGTACTTGACCAGTTCAAGTATTTGGATTTCAATATTGTCAAGACTCCAATAAATGTGAGCTTTGTACTTCAAAAGAATGAAGGCAAAAGTGACTCACAATTGGATTATGCTAGAGTATTGAGAAATATGATATATATCATGAAGTGTACACAATCAGATATAGCATGCACTATTAGTAAACTGAGTCGGTTCACAAGTAATCTCAATCAAACTCATTGGATGACAATGAAAAGAGTTTTGGAGTATTTAAAACATACTTAAAAACTATTGTTTTGCATTATAACTAATATTCAACAGTATTGAAAGAATATAGTGATGTAAATTGAATCACCAGGTCAAATGAAGTAAAATCCACGAGTGGATATACATTTACTCTTTGTGGAGGAGCAATCTCTTAGAAATCTTCCAGCCAGAAATGTATCGATTGCTCTACTATGAAATCTGAGCTTATCACTCTAGATAAGGCTGGTGAAGAAGTTGAATGACTCCGAAATTTCTTGAAAGATTTTTGGCCCAAACCTTTGCTCCAGTATGCATACATTGTGAGAGTTAATTTACAATAGATAGGGCATGGAGCATGATGTATAACGGAAAGTCTCGTCATATATGACGTAGACATAATATCATTAGAGAACTACTCTCTAGTGAAATTATCATAATTGACTATGTAAAGTCAAAGGATAATGTGTCAGATTCACTTACAAAAGACTTAACTAGAGAGGAAGTTGATAGATTATCAAAGGGAATGGGACTATGGCCGAGGAAGTCATTGTGGCGGTAACTCTACCTAGAAGACTGGAGATCCCAAGATCTAAGTTCAAGGAGATCAAACAAAGTCATTGATGATGATTCAACATTGTCAAAATATTTTTTTATGGTCTATTCTCATGATAAGACAATGTTCAGTAACAAAGATAAAGGCATTAGGACTTTTTAATGGTTTCTAAGTTTGATACAGGGTATATCAAATAGTATATCTACGGGATAACACATTTAGAAATCACTTATGTAAGTGTGAAGTGTAAGTCGCTTCAAGGAGAATCCGGTACGGCAGTTCTCTATGCACTTATAAACCAAGACGTGTTCATGGCTGAAACGAACAAAACAATGAGAACCGAAAATAGCTCAAGGGTTGATTATGTGACTTATATTGTCTAGGTATACACCAAAGCTCGACAGTTCAAAGATATCATATCTATCAATTGACCGAGTATATTCGATATATATTCACTATGGAAAGTTCAAAAGGAAACCTACTTATCCAGATGCAATCAATCCTTACTTACGAATCACATGATTTTTCATGCATATGTTTTAACAATAGCTATTCCTTATTCATGTGGGGGATTGTTGGGTTTTAAAGATCTAAACAGGAAATGAAGGGTTGTGACTCTCCTGAAGGATTGTGACTATGCCGAAGGGTTTTGACCTTTATGAAAGGTTGTGTCCTTTCTAAAGGGTTGTGACCGTTTGAAAGGTTGTGCCTTTTCCAAAGTGTTGTGACCTTTCTGGAAGACTGTCTTCTTTCCAAAGAGTTGTGACGTTTACCCTTTATTGGCTATAAATAGAGAGGTTTTCTCTCATTTTTTTTGCACTGAATTCTTCCCTTCTTTTGCATACATTTATTACAAAACAAAATCGATCGATCATGTTTGTGTGTGTGATTCGTTCCTGTCATTTTAAGTTCGTTGAAATTATCGAAGTTTGAGGTACCACTACTTCTTTAATGGTTTGTCCGTTTTATTTTGGGAGGAATAAATCTCCAACCTCGGGTACTTGAGGGGATTAAATTTCTTAAGGACACACAATGGATTCTGTGGACTCGGATTGTTCTTTGTTTTTCTTTTCATCTTTTATTATTTCTGGTTTGCTAATCTAAATACAGGAGATAACATAGGCAACATAGGCTAATTGAAAAAAAAATAATAACTATGTTGTATAAATAATGTTAATTGTATTCGAAAAAATTAATAACTATACATAGGCCAATTGTATTCGAAAAACAATATTTTGTATTTTTGTATCAATTGTATTTGTATTCATATGAATACAATATACATCCATCCTCTCTATCCAGTGTATTTGAATCAAATCAAAGAGAGGATGAATACAATTGTATTCGTTGTATTTCAAATACAATTGATACAAAATAAATAAAGAATACAATATAAAATACAATCCGTTTTATTTCGAATACAATTGATACAAAATAAATACAAAATACAACACAAAATTAAAAAAATACAATCCTCTCTCCTCCCCCTCCCGATCTCGCTCGCCTCTCTCCTCTTAATATGAATTCATTTTGATACAAACCAGTTTGTATTTGTATTTTTATCTCTTTCCTCTCTCCCAGATCTCGTTCTCCTCTCTCTTCCCTTCTCCCTAACATTTTACTATTATTCGTAATTAAGTAAACTATAGAAATAGAGTTCCTAATGTTTGCTATTTTTGAAAAATTATCATGGTTGGGCATACATGGCCCATATGGAAATGCAAGAGAAATGGAGTCCAATGGACTCATCCAGAAGATTTATGCAGGGAAACAGAAAGGTAAGAAATGTGTAAATATTGTGCAGCCTATATATATATTGCTCTCTTAAAATTTCTATTGCTTAAAATAATTCTTATTATGTCATGTTAAATGTTTCTTTGCCTAAAAAATAAAAAGGATTGCATATTTTCGATATTTAGAAAAATCAATAGTTGGAATACAAATAAGTTGCATTCTCGTTTGGTTGGTAGATATTGATGAAATGGTACCAAATGATACATTCTTTGGGGCATTGTAGAAACACATGTATTTGTGCATTATGAGGCTAGTATTGGACAAGAACATACGACCTTGAAGAATTTTCACGTCTTAATTGTTAGATTAAACTTTTAATTTGTGTTAAGAGGTGTCAATATTTATATATATGTATTTATTAAATTAAAATTTGATCTCTATATATAATGTAATTTTTCGAGAAATGTATGTTTGCTTTGACACCCCTTTAGGTAAGGGTGGGTCATCCGTCTAAAGAGATGATAGGTCGATAGCAAAGGGCCGCAACCCTAGGGAGTTTGTTGTAGCCACATGAAAAACTTTATTTTATTTAATGAGTTTTGGAGAAAGCATTTTTTAATATATTCTATGTATAATAGTTGTCCACTAGACATGACACTTCTTAAGTAATAATAAATAATAGGAGTAATATTATTATATTATCTTTTGATTTTATTAAATTTAATGTTTTGAGAAATGTATTGAATGATAAATAGTATTTATAATAAGGATAAATAGATAAAAAAAAAATTATTTCTTAATTTTTTAAATTCAACAAGTATTATTAGATAATTATTTTTAATATAATATACAATTATTATTGGACTAAAGAGTACATGCTATCAGTGATTTTATAATCAAGCATGTGGGCTGATTTTGTCGTAAAGGAACCTTGGAAATGTCTCATTTAAAAGAATAAAATACTTTTTATATACTCCCTCCGTCCCTATTTACTTGTCAATATTTCCTTTTTTGGTTGTCCCTATTTAGTTGTTCATTTTGACAAATCAAGAAAGGACAACAAATTTTTTCCTATTATACCCTTATTTACACTTCTTGAAAATTGTAAAAGTGTATGTTGTTTCCCTCCAATTTATTTCACTTTAATTCAAATAAGTGGTTGTAATTTTGAAGTGAAAAGTTGTCATAAGGGTAAAATTGTAACTTCACTGTGCTAATCATTGTTGCCTTAATCTGTGTGTCATTTCTAAAGTGGACAACTAAAAAGGGACGGAGGGAGTAAGTATTTTGGATGCTTTGACATTGGGATTACAAATTTTGATAAAGGAAAGATCCCAATTCTCATTTTTCAAAGATGTGATCCTTTTGACTAGACACACTTTAAGAAATTATAAAATAAAAAGATAGTTATACTATACTCCCTCCATTTCATATTAATTAAATTATGGAGATATTTTTCATTTTTCAAATTAACGTAATTGTTTAATTTTTTAGACTACTTTTAAAATGTTTTTTTCAATTTTACACTTCATTAGTTAGTATTGAAATTAGTTATTAATTACTGTTTAGTTATTTTAATAGTAAATTTGACAATATTTAATAAGGGTACAAATGAAAAATTATACCTAATTTATGTCTTAATCTTCTTTTCTTAAATGGTGTGAAACACTTCAACAATTCAATTAATATGAAATTGAGGGAGTAATACCCTTTGAATATAATTAATATAATGTCTTGAAAAATGTAATAGGAAAATGATTATAATTAATGATAAGGGTAAGTTAGGAAGTAAATGTAAAATTATCCATTGATTTCATAAAGTGGACAAGTATTGTTGGGTATTTCAAAATAATATAATGGACAACTATTGTTGGACAGATGAAAAATTATACTCCTTCCGTCTCATTTTATATGTCACCTTTTTACTTTACACTTGTATTAATAAATGATGTAACTTTACCCTTTTACCCTTATTTAATGTTTATTTAAGTCAACTTTATAAATAAATGACAAGATTAATTAACTATTCTATCAAGGGTATAATAGGCAAAATATGGTAATTTATACATAAATTTTATAAAATCACAAGTATTATAGTGTAGTTATTTATAGAAAGAGATGACATATAAAATGAGACAGAGGGAGTATCTTTTTAGGTAAGTAAGTATGGTGCTTCATTCATAGAGATCCATTTGTCTGTCCAAAGATTTATATATGTCTGAACCTTTACCCACATTACAAGGGATTCCTAGGAGGAAAAAGGATTGATTAATGGGTAGCACCTAATTTTATTTTTTTTTATCGAATTTAAGGTTTTACATCACTTAAGTGTTCAAATATTTTGTCTAGGTCTAAATTAGATATTTTGATTTTATAGTAAAGTTTTATTTTTAATAGATTTGAAAATTACAAAAATAGAATCACATATCGGAATAAGTTTATTTTCATTTTTCTCAAAAAGAAAAGAAATTTGCCAAAAAAAATGCATATATTCTTTAACTTGACTTTAACCCTTCAACTTTGAGTGTATACAAATAGATACTTAAACTTATATAAAATTAAACAAGTAGATGTACATATCTTACCTGACATATTTCAGATAATACGCCGTGTAGGATGCAAATTGTCACATACGACGCTATGCATTACACATTCTACAGTTTTATTTCCCAAAATACTACTAAGAGAGCCAAACACACCTTCTAACAAATCAATCTTTTCTTCAGCATTACATAACCTAGCATCTATTTTCTTATTTCTCACATAATCATGATTCAATTTTACAACATTTGCTATCATACAAGTGCAGCAGAGTGGTCTTAGTATACATAAAACTGTCTCAAAGCTGGGACAGAAGCTCAACAAGATCTTCGCGCGGTGTGCATACAGCCTTCAAAGGCTTGTTCTGCATACTCATTCTAGCATGATAACTTGCTTCCAAACTTTCCTCTTCCTCAATTTGCCAGTCAAAGCATTGAACAAGAGCACCTAACGCCAACGAAACAGCTCGTAATCCCATATCAGTTCCAGGACATGCTCTTCTCCCCATTCCAAATGGTATAAGTTTGTAATTGAACCTTTCTGTTTCCCCTTCTGTTGCCTCAAATCTCTCCGGCTTGAACTTTTCAGGATCATCCCATACTTTGGGATCACGGTGAACCGCCCAGGCATTGATAAGAAGCATTGTATGTTTTGGTACATCATATCCTCCCACAGTACAATCTTCAGTTGAGTAATGAGGTAATAGAAGTGGTATTGGAGGGTATAATCTCATTGTTTCATTGACAACGCAACGTAAATATGGAAGCTTGGTGAGATCAGATTCCCTTACTAAACGCTTGTTCCCAACTTTGTTGTCGATGTCAGCTCTTAGCTTATGCAATACCTCAGGATGAGCTAAAAGAAGCCTCATTACCCATTGGATTGTCAATGACGAGGTTTCTGTTCCTGCAACAAAAACAACCTGCATGCCAATATTTGCAGCCATCATCAAGTGCTCATGTTGTACAAAAAACACATATCATGGACTACGTAATAATTTATGTTGGATATTTATAGATATGACACATGGACGTAACTCAACCTCAAAAGCTAGCTCATGAGGGGAGGATTATCCAAATCCATATAAGAAGACCACCAGTCCATTCCCCGACCAATGTGGAATTTTTACCCACTCTAACACCCCCTTTACGCCCAAGCATAACTGGAGCGTGAACCGGGAGTCCAAATAGGAATGAACCCGACTCTGATACTATGTTGAAGTATGTGACCATCTCATCTAAAAACTTAAGCTGTTAGATAGAGCACACTTTTATTACCTAATGATATTCTTAACAACCAAACCTCTTATGGTAATCTATGGTTATCAACATGGGAGTGTGGCCCTTCTTCCTTTCTAATTCTATACATAACAACACATACACAATACATCTAGTTCGTGGATTCAAAACTTTGTTTGATAGTGATTCAAAGTTGGACTCAGGGTGATTCGTTTGGTAGCAAGATCAACGATTCTTCCGCCATATTAAGGTACACAATCCCTTGTTTTTGTTCCTTGTTTATTCTAACAATCAGCTCAGATAAAATGAACATGGAATTCAAGTTCTTGAAAGTGACAGACAGCAGAGAAAAGATATAAACCATTCAATTTGGACCTTCTTTTTATCTACAATTAGAAAAATACTTCCCCACTCTAACCTCTTTTATACAAAGTAAACCATATAGAAAAAAGTTTTAAGCAGTCACATCTAAGTAAGATGAAAGTCTAATTTCAATTTAAAAGTTTGAGGTAAAAATAATGGAATACCAACCAGCATAATACTTTTGATGATATCGTCTGTGTAGAATTCAGGTTCTGATTCCTGGAAAGACAAGAGAGTTTCAATCAGTGTAGTATCATTTGGCTTTAGACCACTAATTTTATTGTGTCGAAATTCATCAATCAAGCTATTGAGGAATTGATTTCTTTTGCTATGAATTACGTCCATCTTCTTCTCAAGCCCTTTGTAACCAAACCACCTCAAAATTGGCAAGAAATCACACATATTCAAAAATGATATAGTGACTAAGAAAGTCCCTCTAAGTTTTTCAATCATTTCTATCCCTTTCTCCATACCAGCATCTTCTTCGTTCACGATATGTTTTCCAGCAATAATTTTAGTCATTAGATTGAAAACCAAAGTAAAAGCCCAATTCGTCAAATCCACCTTCTTACTACCATTATTATTACTCGTTGAAAATCTGTACAAAGAACGGATAAAAGTTCCAATTTCTTGATCTCTCAGAGTAGAACTCTTTTGAAGGCTCTGCGAAGAAAATAACTCTACGACAGTCAAACGACGAAGAATCCTCCAAAGTTGTCCATAAGGTGCCCAAACATAAACAGTATAATTGAAGGTGAATTTGTCACCGGCTAATGTTTTAGGTCTGTTTGCAAATATAACATCATTTTTGGTTAAACATTCTTCGACAGCAGATGGCGAAGACACAACAATCACAGGCATATTATAGCCTAATTTGAGGTATAAAACAGGGCCATATTTAGCTGATAAAGATGTTAGAGTAAGATGCAGAGTACTTTTGAGAAGGTAAATGTGACCAATTATTGGAAATGAAAATGGACTTGGTGGGAGATTTCTTCTTCTATGGAAAAAATATCTGAATAAAATTGGAGTAAAAAACAATAAGATAGCTAAGTAGAACAAGTAGGAAGAGTAGTGGTTCTCCATTCTTTGAAGCAAAGAAGAATGATTGAGCTATGAGTGAAGAGACTAACTATTTAAAAGGATATTGTGCGGTGATGAGTCAACTATTCCGTTCATCAGACATCTCGAATTCGATTTTGGATATGGGAAAATCCTTTTTAGGATTAGTGATGGAGCTAGAATTTTTAATAAAAAGGTTCAAAATCTAAAGAAGTAAACACACTAGCTAATTAAAAGGGATTCAACATTTATTACATATAGATAAAAAATAATTTTAATTATATATAAATAATACTACTTCTGTTTCAATTTATGTGATTTACTTTTCTTTTTAGTTAGTCCAACAAAGAATAATACATTTTTATATTAAATAACAAGTTAACTATAAAATGTCTATATTACCATTATTGAAATGATTTACAGCCACACAAATTTTTATCATTCATTTTGGACCACAAATTTTAAAAGTCTTTTTTTCTTTCTTAAACTTCGTGCCGAGTCAAACTACCTCACATAAAATGGAACGGAGGGAGTAATATTTTTCGCTGAAGCGGGGTTCGAATGGACCCTATAACAGTATGCCAGCTCCACCCATACATAGGAAAGTTTCCGTTCGAATGAAGTATGAATCTGAATTAGTCAAGTTCCAATAAGAGGCGGAGCCAGGTGGGGTTTCAGTTGACTCTGCATTTGTATTAGAAAATTAAATAAATATGTATATGTATATTAACTTGTAAATCCCCTAACAAAATTAATTGACAGTTTAATGGTAAGAATGAGTGGTGAAAATACTTTGTGGGGTTTCAATTAACTCTGTATTTGTATTAGAAAATTATATATATATATATATAATTAACTTGTGAATCCTCTAACAAAATTAATTGACAATTCAATGGTAAGGATCAGTGGCGAATCTAAAGGTAAAAAAATAGGGCATCGGAACCCGTGGTCTCTTCGTAAAACTAGATATTTTATGTACATATTTTCTAAAATTTGTATATTATTATATTCTGGCACCCATACTATAAGAAGTCTATTTGGTCCACATGGTTAAATGTTGAGCTTTTGACCTTGAGGATTAAGAATCAATTCTCACTGAATACATTTTTCTTGGTGCATCCATGTTCGGATCAATTCCGACTTAATACATTTTTCTGGGTGCATCCATGTTTGAAAAATCCTAGATTCGCCTTTGGTAAGAGTGAGTGGTGAAAATACTTTTCACACTGGTGTTGTGAGTTTGAACTCCGCTAAAATTTAAAACCTCAAACTCGTAATCCTAACTCTGCCTCTTGCTCCAATGCTGATATCACATACGGAATAAATCCAAAAAAATTAAAAACTATTTAAGGTTTAGAAATTTCAAAGCCAACGTGCTGAAATAGAAATTAATTTAGTACTTGGAATAAAAAAAGAGTTTTGAGAGGACCACGCAAACGATTTTGTATACTTCTAATAAATAAATACAGTAAAGGAGACTAAACGCTTGATTCTCTTTGTATTTTCCAAACCTAATCTATATGTTTATTATATCCATCACATATCTATATCTACATTGATAATTACGTTATTCACGTGGTAAACACCATTCACTTCAAGACTAACAATATTTGAAACGTTTTTTTTCTCTTTCTTATGTTCCCTCTCAATTTTTTCCCACAACTATGTGTATATTGGTCCTCCTCTTACTATGTCCTTATCCAGAAAACAACGAAGAATCCTCCAAAGTTGTCCATAAGGTGCCCAAACGTAAACAATATAATTGAAGGTGAATTTGTCACCGGCTAATGTTTTAGGTCTGTTTGCAAATATAACATCATTTTTGGTTAAACATTCTTCGACAGCAGATGGCGAAGACACAACAATCACAGGCATATTATAGCCTAATTTGAGGTATAAAACAGGGCCATATTTAGCTGATAAAGATGTTAGAGTAAGATGCAGAGTACTTTTGAGAAGGTAAATATGACCAATTATTGGAAATGAAAATGGACTTGGTGGGAGATTTCTTCTACTATGGAAAATATATCTGAATAAAATTGGAGTAAAAAACAATAAGATAGCTAAGTAGAACAAGTAGGAAGAATAGTGGTTCTCCATTTCTTTGAAACAAAGAAGAATGATTGAGCTATGAATGAAGAGATACTACTGACTACTCCTTAAAAGGATATTGTGCACTGTATGGGTCAACTATTCCCGAGTTCGATTTTGGATATGAAAAATCCTCCATAGAAACATTGAACTAAGATTTTTAATAAGCAAGTTCAAATTTTGAAGAGGTAAACACATTAACTGACCAAAAGAGATTCAACATCTACTATATGTAGCTAAAAATAATGTTAATCATGTATAAATAATAATATTTTCCGTTGAAGGAGGTTCGGATGGACCCCTAACAGTATGCTAGCTCCGCCGATGCATAGGAAAGCTTCCATCCGAATAGAGTATGAATTTGAATTAGTTGAGCTTCAATTAGAGGCGGAGCTAGGTGGGATTCACCGTTCGTGGTCAGTTACTATGTATTTGTATTAGAAAATCAAATAAATATATATCCATATTAACTTGTGAATCTCCTAACAAAATTAATTGGCAACTCAATGTTAATGTTAAGTATGAGCAGTGAAAATACTTTTCACTCTAGTGTTCTGAGTTTGAACTCCACTAAAATTTAGAACCCCAAGCTCGTAATCCTAACTCCGCTTCTGGCTCCAATACATATATCACATATGGAAAAATCCTTCATAGGAATAGTGGTGGAGCTAGGATTTTTAATAAGGAGGTTCAAAATCTAAAGAAGTAAACACACTAACTAACCGACACTAATTAACCGAAGGGGATTCAGATGAACCCTAACAGTATGCTAGCTCCGCCCACGCATAGGAAAGCTTCCATCCGAATGGAGCATGCATTTGAATTAGTCGAGTTCCAATAAGAGACAGATGGGGTTCGCCATTCATGATCAATTGACTCTGTATTTGTATTAGAAAATTAAATAAATATATATGTATATTAATTTGTGAATCTCCTAACAAAATTAATTGACAGTTCAATGGTAAGAATGAGTGGTGAAAATACTTTTTACACTAGTGTTATAAGTTTAAACTCCACTAAAATTTAGAACCTCAAGCTCGTAATCCTAACTCCGCCTCTGGCTCCAATGCAAATATCACATACATAATAGATCCAAAAAAATTAAAAACTATTTAAGGCTTAGAAATTTCAAAGCCAACGTGCTGAAATAGAAATTAATTTAGTACTTGGAATAAAAAAAGAGTTTGAGAGGACCACGCAAACGACTTTGTATACTTCTAATAAATAAATACAGTTAAGGAGACTAAAAGCTTGATTCTCTTTTCATTTTCCAAACCTAATCTATATCTTTATTATATCCATCATATATCTACATCTACATTGATAATACGTTATTCACATGGTAAACACCATTCACTTCGAAATTAATAATATTTGAAACGTTTTCTCTCTTTCTTATGTTCCCCTCTCAATTTTTTTCCACAACTATGTGTATATTGGTCCTCCTCTTACTATGTCCTTATCCAGCAAAGTTATGGACCAAGTCAAAAAAAAAAAAAAAAAAAAAAAATTATTGGAAATAAGTGAAGATTTTGGCCTTGTGGAAAATGATTTAGTGTTACAACTATTTTTTTAAAAAAATTTTTAAAATAATTGTTGATATTCTAGAAATTAAACCTCACAAAAAATAAACTTTTAAATAACAATAACAATAATATATTTAGTATAATTCCACGGATATGATGAAAATAATACTCCCTCCGTCCTTATTTAGGTGTCCACTTTAGAAATGACACACATATTAAGGTAACAATGATTAACATAGTGAAGTTACAATTTTACCCTTATTAATTATGATTCCAAAATAAATTTATTCAAGATAACTAATCAATGTTGGGGGAAGTTTAAATTTTCAAAAAGTTTAAATGAGAGTATCATAGGAATTTTTTTTTTGTCCTTTCTTGATTTGTCAAAATGAACAAGTAAATAAGAATATCTAAAAGAGGAAATATGGACAAGGAAATAGGGACGGATGGAGTAGAAAGTATGCACACTTTATTCTTATTTCGAGCATGCCCGACAATAAAGCAGGTCAAGCAACTCCTTTAATGTCAAAAAATTTTGGGGCCCCAAATTTGGGTAATAGACTAAGGGGTCGTTTGGTTTGAAAATGAGTTATGATGGGATAAGTTATGTTGGGATAAGTTATGTTGGGATTAGTTATGATGAGATAAGTTGTGTTGGGATTATTTTTTATTGAGTGTTTGGTTTGTTGTATTCAAAATAATAAATTTTAAGAACAATTTATTTATTTACAAAAATGCCCTTCATTAATGTAAAAAGTGATATAACAAAAGGGTTGAAAGAGACATTTTTGTCATTTACCTATTTTATCCCGGGATAAGTTATCCCGGGATTACTATACCACCCAAAGAGAGGGATAACTTATCCCGGTACTAATTATTAATCCCGGGATAAGTTATCCCGAACTTGCCAACCAAACAACAAAATAAGCGGTACTATAATTTAATCCCGGGACTATATGGTATTATCCCTCACACCAAACGATCCCTAATAGTGTAGTAGATTATTTTATTTTAAAATAAAAAAAGTAGAGTACTAGTTTTTCTCATAAAAAATAGAGTAAGATTATTTTCTTGATATTGATTGATGTGCCAGTTTGAACTATAAATTTAAAAAAGCTGAATGTAAATATTTATTCGGTAAAATATAAGAGCTGAAGAATGTGATAAATTAAGATATAAAATAAAATATAAGATATAAGAGTGGAATGTGAATGAATTAAGACACGGCTATGCTTTCGATTTTTTCTCACTTTTTAAGTATTACAACAATTATATTAAAGTGGCGAAATATTAAATTTTGATATTAGAATTTCAACTTCTTTAAATCTAAAATTACCCTATTTTTCATCAAAAAATTGTTATTTTAAATATTTTTATTTTATAGGTGTACTTTTTTGTTAGAATTTATATATCCCATATTGATTATATTATCAATTGAAAAAAGAATAGTCACACAAAAAGCTTTAAAAAAATCAAAATAAATTATATTGAATTTTATTTTAAGCCCTCAAATTAATTTTTGGCTTTAGACCATGAACTTTGTTGAGCCACCCATGTCCCTACTTCATGGAGGCAAAGAAAGCTATTTTCGAGAACTCTCGATCCAAGTGCAGTAAACCAAATAGTTATAAAAGAGAAAATATAAAGTGAAGAAACACGACAATTAATAATTTAAGGGAAGTATTATAGAGCATTTAGAAAAAGAACAATAACAATAACAAAATAGTTCGATAATTAAAATAAATTAAACAATGAATGATAACAAAAATCAAAAGGTAAAAGCCATGATAGACAATAAAACTACATGAATAGGGATAATACTACCATAGACACGGTACTCTAGACTACTACCATGCCTATCCCGCTAAAAAAAGGAGACAACACTCAACTACATACTAACCTTCTATCCTAACCACAATCATTTGTGAAAGTTTTTCCATGTTAAGATAAACAACTAGGAATATGCATTTAGGTTGTTCATACAAAGGTAGCAATAATATATTTTCCTTAAAATATTTACAATATATTCAATGGCTTCTCAATGACTTGATTGCAACATACATGTAGGTTCAGTACAATAAGCGTCAGTGCTAGTTTGTTGCAACCTACCAACTTAAAGAATCAGCTTCTTTACCAACTATGTTAGAAGGTAAAGTGTGAAAAAGTAAAGCAACACAATCATTTTTATGTGTAAAACTCCCTGATCAAGGAAGAAAAAAATCATGATATATGTATCTCTTCTAATAGAATTATCCCAAATTCTTTTGCACTAGATGTGGTAAGAAACATGATTGCAAGTGTTTAGCAGGTATGGATGGTTGCTTTGAGTATGGAAAGAGTGGTCACAAAATAAGATATTTCTCATTGCTCGTTACTAAGGGAAGGGGTGGTAGGCAAGTTCAACATAGTGGTTCCAGTTCGGGTGCTCGAAAGCAAAACAAATTTTATGCCCTTCAGACTCGACAAGATCGTGAGGGTTCCGCGGATGTGGTGACGAGTATGTTGTAAGTTTTTCATCTTGATGTTTATGCTTTACTTGATCTGGGTATTACCTTATTGTTTGTTACTTCTTATTAACCATGAAATTTGAAGTTGGTCCCAAAAGCCTTTCTAATACCTTTTCATGTCTTTACTCTCGTTGGTGATGCTATTGTGGCTAAGAGAGTCTACATAAATTTTTTATTTCCGTTTCTCATAGAGTCACTCATGTTGATTTTGTAGAGCTTGATATATTAGATTTTGATGTTATTCTGGGGATGAATTGACTTCATGCATGTTATGCTTCCATATATTGTAGGACCCGATTGGTCACTTTCAAGGTTTCGAACGAACCTATCATGTCACAGAAAGGGGGAAATTATGTTCTTAATGGTCAGTTTATATCTTGCCTAAAGTCTAGGAAAACGATTTCTAAGGGTTGCATTTATCATCTTGTTTGAGTTAGGTATATAGATGCTGAGACCCTACTCTAAAGTCAATCCCGATAATAAATGAGTTTCCGGAAGTGTTTCCTGATGATCTTCCCGATATTCCTCCCGAAAGAGAAATAGACTTTTGTATTGACCTTCTCATAGATACGCAAAATATACCATATGGCCCTGACAAAACTTAAGGAGTTAAAGGACCAATTGGAAGATTTGTTGGATAAGGGTTTTATTAGACCGAGTATCTCTCCATGGGGTGTTTCGGTATTGTTTGTTTGAAAGATGGTTCTCTCAGAAGGTGTACTGATTATCAATAATTGAACAAGATTACCATAAAGAATAAGTATCCTATCCCAAGGATAGATGATTTTTTTATCAACTCCAATGAGCAAGTTACTTCTCTAGGATTGACCTTCGGTCGGGTTATCACCAATTGAGGGTGAAAGAAAATGACATTCCAAAGATGACTTTTCAAACTCGGTATGATTATTATGAGTTATTGGTGATGTTGTTCGGTTTGACTAATGCCCCGATGACATTGATGGATTTGATGAATAGGTCCTTAAGCAATATCTTAACTTGTGATTGTATTTATTGATGAGATATCTTGATTTATTCACAAAGTGAGGATTAGCATGTTGATCATTTGAGGATTGTGTTGCAAATTCTCAAAGACTGTGAATTGTATGCTAAGTTTAGCAAGGGTGAGTTTTGGTTGAGGTTCGTTAATTTCCTTGGCCATATTGTCTCCAGTGAAGGTATTTAAGTCGATCCTAATAAAACCTAGGTGGTTAAGAATTAGCCTAGACCTTTGTCCACTTTAAACATACGGAGTTTCTTGGGTTTGGCCGGTTACTATAGAAGGTTCATGGAAGGATTTTCCTCTATTGCTTCACATTTGACGACATTAACTCAAAAGGAAAGTGAAATTTCTATGGTCGGAAGCTTGTGAGAAGAGTTTCCAAAATTTGAAGGATAGACTCTACTCTTGATTAAATTGAGGAAAGTGAACTTCTAAACCTTGTACAACTTGTAGAATCTTGTTATGGGAATAAGGTTACGGTTTCAATTACTCCACTTGATTGAGATTAAGGAATGGAAAGGGTATTAAAACAAAAAAAGTAACATGTTGATAGTTGTGTTTTTGTGAATTTCTGTGATGTTGATCCTAATTTGTTAATTGATGAAATGTTTTAAAGGCATCATTATGGACTTGAATTTATTGATTTTATTGTCTCTTCTTATGGTGTGAAATTTCCTATTTTCATTGATTTTGTACACAGTGATGAGACATGTGGTGATTATGTCAATGGGAAATGGTTCTGGCTAGTGATATTATACCAATGAGAAATGGTTTTTGGCTAGTGATATTATACCAATGGGAAATGGTTTAGGCAAGTGTTTGACTATTGTGATTGATGTACTTGATACTTGTGATTGATCTACTTGATACTTGTTATTGACATACTTGATACTTTTTTTTATTATTGAACTATGATTGTTGGACCGTGATTGTTAAGTCTTGTGAGTTGTGTATTGTAAAGTGTTAGGTTAGGCTAATTTTTATATATGTTGTAGTTTAGGCGGTTCGGTTGGGATGAAAGGAGTACTCGTATTCTAAAAAAGTTTTACCTTGTTTAGTGTGTTGCTTGTTGAGTACCGTGTTGTTTGGTACTCACCCCTTGCTTCTACACTTGTGTAGGTTTTGAGCCCAGACCTTTGTGATCTTTCTTTTAGGTGTTGAGAGGATTTTGAGAGCTAGCTACTTTTCACCCCAGCGGGCCTCTTGTTTCTTACTTTATGTTTTATACTATATGATGAACAAAGACATGAGACTTGTATTTATCTTTCAATTATGTATTTTATGCATTAGAGTCTTGTAAACATAACAACCAAATTTCAGGGGTATTTGAAATTGGCTAAGTATTCCGCACGTATGCTATTATTGATTTATTTTCCACATTTCTTTCATATTGTTTGGTTTAAGACTGACTTGTCTTGATAGAATTAGATGAGTGTCATCATGTCCATTTTGGGTCGTGACAAATGGTATTAAGCTAGGTTCATAGGTCTCACGTAAGTACAAGCCAAGTCTAAGTAGAATTTGGTATGAAAACATCTGTACTTATCATAGAGAGGCTATGGAAATTGTTAGGAAACTTTCTTTTAATTCATTCTTTCTTATTGTGCATGGTTAATTTTGCTAGTGTTGAGTTTCTGCATGTTCTTTTTGCAAATAGCGAGGACTAGAGCATCTATTTCCAGTGGTAAGGGGAGGCAGTCCTCAAGACAGTTGCTGAGACATAGTTAGGGGCTAGGGGTATGGCCCAAGCTAGAGGCCATGCTCATGGAGTAGCATCGGTTAGCGGACGTGCCTATGGAGCGACACCAGCTTGAGGCCAATCTACTTCCCTGAACCGCAAGTTGAGGTTGTTGAGGACTAGGTTTCTCCTGATTTTATAGCTCATTTGTTTTAGGATACCTTGTTGAAGAGGCTAGGTGTGTTAAAGAAATTCACTCAGGGTGGTGCGGCAGGCACACCACCGGGTTCTCAGATGAGAGTGGAGGCATAGACCTAGGTCAATAATTGAAGGCTCGATTATTCATGATCTAGTGGGTCATCCAGTAGTGGTTCCTACACCGGCTGATAGTATACAAATTTTTCTTGAGGTTATTCTAACAATAGATGATCAACATAAATATGAGAGATTTCAGAAGATGAAACCACCATTATTTCAGGGTGGTAAGAGTGAGGATGTTCATGAGTTCCTAACCTTATTCCATGAGATGCTAGAGGCAGTGGGTATGGTTAATGCGCATGGTGTTCAATTTGTTACACTCCAACTCTACGGACCCGCAAGAGAGTGGTGAAATATGTGTGTGACGTCTAGGCGAGTTGAATCTCCTCCGACAGAGTTGGATGCATTCTCTAGTGCTTTTTAATACCACTTTATCCCTTGTAGCATGATTGAGGAGAGTAGATTGAGATTTGAGGACTTGACACAATGTAGTTTTTCTGTTGTTGAGTATGAGACATGTTTCTGCGAGCTATCCAGGCATGTTATAACTATTGTTCTGGTGTGGCAGAGAGAGTCCATAGGTTCGTGAGGGGATTAACTTTCTCCATCAGATCTTATGTATTAGAGCAGCTAGAGAGGAGGCTTCTTTCTAGACCTTCATGAGCACTGCCAATAAGGCGGTACTGATGGTTATAGAGCAGTTTGGGGACCTCAAGAGGGCCTACTTTTCCAGGAAGTTTTTGGCGCCTCATTAGGAGGCAAAGGCTCACAAAGAGGTGGCAGCTCTTTCTAGCATCATGGGCTAATGCATGTATTTATGCCAGCAGTTGAGAGCGGTCAGACATCACAAGGTTCCTATGGTTCTGGCCGAGGTGGTCATGACAGTTTATCTGGTTCACAATAGTAGTCTCCAACTCTTAGATCTTGTTATGGTTGTGGGGATCCGGGTCTGTTGATATGGTAATGCCCTTTGCTGACTCACTTAGGACCCCAGTGTACTTATCAACTGCTCTAGCTAGAGGTTCAGTGCCTTTGACTAGGGATCAAGGCAGAGGTAACTTCGATAAAGGCAATAGGGCTTCTAGTAGTGGTGCTACGATTTAGAAAAGTAGAGGTTAGGGTACTACTCAAATTAGAGGTGGGAAATAGGTATAGTGTTATGCATTTCCAGGGAGGCCAAAGGCCAATATTTTTTATGTTTTGATTATAGGTATCGTCCTAGTTTGCCATCGACGTATGTTTGTATTGTTTGATTCGGGGTCTACTTTCTCGTTTGTTTCTACCCATTTTGCTGTTGTATTCAATATGATGTTCGATAGCATACATATGCCTATGTGTATTTCTACACCAATGGGTGAGTCCCTAGTGGTGGATCGAGTGTATCGATCTTGTCTTGTTTATCTGACTAGGTATGATACTTGGGTAGACTTGATCATTTTTGGAATGGTAGACGTTGATATTATATTGGGTATCATTTGACTCTTCCTGCATCATGATACTCCTAATGGTTATGCTAAGACTGTGATCTTAGATATATTTGATGTCTCGAGATTTGAGTGGATGGTTGTTAGCGGTTTTTACCCTAACAGGGTTATCTTTTTTATTCGTGCTCACAGGTTGGTTTATAAAGGGTGTTTGTCCTATTTGGATTTTATTCGGCATACTAGTGTGGGCCCATTTCCCATGGATTCTATCCCCTTGGTTTGAAAGTTTTTAAATGTTTTTGCTATTGATCTTCCAATTGTTCCTTTGGATAGAGACATTGATTTTGCTATTAACCTGGAGTTGGGCACCAAACCCATATTTATTCCACCATATCTCATGGCTCCAGTAGAGTTGAATGAATTGAAAGATCAGTTACATGACTTGTTAAGTAAGGGGTTCATTCGCCCTAGTGTATCTCCATGAAGTGTTCATGTCTTGTGTGTGAAGAAGAAATATGGAACTATGAGGATGTGTACTGATTACTAGCAGTTGAATAAAGTGTCAATGAAAAACAAGTATCCTATTCCTCGTATTGATGACTTATGTGATCAACTTCAGGAGGCATCCTTATTTTCTAACATTGATTTGAGGTTCGGCTATCATCACTTGAAGATTAGGGCATCAGATGACCCTACGATAACTTTCCAGACTCAATATGGGCACTTTGAGTTTCTTTTGATGTCTTTAGGTTTGAGTAAAGCCCCTGCAACATTCATGGAGTTAATGAACGGGGTGTTTCTACCTTATTTGGATTCTTTTGTGATAGTCTTTATCAATGACATCTTGGTCTAATCTAGGATTGAGGAGGACAACGATCAACAGTTGAGGATTGTGCTCTAGAGATTGAGGGAGGAGAAGTTGTATACCAAGTTCTCCAAGTTCGAGCTTTGGGTTGATTCTGTTGCATTTCTAGGACACGTGGTGTCCAAGGAGGGTATTCAGGTGGATATAGCCAAGATTGAGGAAATTAGAGGTTGGACTAGGCCTACTTCAGTATCGAGATTAAGAGTTTTATGGGGCTAGCTAGTTATTACAAACAGTTTGTTCAGAGGTTTTTCACTATTGCATCCCCTTTAAATAGATTGGCTCGACAGAGCGTGATCTTCTAGTGGTCTTATGATTGTGAAGAAGGATTTCAAAAGCTTAAGACCTTATTGACATTGGCTCATGTTTTGACTCTACCTGAGGAGGGTGTGGATTTTACCATTTATTATGATGCTTCATGAGTCGAGTTGGGTGGTTTTTTGATGCACAAAGAAAGGGTGATTCCCTATGCTTCTAGACAGTTGAATACCCATGATAATAACTATCCTACTCGTGATCTGGAGTGCAAAGACTTCTAGCACAGGGGCAGCCTCTCAAAATTCTCTAAACGCTTATGTGATGACCGATGTTTTGAGTAGGAAGACTTCTATCATGGGGAGTATTGCCACTTTAAGTGTTGAAGAGAGACCATTGGCTAAAGATGTTTAGAATTTAGCCAATAGTCTCATCCGTTAAAAGATTTCTAGGAAAGTGGTGGCTTGATTGCTTTTATAAAGGTATATTCTTCCTCAGTTGAGCAGATTCATGAACGCTAGTTTGATGATGAGAAGCTGTGTCTCATTTAATAAAAGATGTTGAGTGGGGAAACCAAGAAGGTTGTGCTTGATTTTTATTGTGTCTTAAGGATGGGAGGCAGGATTTGTGTGCCCAAGATGGGCAAGTTGACCAGATTCATTCTAGACAAAGCTCATTGTTCTCGATATTCCGTCCATATAGGAGAAACAAATATGTATCATGATCTGAGTTAACATTCATGGTGGTGTGGCATGAATAGGGATATTGCAAATTTTGTGTCTAGATTATTGACTTGCCAACGATCAAGTGTGAGCACCAACAACCCGAAAGTGTATCTCAGAGGATGTCCATTCCTACCTGGAAGTAGGAATGGATTCCTATGGATTTTGTTGTGGGTCTACCTACACCGTGGGTGGTTATGAGTCTATTTGGGTGGGCTTCGATAGGTTGACCAAGTCTGCCCATTTCATCCTAGTTTGGGTGAAGTATATAACATAGAAGTTAGCCAATGTACTCGGTTGGATTTGTACTTTCCCTTAGAAGAGTTTCCTACAACAACAGTTATCACTCTAGTGTTTAGATGGTCCTATTTGAGGTGTTGTAGAACTTCAATTGGTTGGTTCTATTCGGCGGAGATGGACTCTTTAGCCATAGACTTGCTTAGAGATGCCATGGAACACATCCGTATGATTTAGGGTAGACTATTGACAGCCCATAGTTGATAGAAAAGTTATGCAGACCGGAAAGTTTGAGCCTTAATGCTTATATAGGGTGATCATGTTTGGCTCTGAGTGTCACTCATGAAGGATGTGATGAGGTTCAGAGAAAAGGGCAAGCTTATCCCTGATTCATTGAAACTTTTGAGATTCTGAGCAGAGTAGGAAATGTGGCCTACAAATTGGCCTTGCCACCTAGCTTGTCAGCCATGCATCCTATGTTTTATGTCTTCATGCTTTGGAAGTACGTGTCAAATAAGTCCATGTGTTTTCGCTTGGTTTATTAATGTTGGGTCCAAACTTGTCCTTTGAGGAGGATCTTATAGCCATCTTGGATAGGCAAGTCTAAAAGTTTAGGACCAAAGAGATTGCTTTAGTGAAGGTGTGGTGGAAGCATAGTTCAGCTGGTGAGGCAACTTGGGAGACGGAGTCTGACATGTGTGCTAGATATCCCCAGTTTTTTAGGCTTCAGGTACTTTCTTTGACGTTATGTTTCAGGGAAAAAATGATTTTTAGTAGTGAATAATGCAATAATCCGAAAGGTCATTTTTGAATTATTTTTATAAAATTATCATTTTACTCCTCCTGATACTGGCCCCAAGTCATTTCTGATTGGATTTTGAAATTGGTCTCGAGTTTTGAGTTCAAACTTATGAATTATGGAAATTTTGGATATTTGGAAGGCTAACATTGCTAAAAAGTAGTTTTCGATGTCTTTTGAAGTTTCGAGTCTCAGAATAGAATTTTTTTGATTCCATTAGTCCCATAATGTGGAATTTAGTTTGATAGAGTTTTCAGTTTCAGATTCAGAGTTTTTTCGTGGATTTGAGGTCCTAAGTAGGAAATTTATAAAATTTTAGCCTTTGGGTTGACTTTGGTAAACATTTGGGATTCGGATAAACAGATCAGATTTTCGACAGTTCCTTTGGATTTGGGGGGATGATTTTATGTTTTTGAGAGGTCTTGGTTGAATTTTCAGAGATCTCGAGCTTGATTTGGTCATTTTATGTGTTACGTTTGTTTCTTGTGACTTTCAAAGATTTTGGGTTAAAGGGACCTCAGATTCGTGTTTTGATGATATCATTTTGTCCAGAAAGTTGATTACAGTCGAGTAGAAATTTGGTTTGTATGTACGAGGTTCGGGACAAATCTCGATAGTCCTTTCGGAGAATGTGGGTTTGGTTGGTTTTCTATTGTTGTATCTTGTGTTCCCTTTGTCTGCGAAGCTTGCCACATTTGCATAGGGACCTGTGAGTGGGTCTCCGCATTCACGGAGAGACTCCCGCATTCATGGAGGGTCGGGCTTCATTAAAGTCCTCATTTACGGATAGGGGTCCGCGTTGGCGGAGGACCCCTGGAAAGAATATTTTCCAAATTTTAGGGTTTCATCCCCATTTCTCCATTATTGAGTTTTGGGAGCTTTGGTGTGACGATTTGAACAAGATTTTTTAGAAGAAATATTTGGGTAACAATTTCTAATCTTAAATATTCATTTACTCATTATTGTTTATGATTATAAGTGTTTAATCAAGGTTTTGAAATGATAAATTGGGGGGTTTTCAAGAACTTAGGTTTTCATAGAAAGTGTTTCATCTTTCTATGAGGCTTTTATAGGATTTTGAGAGGTAGCTACTTGTCATCCCGATGGGTCCTCTTGTTTATTACTTTATGTTTTATTCTATTCGATAAACGAAGACATGAGACTTGTATTTATCTTTCAATTCCTTATTTTATGCATTGAGGCATGTACAAGTGACAATCAAATTTTGGTGGTATTTGAAATTGGCTAAGTTTTCCGCACTTATGCTATTGTTGATTTATTTTCGACATTTCTTTCATATTGTTGGGTATGAGGCTGACTTGTCTTGGTGGGATTAGACGAGTGTTATCACGTCCATTTTTGGATCATGACATTATAATATCACAACTTTAATTAATTTGATAATTTTCTATAGTATCGCTCACCTTTATTAATCACAATTTATTTCTTTGTTGTTGAATCTAAATATATGTTTGACAAATTTTGATATTATAATTTACATAAATAATTTCTTGCATAAATATAATCATTTTTAATCAACCTAAAAAGAGAAAAGTATTTGAAATTTGTATCCTTTATATATATATATATATATATATATATATCTTTTATCATTTACTTTCTGGGTCAAATCATGACCGTTAATCAATCTCATCCAATGACTTACATAAATTCTAGACTTAGAAGTCTATACGTGTTTTAACTCCCAATTTTCTCTTCATTTCACACTACATAATGCTATTTCCTCTCATCTAAACAACCTTAAAGGAACCTAGACGCCGCTCCTATCAACTCCATTAATGGATTTCCCTATCTCTCTCCCTCTTCATATATGAAACCTAAAGACTTTGATCTTTGATTGTTAACTTCGGCTTAGAATAATCCCTCAATTCCCACACAAATTTAATTCGAATCATAAGCTATCACCATCGGATCTGAACTTTTTGGGGTATATTTTTCTCTTACTTGTCTTCTCCTTCATTGTTTCAAATCAATTTATCATCTTCCTCTCAAAAAGCTATATTAGGATTCAAACTTCTAGTTCAGCTATAAAGACATGGTATTGGTTGTTATTTTTCTCAGAGGTTTTTATTTTTGTTTAAAAGAGAGTGAATTGCTTAATGAGTTGGAGATCATTTATATCATAATGAAGTCAGGGAAGTATATATGTTATAACAATCACACTTATATCATAAATAAAAAGAGTAGAAGAAAGTGTAGCTTCGGAAAATGTGATATTCTTATTTATCTGATATCTCAGAAGGGACCTCAGATAGGGGGTTTTGAGGTAAAAAAATAGGCACAAGGTTAGTAAATAGTCGAGTGTTGTGTTTATGCATTTCAATAGTATTAACACTAATCTCGTAGTTTCTTTCCCATCAATTCTGATAATACTTGTCATTTTTTTGCTTTTGTTATCACATTATTTTAAAGTTGCAACTATTTCTTTTTGTAAATGTTAATTGATGATTTTGTTATTATTTGTTATGTTTGCTTTGCATTTTTATGCTATTTTTATCATGTCTTTGTAATGAGTTACTTGAGCCAATGGTCTTTTAGAAACAACCTCTTTATCTCCATGAGTTAGGGTAAAGTTTGCTTACACCTACCATACCCATACCTTGCCTAGTAGAAAGTGAACTTAATAGTAAAAAATTATAATATTTAATACTAATAATTTTGTCAATGAGTTTAGCTTTCTTGTGAATACCTATAGTATTACGTATCTTGCCAACTATAATAGTATTGTTTCTCCATATTTTCTCTTGTTCTTGTAATGATACAACGTGTAATGAGGTAAAGTTATAAATTTTGTTTTCACTTACCGTGTGACTTTGGTAGTTCAGAGTTTCTCTTGAATTTGCAAGTAAATAAGAATCATAAAGAGAAAAGAATTAGAAATGTACTTTTAGCTTTAAATTTTTTTTCTTCTAGATTAAGAAGGAACTATTATCGTTAGTTTTATTTTTGGTATTTTTCACACAAATATGTAACACATGTCAAATGTATGCATGATCTTATTTGTATTTTTATGTATATATAAAAAACATATAAAAAAAATTTCTAATCAATTAATTAATCTGCAAGGTCATTCGAGAGTATTATTATTATTATATATATTATTTCCTCATGACATTAGACTTCTTCACTTATTATCTACTAGTTATATACTTGCAAAAGCTGCTCAGAATTTAGCACATTCATGATAGTGTTTTAAAATGTTGAGACTAGTTTTTTTCCCTCTAGTTTTGCTTTGAAAAGTATCTGAATGACAACAATTACCAAGTGTTGAGACTATTGTCTTCATAGTAATTGATGTTTCGATCTAAATTTTTGTTATTTGTTAGTGTGAAACTCAATTGTATAACAAAAAATTGGTCATCTATTCATAGGGTTGATTAGAAGATTTGTTGTAATGGATTTTTCGGGCAAAGAAAATGACGTGGAAGAGTCTTTACCACCTGGAGTGTTTGATATACCTGGAGAGCCGGCTGTTGTTATTAATGGGTTGCCTCCTGTTTCTTCAAATGATGACACCTTTTTACCTTGCCCAGTAGTTACTGATGCAGAATCACATAAGAATATTGATTTTGGTCAATTGTTTGAAGGAAGAGAAGTTCGCAAGTTATTTGAAGACAAGTATTACAATGGAAAAGTTACTAAATTTGACGAGGAAACTGGTTGGTTCAGGGTGAAGTATGAAGATGGTGATAACGAAGATCTTGAGTGGCATGAATTGGAAGAAGTTCTTCAGCCATTGGACATTAATATTCCATTGGAAGAGGTAGTTACAAAGATCATTAAGAAAAAACCGAGTTCTATTGAGAAATTTGGGGGTAGAACTTGAAATTATGGTGTAAAAATGACAAAGACATGGTAAAGAAAAATATCTTATTTATGTAGAACTGTTAGCATGTCAAACATTACATGGAATACTTTTAGTCCTATGGGTAGAATAACACATTATCCGGTTTCATGAGCAAGCCATAAAAATTCTGAAACATCTTGTGAAGATGTGGTATAGTGAGTTGAATCACTGTAGTTTTATCGACCAATTTAATAATCATTAGTCCAATGACATCATTTCTGCAATATCTTTGAAGTTTTCATTATAAGTAGTTGTGTAAAAATATTTGCTTGGATATGCTTATTTTAAATTGCTTTTAAGCATAAATTATTAAGTTGGAAATCTCAACTTTTCAGTTTTAGTTTCTCTATTTTTGTTGTTAATCAAACATTACGAAAAATCTTAAAAACATTTTTTGTTTTGTTTTTTGGGAAGAATAAAAAATAAGTCAATCTATATGGGTTCTTAGTATGCGTTTGGCCATAGATTCCAAATTTTTTTAAATTTCTTTTTCAAAAAAAAAATAATTATATTGTTGGAATTGAAGATAGAGTTGTGTTTGATATTACTTTCTTGCAATTTTTTTTTTTTTGTAATATTAGAATGTAATTAAATACAACTCCAAAAGTGAACAATGAGTTAAAAAACAAGTTATAAGTTATTTTTAAAATTTGAAATACAACTTCAAGTTAGATTTATGATTTTCATGGCTGAACATTGAATAAAGTAAAAAATATTTTGAAAAAAAAGTGAATCATTTTTATGGTCAAACAAGTTCTATTAAATGAAGCATCAAAAGAAGGATTAATAAAAAGAAGATGCAATATAAATTTAAGCTCTATACACAGTTGATATAAATATTTTATATATCATCAATATAATTAATACATTATAACATGTCACTTAACATTTATTCTAGGTTATTAAAGTAATCTTATTAAAAAAATTACACTGTAAATATGTATTATTCTACACTGTATAATGCTCATTTCAATTTGTAACAAATATAATATTTATTCACAAAAGAGAACCAGGCTTGATGGGTTCTCAAAGGTGCAGCTCATTGGAGTCAAATAAAAAAATGAACTCTAATATACATTAGGATGGATTAGTGAATTTGTCGAAAAAAGAATTGTGCTATTGACCATATATCACATGAATTTTAACAATAATCATGTTAATTAATTTTATATTGTTAATAAAAAATAGTGATTCGAAAATTATTTATATAGCTTTCAAATAGTAAACTATTGACCACATATCACACGAATTTTAACTACAATTATGTTATGGATCTTTTATAATTACTAAGAAAAATAGTGATTCGGAAATTATTTATGTAACTTCCAAATATATAAATTTCGGGATCTTTTACTACTAAAAAAATAGCAATTCATAAATTATTTATGTAACTTCCAAAATTACATCATGAATACATATAATTATACACCTTTTTAATGAGTTGTTTTAGACTAAAACAAACATAAAATTCGTTTCCAAAAAGAGAACCAAATGTGTTGCGTTCATTAGGGTTCCACTCATTGGATTCAAATAAATATTTCTGGAATCTAATTCTTAATAGTATGAATTTAGTGAATTCATCGAAAAAGAAATTATTCTATTGACCATATATCACATGAATTTTATCTATAATCATGTTGATCTTCTACTATTAAGGAAAAATTGTGATTCATAAACTATATATGTTACTTCCAAAGTAGAAATTCATTCTAAGTTATTAATTAATACATACAAAAAATAGTCTAACCATCAATGCATATAATTATACACTTTTTATTGGCGCATTTCAACCTAAAATCAATGATATTTACTCGGAGTTGGTTAATCTTGTTACAACATAAATCATTAGTCGAGTTTAAACCTTGAATCCTCGTTATTATCTCTTTTCATAGGTTTTACACATTTTTACTCAAACAAGTCAAACCTAGGGCAAGTTATAATATTTTCAACTATTAAAATCGATTAATACGAAAGAACTAATAAGGTATACACTCTCAATACAAGTTTTGTTATGTAAACACCATTTGTTTAGGTTAAGTCATCACAGATTCCACAACCCTTGGTTGTTGGTCTAGCCACTCATGATAATTGAAGTAAAGTATGAAATTGTTTCCATTGAATAAGAATTTACTTACAAAAGTTAAGGCAATCATACAAGCATTGATTTCAAAAATTAAGTCAATTTTGAATAAAGTCCCATTCAAGCGTACAATATTCTTTGCTAAAATCAAGATAATAAATAAAACCTATAAAAAAAAATTATATTCTTCAATAAAATTAAGATAATAAAATAACCCCTAAAACAAATACTCTACATAGCTTCAAGAAAATTGAAATTTAAAACAAGACAGTTAACCCTACGAAGAACGTCTGACACTTCGCCTGATCGACCATCAAAAGTGTGACGGTCCGTCACTTGCAAAGTTGTGCCCTATCAGTAGCTTCTTGGAAGACCCTTAGCACTAGTTTTCCCGATGGACAGTCGCTTGTGATATGGTTCGTCATGTGAACCGTTAGATACACCCTTTCAAACATGCTTCTGGTTCCCTCTGACGTTGTACCCGATGGTCTGACGGACAGGTGACGGTTCATCAGGTTTCCATCAATGATGTACTTTGTCCTGAACTTAGCTCCTTTTTTCTTATTTTTCCTTGTTGTGTGATTTCCTATCTAAAATAGTAGAAAAATATCATTAAATCACACTAACATTGCTTAAAAACTAGCATTTATTCATAGTTAAAAGCATCAAATATGTCTTCTAATGCCAGCATATTAGGAAACTACCTATTTATTGGTGTATAGAACAGAAGCAATAATACCAACTGAAGTTGAGATATCATCATTAAGGATTATTCAAGAAGCCGAGTTGAGCAATGTTGAATGTGTTTGTAATCTATATGAAAAATTGGCATTGATCGATGATGTCACGATCTAAAACTGAATATGTGGCACTCGTCTAATCTCACCAAGACAAGTCAACCTCAAACCCAACAATACGAAAGAAATGCGGAATGTAAAACAATAATAGCTTAAGAGCGAAAAACTTAGTCATACTAAAATATCCAAAATCTAGTTGTCACGTGTAGAAGCAACTAATATATTAATACGAAATTGAAAGATAAGTAAATGTATCAATGTCTTCATCTCTCGAATAGACCAAAGCATAATATAAGGAACAACAGGGTATGTCGAGATGATAAGCAGTTAACTCTCAATGTTTTCTTTGAAGCCATAGAGAAAGATGAAGAATAATGATCACACGAATCCGAACTCGGAACCTACACAAGTGTCTAAGCAAGGAGTGAGTACCAAACAACATAATACTCAGCAAACAACCCACTAAACAAGGTAAAACTAAGCTAGAATACGAGTACTTCTTTCATCCCAACCATACTGCCTCAACTACAAACGACATAGTAATCAACCCAACCTAACAGTTTACAATACACAACTCACAATGCTTAATATTCATAGTCCAACCGTCACAATTCAATAAACAACAAGTCCGAAGTATGTCACTCACAAGTATCAAGTAGATCAATCATAAGTATCAAGTAGATCAATCACAAGTATCAGGTTCATCAAATCACAATAGTCAAACATTGTCGGAACCATTTTCCATCGACACAATATCACTCACCGAAACTATTTTCCATCAGCTTTATATAATGTCACTTGCTGGAACCATTTCCCATCAGCATAATATCACTTACCGGAACCATTTTCCATCGGCACAATATCACTAACCGGAACCACTTACCATCAGCCGAAACCATTTATCATCGACATAATTACCACATGTGTCATCACAGTGTACATAAATCAATGCAAATAGGAAAATTCATACAATAAGAAAGAGACAATAAACTCAAGAAATTCAAGTCCACAATGATGCCATCAAAGCATTTCATCAATCAACAAGCTAGGATCAACATCAAGGCAATTAACAAAACACAACTATCAACACATTGTCTTTTTCATATTTTTGTATCTTGTGTCCCCCATGTTCTCGAAGCTTGGCCGTGATCGCGGAGGGACCTGTGAGTGGGTCCCCGCATTCACGGAAAGGCTCATACATTCACGAAGTGTCAGACCTTATTAAAGTTCCCATTTACAAATAAGGGTCCGCGTTTGTGGAGGAGTCTGGACATAATGTTTTCCAAGTTTTAGGGTTTCATCCCCATTTCTCCATTTTTAAGTTTTGGGAGCTTTGGTGTGGCGATTAGAACAAGGTTGTTTGGAAGAAATATTTGGGTAACAATTTTTAATCTTAAATATTCATTTACTCATTATTGTTTATGATTATAAGTGTTTAATCAAGGTTTTGAAATGATAAATTGGGGGTTTTCAAGAACTTGGATTTTTGAGGTATCAAGTGGCTCATGTGATCTTTCTCCTTCATCTTTTTATGAGGCTCTTAGAGGATTTTGAGAGGTAGCTACTTGTCATCTCAGTTGTAACAAACTATTCCTATCATTATAGAAAAGACAACTAGGAAAATTTTTGGACCGAAAAACTTTTTCATAGTAACTTGGATTTTCCCAACCTTGTCTAGATTTGGACGGAATTGGAGTCATTAAAGTCTAGGGAAATCTGTTAGCGATTGGGCGATTTAATTATGACTTTTATTGCATGAGTAGATAGCTAAGACGTTAAGGTAACCGTACGACTTTACGGAATTGAATTCGGGTGAGTAGAACTCCCAAAATTTATCTTGGCGTGAATGGATAATTTCTGAGATTCGTTGGTTGAAGGTGTGTTGTGAAATGGGGGTATTCGAATTATTAAAATTGCTCACTGTTTCGTGCAAGTTTCTATAACATGATTTCTACCACCAGGGCGGAGCCGGTGTAGTGAGATGAGACCCTGTGGCGGGACAGACACGACTTAAAGTCGGAATTAAACCCCAAAAATGTTTTATTCTGCAATTTTTGAACTTGAGAGCTAAGGAACGAACCCAAGAGACTTCTTGACAGTTTTCCACCATTTTTTAGGCTAAAAATAAGGTTTTAACTCCCTGAATCCATTTTTCGATCCGTAGAACGTAATCTAATGGGTAATTATCGATGGGGGAGGGTTTTGATATGGAATTTATGGTGGAAACAACCCTAATTTGGATATTGGGATCAAAGGTTTGATCTAGGGTTGATAAAATTGTTAGTAATTCGGGCAATTAGTTATTGTTTATTGATTCCCATGTTATATTGATCGTTTGTAGACCAAGAACAAGCGGAATGAATCTGGAAAGGGAAGAATCAAGTTTCTTAGGGGATTCAAGCTTGTTTCGAGGTAGGTGATGGTTGTGATTTCATGATTGTGTGATATATATTTGTTCTTGCATCATTATAATGCATGTATGTATGCGAATGTTGCATTATTGATCACACTAATTGTAAATGAGGATAGATGAATGAAGTTTCCATGAAATCATGACTTGATTGTATGATTATGAGAATATACTTGTGATTGTGATTGTGGCTTGTTGAATAGATCGGGTGTTGCGTTCCAACATACTAACTTTGATCGGTTGCCACATTCCGGCATAATTATGGGATCGGTTACCACGTTTTGGCATAAATATTGGATCGGGTAGCACGAACTGGTACACTAACAGTTTGGGTTTTGGTTCCATGAGAGGACCATTGACTTGACATAATTGTGTAACTGAGAAATATGAACTTGATCGTTATTCGTAAATGATATTGATATTGTATATGTTCGGTGTATGAATGTTTATTATGTTGTAATGGCTTATGTATGTTGCACATAGTGGGATAGTCGTGTGATCCTACCAGTACACCGTGGTTGTGTACTGATATTGCACTTGCTCTTTCTTTGTTGAGTACAGGGCATCTTCAGGCGGTTATTGATAGACTTCGCTTAGAAGATCACTGATAGTTCGAATTCAAGGGTAAGCCAGTTTTTTCGAAATGCCATGAGTTCTCTTTCTGTTTAAGTCCATATTTTGGACTTAGACTTTCTAGTTAGTTGTTAGTACATCAGTTTGGGGTTATAACCCTTCTTGTTTAGATTTATGGATCTTGTTAGAGTTTTGGTACGTTGACTTTTACTTCCGCATTTGTTTAGTTGTTAGACTATTGATTTGGAGTTTATGGAAACTCCCTATTTCTTTTCTTAGCATTTAACTTGCTTCCGTAACCTTAAAAGCTTTAGTATTTTGATTAAGTTGATTAGCTAATTAGTATTAATGGTTCTCCCACCGGAGGGTTAGTGTGGGTGTCAATCCCGATGGTCTAGGTCGTCACAAAGTTGGTATCAGAGTCTAGGTTCGTTGATCTCGATGTACTAAAACGAGTCTAGTAGAGTCTTGTGGAACGGTACGGAGACGTCTATACTTTTCTTCGAGAGATTATAGGACTTTAGGAAATCTCTCTGTTTTCTCTTGTCTCCTTTCGTGCTAAAACTTGATTCCAATTGGTATCTGTCGATTCAAATTGGTGTCTAACCTCCTTCACTCTTTTGTTCGTAGATGTTTAATACTATATTCAACGGCGTTGGTCCCGTCTCCCGTTAATGATCCAGCTGAGGAATCTGTAGCGAGAGGTCGCGGTTGAGGAAGGGCAGCACCTACTAGGGATGGAGCACTGGTTGGAGATTCTCCCAGAAATTAGGCCCCTTTTGCGCATCATGAAGAGATAGAGGAGAACGTAGAGGTTGAGGATGAGGATAAGGATAATGTTGGGCAAGAGGAAGAGGTGTAGACTGAGAATATAGGTATTCCTCCTTTGGACCCTGTGTTAGCTCATCAGATCATGTCATTCTTGAAAGGGTTGGTTGGTCCTGGAGTGCTTCCTTTTATTCAAGCTGCTCAAGCTCTTGCCAATCCCCTTATTGCTATCACTGCGCCCAAGGTGGGTGAAAATGAAGGTAATGATGCTTTCTTCCGTCCTTTATTGGGTCCTGTTATGACTGGTAATGAGCATGAGATGTTGACTAAGTTCTTGAAGTTGAAACCGCCTGTGTTCTTTGGTTCTGAGAGTGGGGATGCATATGAGCTCATCCTGGATTGCTATGAGAGGCTTCATAAGTTGGGAATTGTCCATCAGTATGGGGTTGCGTTTGTGACTTTTCAACTTCAAGGTGAGGGCTAAGCAGTTGTGGAGAGCTTATGTGGACTGCAGATCTTCAGTTTTACCTTCACTTACTTGGACCCAATTTCATGCTTTGTGTTTAGAGAAATATGTGCCTAGGACCTTGAGAGATCGCAAGAAGGATGAGTTCATGGCTTTGGAGCAAGGTGGTATGTCTGTGGCTGCTTATGAGGCCAAGTTCCATGCCTTGTCTAGATATGCTACTCAACTGGTGACTACTTAGGAAGAGAATATATGTTTATTTATTAAGGGACTAAATTCTGAGTTGCAAGTATTATCTGTTCATATGACCTCTACAGGGAAAAACTTTAATGAAGTGACATACTTTGTGAAGAAAGTGGAGAGGGTGAGGCGAGACGGTCAGGCTAAGGCATTGGCTAAGAAAGCCAAAAATTCAGGCAACTTTCAAGGGTCTTACTCCAGAGGTTCAAGGAGGCCAACACTGGCAGCCCGACCAATTTAGTCCGCCATGCCAGGCTTCTACAGGTAATTACTCTAGAACTCCACCTCAGAATTTGATTCAGGATAGTCAGGTAGCCAAACCTTCGGCGGGCAGCAAGCCATCTTTTGATCGTACTTGCTACAATTGTAGAGAACCTGGGCATATGAAGAGAGATTGTCCCCACCCGCGCATGTCGGATTTTGTGCATCAGCAGTCTAGGGCAGTGGTACCCACGAGAAATGGTAATAATGGTCGAGGATGTCCACAATGTGGGCGAGGAGGTAATCAGTGAGGTCGTAAGGGTAGAGGAAATGGTAATACAGGCAGAGTACAGTGCAGCCAGGCAGTTAAGTAGCTCGTCAAGATGATAGGGCTCAATGTTATGCCTTTTCGGGCAAGAGTGAGGCAGAGGCGTCTGACGCAGTGATCAGAGGTACTATTCTTGTCTGTGACCGGATGTCTAATGTGTTATTTGGTCCGGGTTCCACTTGTTCTTATGTATTCATGCGATTTGCCTCAAAATTTGCAATGATTTGTGATATACTTGATGCCCCCATCCATGTTTCTACCCTAGTTGGAAATTCTATCATAGTCACCTATGTCTATCGTTCTTGTCCTATTTTGTTTGTGGGTTTTCAGACATGGGGTTTGTCACGCCTCGAGCCTACACCCAGGACATGGCCGACACTCAAAGACCATTGTTGGCCCTAAGTGAACCCTTTGCCTGGCTTACTTAACACAGCGGAAGACAATATTTATATATGTAATGATCAATGACATTTAACTGAACTGAATAATAAGATAACTGAAATGTTAAAGATTAAACATTCAACTTGGACAAAAGTGGCAACCTAAGTCTTGACAATAAGAATTGATGATGAAAAGACTCAAAGGACTAACATTTGATTGTCTATGAAGCCTCTAATAACAACTGAGATGGATGATGTGACAGACCCCGCAACATCCTAATAAACTAAACTAGAAAGCAATGAAATGGATCCTCCGGAAAGCAAGGAGGCTCACCAACAGACTCTGAACTGCTCATTGGATCAACTATGCATCGGAATGCCGATCCTAATTACTTGTGTCTGCATCATAAGATGAAGAAATGAATTTCAAGTTTACTCTTTGCTTAACTTAAAGCTTGAGCCTTCAAACGAAGGTAAAACGTTTGTTAAAGACTCTTGAAAACTTTAAGAAACTTTGCTTTGACTTGCTTCTTAACTTCTAGACTTTGACTCTTAGTTTCTATGACTTTGATCTTAACTTTCCTCGAATTGTAGTATGAATTCAATGTTCATGATCTCATGTTTATGGATGATTTCTTGCTGTTTAGATGTACCTTAAAGTGCTAGAATCAACTAGGAAGTACATCACTTAGGAACTAGTACGAAAAAGTGGGGGAAGAATAGGGAGAACTGGCATCCATGGTGCTCTGAGAGGCGCGGGGCGCCAGCCCTCAAATTTCAGAGGACCAGCTGGGGTGCGCTGGCTGGCGCGTCGCCCCAAGGGTTGAACTTCAGAGCCCCTTTTGGGGTGCGCTGGCTAGCGCGACTCCCCACCCTTTCCCCAGGTTTTTGATGAATTTTCTTCTCCGTTTTTCTACTCTATACCTCAATGGTTCTTTCCCCAAACACTTAGAATCACTTATACCTCCATTATACATCATATTCTACTCGAAAAACTCAACCAAAACATGCATCAATCTCAAGAAAACTCCAACAACTCAACCTAAAAGAATTCAAACAAATATCATCAAGATCTCAAGGAATTTACTTTCAAATCAAACATTTTTCGTTGAATTGAATCATGATTGGCACGTGGGCGAAGTAACCCATTGCTATGCGATCTCACATGCCTTGTAGGGATCACCCCCGACGAATTCACAAGTTAAACTTTGACGATCTTGGCGGTTCTTGATTTCTCTTCTCCTTTCTCCTATTTTCTCTTTTCTCCAAGCTCTAGCATGAATTATAATTTTTCTAAACTAACCAAAAACTGGTTTTACCCCAATAAATCTCCTAAGAACGAATTAGAATAATTAGGTAAGGAAAAGACTAAATAGCCCTTCGAAAATCCGAATTAAACTTTCCTAAATCCAACAACCCAACTTTCAAAGGGGATAACTTACTCATACGAACTCAGAATTGCGCAAACTCAGCGGCATTGGAAAGATAATTCCAAGAGATTTCAAACCATATCTGAAACTACACCTAACTTCTCCCGAGCTAGGACTTATGGCCGTTTGAAGTTGACCAAAACTTATTTTTTTCTAACTTGACAATTTCCAGATTTTCATTCTTTCCCGAAATGATTATTTCAATTTCTTAGATTCTTCCTAATTATTTCAAATTGCGAGATGTTACAATATCTCCCCCTTGGGAACATTCGTCCTCGAATGAGATTACTATTACTAGGCTAAGGGTGTAACATCAAGTTCAAACACCCAACAAGCAATTGCAAACAAACAACTTGCTCACTCATAATTTAAAGAGTACTAAGAAGAGAATTAGTACCTTGGTCTGCATATTCTCCGAACTCAAAGAAATGTGGATATCTCTTCTGCATATCCTCTTCAGCTTCCCAAGTAGCTTTTTCAACAAATTGGTTCCTCCAAAGGACTTTGACTGATGCAACCACTTTTGTCCTCAATTTGCGAACTTGGCGATCTAGAATTTGAACAGGAATCTCCTCATAAGATAAGCCATTCTTGATCTCAATACTTTCATTTGGTATGATCAATGAAGGATCGTCTATGCACTTCTTCAACATAGAGAAGTGAAACACCGGATGAACCGCGGCTAACTCTTGTGGTAGCTCCAACTCATAAGCTACATTGCCCATCCTTTTGGATATTTGATAAGGCCCAATATACTGGGGACTAAGTTTCCCCTTTCTACCAAACCTCATAAAACCCTTCATGGGTGAAACATTTAGATATACCCAATCATCTACTTCAAACTATAACGCCCTTTTCCTAACATCAGTGTAGGATTTCTGACGACTCTGTGCCATTTTCAACCTCTCTTGAATCACTTTAACCTTCTCCATAGCTTGGTGGACTAAATCTGGTCCTGTCAACCCTGCTTCACCAACTTCAAACCATCCAATATGAGATCTGCATCTTCTCCCATAAAGAGCTTCATAAGGAGCCATTTGGATGCTAGAATGGTAATTGTTGTTGTAAGCAAACTCAATGAGAGGTAGGTGATCATCCCAATTACCCTTGAAATCAATCACGCTAGCCCTCAACATATCCTCTAAGGTCTGAATAGTACGCTCTGCTTGCCCATCAGTCTGAGGATGAAAAGCAGTACTTAAGTTCACCTTTGAACCCAAGCCTTTCTGAAAAAATTTCCAGAACTGTGCAGTAAATTGTGCACCTCTATCTGAAATAATAGAGACTGGAACCCCATGAAGTCTTACCACCTCCTGAATATATAACCTAGCATAATCCTCTGCTGAATGGGTAATCTTTACCGGTAAAAAGTGCGCTGATTTTGTCATTCTGTCGACAATCACCCAAATAGAATCATGTTGTATGCGAGACCTTGGCAAGCCTGTGATGAAATCCATATTTATCATCTCCCACTTCCATTTCGGAAGTTCTATATTTTGAGCCAAACCACCGGGACTTTGGTGTTCTACTTTCACTTGTTGGCAATTTGGACACTTAGCAACAAACTTTGCAATGCCCTTCTTTATGCCATTCCACCAATACACTTCTCTAAAATCGCGATACATCTTTGTGGAACTCGGATGAATGGAATATCTGGAGCTATGAACCTCCTCCATGATCCTCTCTTGGAGTCCATCCACCATAGGTACGCACAATCTACCTTGATATCTCAATACACCATCTCCCCCTTGTTCAAAAGCTAGTACTCTTTGCTTATGAACATTTACCTTTAAGTCTAGCAAAATAGGATCTCGGTCTTGCTTTTCTTTCACTTCTGACACTAGTGATGATTTAGCCCAATTCATCACCACCATTCCTCCTTCTGTGGAATCCATCAGGCAGACTCCTAAGCGTGCAAGTCTATGCACATCCTTAGCTAAATCTCTCTTTTCTTCCTCAACATGGGCGGTACTACCCATAGATAACCTGCTTAAAGCATCAGCAGCCACATTAGCCTTACCTGGGTGGTAAAGAATACTCATGTCGTAATCCTTGAGTAATTCTAACCACCTCCTTTGTCTGAGATTAAGCTCTTTCTCCGTGAACACATATTGAAGGATCTTATGATCAATGAATATATCAACATGAACACCATACAAATAATGATGCCATATCTTCAAAGCGAATACTACAACAACCAACTCTACGTCATGGGTTGGGTAGTTCTTTTCATGAACTTTCAACTGTCTGGAGGCATAAGCTATAATTTTGTCATTCTGCATTAAAACACAACCCAAGTCAACCCTAGATGCATCACAATACACCACAAAACCTTGAGTACCTTCTGGTAAGGTTAACACTGGGACAGTAGTCAACCTCTTTTTCAATTCCTGAAAGCTTTTCTCACAAGCTTTAGACCATTGAAATTTCACTGTTTTCTGAGTCAACTTCATCAACGGTGAAGAAATAGACAAGAAACCCTCTACAAACCTTCTATAATAGCCAGCCAAACCCAAGAAACTCCTAATATCAGTTGGAGATGTGGGTCTAGGACAATTCTGCACTGTCTCAATTTTTTGAGTATCACCTTTAATTCCCTCTCCAGACACAATATGGCCTAAGAATGCCACAGACTCAAGCCAAAACTCACACTTAGAGAATTTGGCATACAACTCTTTATCTTTCAAAGTCTGAAGAACTATTCTGAGATGACTGGCATGAACTTTTTCATTCCTTGAATAGATTAATATGTCATCAATGAAGACGATAACAAACATATCTAAATAAGGTTTGAAGACTCTATTCATAAGGTCCATGAACGCTGCAAGTGCATTGGTCAAACCGAACGACATGACCTTAAACTCATAATGAACATAAGAGGTCCTGAATGCTGTCTTGGGAATATCACATTCCCTTACTCTCAATTGGTGGTAGGCTGATCTGAGGTCAATTTTTGAAAAACATGAAGCACCCTGAAGTTGATCGAAAAGATCATCAATTCTCAGAAGAGGATACTTATTCTTGATGGTAACCTTGTTCAACTGACGATAATCTATACACATCCTAAGGGAACCATCTTTCTTTCTCACAAATAAGACCAGAGCGCCCAAAGGTGAGACACTTGGTCGAATAAAGCCCTTATCTAAAAGATCTTTCAACTGCTCCTTCAACTCTTTCAACTCTGCTGGTGCCATTCTATATGGCGGAATAGATATCGGACGAATATCTGGAAGAAGATCTATACCGAAGTCTATCTCTCTCTCAGGAGGGACTCCGGGAAGATCATCTAGAAAGACTTCTGGAAACTCTTTTACTACTGCAACTGACTGAATAAGAGATATCTCAACACTCGAGTCATTAACTCGGACTAAGTGATAGACACACCCCTTAGCAACTAATTTCCTTGACTTAAGGTACGAAATGAAATGACCCTTAGGCACTGCTGAACTGTTTTTCCATTCTAAGACTGACTCATTTGGAAACTGAAACTTGACTACTCGAGTTCTACAATCAACTAAGGCATAATAGGCATAAAGCCAGTCCATGCCTACAATGACATCAAAATCTACCATGTCTAATTCAATTAAATCAGCCATGGTATTCTTGTGATTGACGGAAATGGGACAATCACAATAGACTCCTTTGTTAAAATAGACTCACCAACAGGTGTAGAAACACTGAATGGTTCACTAAGTTGCTTAGGAATAACATCAAATTCATAGCAACATATGGAGTTACAAAAGATAAACTCGCTCCTTGATCTAGCAAGGCATATAGAGTAAAGTCAAAGACTTGAATCATACCAGTGACAACATCTGGCGAATTCTTTTGCTCTTATCGACTGTTGATAGCATATAAGAGGTTTGTTCCTCCGCTAGTACCGGAAGTAGCCCCTCTAGGTGCAATTCTGTCTGGTGGAGCAACTGATGAAGAGTGGGCTCTATTTCCCCCATTTCCATTTCCCTGCTTGCTCTTTGGACACTCTCGCATGAAATGCCCAGTCTGGCCACACATGAAACAACCAGTGGAGCCCTCACGACACACACCTGAATGGTTCCTACCACACTTGGCGCAGGCAGGAGGCTTACTAACCCCTTGCACTACACTCTCCTGAGAATAGGCAGGCTTAGCCCTAGAATTCTGACCATAGTACTCACCCTTGTTCTTAGGTGCAGGTGCACTAGCATATGATGGAACATGTCCCTTTTGTTTCTGTTGGAAAGATGACCGGTTGGCATTACTCTTCTGCTGCCCGGACTCGTTCCCTGTCTTAGCCCTTATGTTCATGAACTCCTCTCTATCTCTCAGCTTCTCTTACTCTACCAGCTGCATATAGACCATCAACCTTGAAATGTCCATGTCCCAATAAGCATTGCTACCCGACCCTCTTTGTTTGATAGACGACCCAACCCAACAACAAACAAGCTCATTCTACTTTTCATGTCCTTAACCATTTCCAGAGCATAACAAGATAGTTGGGTGAACTTCAACCCATAATCATGAACACTCAAAGAATACTGCTTAAGTGTGAAGAACTCACGTACCTTAGCCTCTTTCAGTTCGTAGGGAAAAAAACGCCCCAAGAAAGCCTCTTCAAAACATGCCCAACTCGCAAGTGGTGCATCTTCATCTCTACCTCCTTTCCACTGATCAAACCAAGTCCTAGCATCATTATTCATCTGATATGCAGCTAACTCAACTCTCTCAGTATCAACAACATGCATCACATCGAATACCTTTTTCAGTTCCTCAGTGAAGTTCTGTGGATCCTCAGTAGTTCTTGAACCAGTGAAACTTGGGGGATTCATCCTCAAGAACTCATGAATCCTTGAAGTGTCAGCCTCTCCTTGTCGATCTCCTCCTTGCTGCCCAACTTTATTGGTCACAACTTGACTAAGCATCATTATAGCCTCACAGAACTCAACATTTGTCACTTCTCCTTGCGGTTGCACTTCAGGTGCATTGGGTAACTCTTGTTCCTTAACATTACATCTAGCAGGATGACTTCTGACAGCTCTTCGTGGAGGCATGATTATCTGAAACACACGCAAGCACGAATTAGAGGGAAACTTTTAGAGATTAAACTCTAACGCACGAAATGAGTGTAAAGGAAGTGAAGAAATTCTTAAATGTTCCAGCCTCTTAATTATAGATGTGGTGTGCTTCACACCAGTAACTAGGACTCTACAGACACGACTTCATAGACTCCCTAGGACTCTTGAACCTGGCTCTGATACGAAGTTTGTCACGCCCAGAGCCTACACCCTGGATGTGGCCGACATTCGAAGACCATTGCTGGCCCTAAGCGAACCCTTGACATGGCTTAGTTAACTTAGCGGAAGACAATATTCATATCTATAATGATCGATGACATTTAAATGAATTGAATAATAAGATAACTGAGAATGTTAAAGATTAAACATTCAACTTGGACAAAAGTGGCAACCCAAGTCTTGACAATAAGAATTGATGATGAAAGGACTCAAAGGACTAACATCTGACTGTCTATGAAGCCTCTAATAACAATTGAGATGGATGTTGGGATAGACCCCACAACATCCTAATAAACTAGACTAGAAAGAAATGAAATGGATCCTCCGGAAAGCAAAGAGGCTCACCAACAGACTCTGAACTACTCAGTGGATCAACGATGTGTCGGAATGCCGATCCTAGTTACCTGTGTCTGCATCATTAGACGATGCAGGCCAACTGGCATCAGTACATTAAATGTACTAGTATGCGAGTTGGAATGCTAAAACAACAAAGGCTAGAAAGAATCTGAAAGAAAATGAAAAACTTACCTGGCTCAACTTAACTCAACCTGACTAAACTCATTTCAATATAAAGCAATTTAAAACAAGTGCAATATAAAGAAAAGCTATTTAAAAACATTATTTTAACTCTGTGTGAATGCAAAGATATTAATGACTCTGAGATGTATGTAAAAATTCAATAAACTGATGTATATAAAAAATACAATAACTTATTAGGGAGTTTCTCTAACTGACAACCATCACATAAGAGCTATAATGATGATACAACGATCTACCTCACGCTGCCAACACATTCTATACCCGGCCAAAGGTATAGAACCTGAACTGCCTAATGGATCTACTAGTCTATTGCGAAAAGGATTCATCTAAAAAGTATGACCCTTTTCTACCCATGGTGGCTACATGGTTCTATGGTGACGTGAGTTATCTAAACTCATGCTTGCCCCCAATTCGGTGCTCAATACTACTCCCAAAATACACTGGCACTTCTGTTTTAAAAACGTACTTCTTCTGTGATTTGAGATTAGTGTTCAAAAACTTGGCTCAAAGGCTATCTTGGAAATCAAAGTTTCCCATCCTGCTTCATTTAGAAAGAGATTACTTTTTTTGAAAACTAGCCCGAAGGCTCTTTGGATATCTCAGTTTCCGTTCTTATTTAAATGTGAAAACATTTTAAATCTCTTTGGAAATACTTAGTCCCCATATATTTTTGGAGAAATGAACTTCAAGTTTACTCTTTTCTTAACTTAAAGCTTGAGCCTTAAAACGAAGGTAAAACGTTTGTTAAAGACACTTGAAAACTTTAAGAAACTTTGCTTTGACTTGCTTCTTAACTTCTAGACTTTGACTCTTAGTTTCTATGACTTTGATCCTAACTTTCCTCGAATTGGATTATGGATTCAATGTTCATGATCTCATGTTTATGGATGATTTCTTGTTGTTTAGATGTACCTTAGAGTGCTAGAATCAACTAGGAAACATAGGTATATCACTTAGGAAGTAGTACAAAAAGGTGGGGCAATAATGAGGAGAATTGGCGTCCCTGGCGCTCTAAGAGGCGTGGGGCGCCAGCCCTCAAACTTCAGAGGACCAGCCGGGGTGCGCTGGCTGGTGCGTCGCCCCAAGGGGTGAACTTCAGAGCCCCTTTTGGGGTGCACTGGCTGGCGCGACTCCCCACCCCCTTCCCCAGGTTTTTGACGATTTTTCTTCTCCGTTTTTCTACTCTAAACCTCAATGGTTCTTTCCCCAAACACTTAGAATCACTTATACCTCCATTATACATCATATTCTACTCGAAAAACTCAACCAAAACATGAATCAATCTCAAGAAAACTCCAGCAACTCAACCCACAAGAATTCAAACAAATATCATTAAGAACTCAAGGAATTTATTTTCAAATGAAACATATTTCGCTGAATTGAATCATGATTGGCGCATGGGCGAAGTAACCCAATGCTATGTGATCTCACATACCTTGTAGGGATCACACCCGACGAATTCCACAAGTTAAACTTAGACGATCTTGGCGGTTCTTGATTTCTCTTCTCCTTTCTCCTCTTTTCTCTTTTCTCCAAGCCCTAGCGTGAATTCTAATTTTTCTAAACTGACCAAAAATTGGTTTTACCCCAATAAATCTCCTAAGAACGAATTAGAATAATTAGGTAAGGAAACGACTAAATCGCTCTTCAAAAATCCGGATTAGACTTTCCTAAATCCAACAACCCAACTTCCAAAGGAGATAACTTACTCATACGAACTCGGAATCGCAAAAACTCAGCGGCGTTGGAAAGATAATTCCAAGATATTTCCAACCATATCTGGAACTACACCTAACTTTTTCTGAGCTAGGAGTTATGGCCATTTGAAGTTGACCAAAAACTCTTTTTTTTTTCTAACTTGACAAAATTTCCAGATTTTCATTTTTTCCAAGAATGACTATTTCAACTTCTTAGCTTCTTCCTAGTTATTTCAAAATGTGAGATGTTACAAGGCTGATTTGGTGACTTTGGTAGATGACTGACTTTGACATAATCTTAGGCATGACTTGGTTGTCCCTCTATTATGCTGTGTTTAATTGTAATATTAAGTCTGAGACTCTAGAAATTTCGGGAAGGGAAAAATTAGAGTGGGAAGGGGTGTACAAGCCTAAGCAAGCTAAGATCATATCCTCCATACGGGCTAGAAAACTGGTAGGGCATGGTTGTTTAGCTTATTTGGCTCATATTCAGGATGTGGAGGTTGAGTCTCCATCTATTGAGTCTATTCATGTGGTGTCTAAATATAGAGAAGTGATTCCTACGGATTAACCTGGTATGCCTCCGGATAGAGATATAGATTTTTGTATTGATTTGGAACCTGGTACCCACCCTATTTCTATCCCTCCATATCGCATGGCCTCAACAGAGTTAAGTGAGCTTAAGGCTCAAATCCAAAAGCTTCTTGATAAAAGATTTGTCCATCCTAGTGGTTCCCCATGTGGTGCCCCAGTTTTGTTTGTTAAGAAAAATAATGGTAACATGAGGATGTATATAGATTATCGGCAATTGAATAGGGTTACCATTCGAAACAAGTACCCATTGCCTCAGATAGATGATTTTTTTGACCAATTGCAAGGTGCATCAGTCTTCTCTAAAATTGATCTAAGGTCTGGTTACCATCAATTAAAAATTATGCCTAAGGTTGTGCCCAAGACGGCGTTTAGAACCCGCTATGGGCAATGTGAGGTCCTAGTTATGTCTTTTGGTTTGACTAATGCACCTGCAGCTTTCATGAGTTTGATGAATGGGGTGTTCAAGCCATTTCTTGACTTGTTTCTTATAGTCTTTATTGATGACATTTTGGTCTATTCAAAAAGTGAGAAAGAGCATGCCGACCATTTTCTTATTGTTATAGGTGTTCTTGGGAAACAATGGTTGTACGCGAAATTTTCTAAGTGCAAATTTTGGTTGACTTCGGTTGCATTTTTGGGACATGTAGTTTCAAAAGAAAGGGTAATGGTAAATCCTCAAAATATTGAGGCGGTTAAGAATTGGATTCGGCCTAGCTCTATGACAGAAGTTAGGAGTTTTGTGGGGCTCGTTAGCTATTATCGTTGATTTGTGAAGAACTTTGCTTCTATTGCCACTCACTTGACAAATTTGACCAAAAAGGAGATACCATTTGAATAGACTGAAAAAATGTGAGGAGAGCTTCCAAAAGCTCAAAACTCTCTTGACCATCGCACCTATTCTAGCATTACCATTTAAGGGTAAAGATTTTATTGTTTATTGTGATGCTTCACATTCTGGTTTGGGTGTTGTGATGATGTAGGATAAAAATGTTATAGCTTATGCATCGCGTCAATTGAACGTGCATGAGAGGAATTACCCAACACATGATTTGGAGTTGGCAGCGGTAGTGTTCGCTCTTAAGATCTGGCGGCATTATCTCTATGGGGTCAAGTGTGAAGTGTTTACTAATTATCGTAGTTTTCTGCATGTGTTCACTCAAACGGATTTGAATTTGAGACATCGAAGGTGGATGGAGTTATTCAAAGATTATGATGTGACCATTCAATACCATTCGGCTAAGGCTAATGTGGTGGCAGACGCTTTGTCAAAAAGCGGTGAGTATGGGTAGTTTAGCTGATATTTTCAATTTTCCATTATAAAATTTGAAGTTATAAGAAAGTGGTAAGGCACAAGAGACCAGTCTTGATGCGGAATGTGTGCTCAGTTTTAAGGGAAAGATTTGTGTTCCTCGAGTTGATGACTTGATTCAGAAATTGTTGACAGAATCTCATGTCTCACGATATTCTATTCATCTGGGTGTGACCAAGATGTACCGAGACTTTAAGAGAATTTATTAGTGGCAGGGCATGAAAAGGATATAGCGGATTTTGTGGCAAAGTGTCAAAATTGCCAACAAGTAAAATATGAGCATCAAAGGCCTACAAGTTTGCTTCAGAGAATGTCAATTCCGGAATAGAAATAGGAAAGGATAGCCATGTATTTTGTGGTTGGTCTTCGACTTTGGGGAAGTTTGATTCTATTTGGATAGTGGTTGGCAGATTGACTAAGTCAGCTTATTCTGGTAAGAATAGATTATAATGCTGAACAATTAGCTATGGTGTATGTGAAAAAGCTAGTGAGGTTGCATGGGGTTCCCCTCTCTATCATCTCAGACCGTGCTACCCAATTCACATCCAAACTTTGGAGGAAATTACATGATGAATTGGGCACACAACTCACTTTTAGTATAGCCTTCCATCCACAGACGGATGGGAAATCAGAGAGGACTATTCAAGTGTTAGGAGACATATTGAGGGCATGTGCAATTGATTTTGGAGGACATTGGGATAAGTTCTTACCTTTGTGTGAGTTCTCCTATAATAATAGTTACCATTCCAGCATAGATATGGCACCGTTTGAGGCACTTTTTGGGAGGGGATGTAGATCACCCAGATGGTGGTTTGAGGCTGGAGATGTGAAACCTTTGGGAGCTGATTTAGTAAAGGATGTTCAAGATAAGGTGAGAAGTATTCAAGCTAAGCTTTTAGCAGCCCAGAGTAGACATAAAAAGTATGCAGACCATAAGGTAAGAGATAGGAATTTCAGACTGGTGAGAATGTTCTTCTTAAGGTATCACCTATGAAAGAGGTGATGAGATTTGGCAAGAAGGGCAAGCTAAGTCCGCGATACATTGGTCCCTTTGAGGTTCTTAAATGTGTAGGGCCAGTGGCTTATAGATTGACTTTACCTCCTAATCTATCTGGAGTTCATCCGGTATTCCATCTGTCCATGTGTTGAAGAGATATCATTGTGACGGGGATTACATCATTAAATGGGACTCAATCGTGTTAGACAAAGATCTCCGATATGAGGAGGAACTGGTTGAAATTCTTAATCGTGATGTGTGTAAGTTAGGACCAAGGAGATCAAGTATGTGAAGGTTCAATGGAAGAATCTTCTAGTTGAGGAAGCTACTTGGGAAATTGAAAAGGACATGCGAGCCAAGTATCCCCAATTGTTCGTCGATTCAGGTAGTACTCCATTCTTTCTTTAGCCTGTTTTTCCTAAGTTTGTCAGTTAGGGATGAGTGATGGGTAAATTGGTATCTATTATAACGACATGTTCCTGTCGTTATAGAAAAGCCAACGGGGAAAAATTTTGGACCGAAAACCTTTTTCGTAGTAACTTGGATTTTCTCAACCTAGTCCAGGTTTGGACGGAATCGGAGTCATTAAAGTCTAGGGAAATCTGGTAGATATTGGGTGATTTAATTATGATTTTAATTACATGAGTAGATAGCTAAGACGATAAGGAACCCGTACGACTTTACAGAATTGAATTCGGGTGAGTAGAACTCCCAAAACTGATCTTGGCGTGAACGGGTAATTTCTGAGTGTCGTTGGTTGAAGGTGTGTTGTGAAATAGGGGTATTGGAATTATTAAAATTGCTCACTGTTCCGTGCAAGCCACTATAGCGAGATTTCTGCCGCTGTAGTGGGGTGAGACAGCTGTGGTGGGACAGACGCAACTTAAAGTCGGAAATAAACCCAAAAAACATTTTATTCTGCAATTTTCAAACTTGAGAGCTAAGGAACGAATCAAAGAGACTTCTTGACAGTTTTCTACCATTCTTAAGGCTAAATGTAAGGTTTTAACTCCCCGAATCCATTTTTCGATCTGTAGAACATAATCTAATGGGTAATTATCGATGGGGGAGGGTTTTGATCTGGAATTTATGGTGGAAACAACCCTAATTTGGATATTGGGATCAAGGATTTGATCTATGGTGGATAGAATTGTTAGTAATTCGGGAAATTAGTTATTGTTTATTGATTCACATGTTATATTGATCGTTTGTAGACCAAGAACAAACGGAATGAATTTGGAAAGGGAAGAATCAAGTTTCTTAGGGGATTCAAGCTTGTTTCGAGGTAGGTGATAGTTGTGATTTCATGATTGTGTGATATATATTTGTTCTTGCTTCATTATGATGTATGTATGTGAATGTTGCATTATTGATCACACTAGTTGTAAATGAGGATAAATGAATGATGTTTCCATGAAATCATGACTTGATTGTATGATTATGAGAATATACTTGTGATTGTGATTGTGGCTTGTTGAATGGATCGGGTGTTTCGTTCCGACACACTAACTTGGATCTGTTGCCATATTTCGGCATAATTATGGGATCTATTGCCACGTTTAGACATAAACATTGGATCAGGTATCACGAACTGGTACACTAACAGTTTGGGTTTCGGTTCCATGAGAGGACCTTTGTTATCACATTATTTTAAAGTTGCAACTATTTCTTGTTTTAAATATTAATTGATGATTTTGTTATCATTTGTTATGATTGCTTTGTATCTTTATGTCATTTTTATCATGTCTTTGTTATGAGTTACTTGAGCCAATGGTCTTTTGTAAACAACCTCTATACCTCCATGAGTTAGGGTAAAGTATGCTGACACCTACCCTACCCATACCCCACCTAGTACAAAGTGAACTTGGTGTAAAAATTTAATACTGATAATTTTATTAATGAGTTTAGCTTTCTTGTGAATAACTGCAGTGTTATGTATCTTGTGACTATAATAGTATTGTTTCTCCATATTTTCTCTTCTTTTGGTAATGATACAATGTGTAATAAGGTAAAATTATGAATTTTCTTTTCATTTACTAAATGGCTTTGGTAGTTCAGGGCTTCTCTCAAATTTGCAAGTAAATAAGAATGATAAAGAGAAAAGAATTTAAAAAGGAATTTTCAGCTTTAAATCTTTTTTTTCTAGATTAAGAAGAAATTATTATCATTAGTTTTATTTTTGGTATTGTTGACACTAATGTAACACATGTCGAATGTATGCATAATCTTAGTTTTATATAAAAAGAACATACACGAAATTCTTTTCTAATCAATTAATTAATTCGCNATTTCCTCATGATGTTAGACTTCTTCACTTATTGTCAACTAGTTATATACTTGTGAAAGTTGCTCAAAATCTAGCATATTCATGATAGTGTTTTAAATTGTTGAGACTAATTACTATTTCCCTCTAGTTTTTCTTTGAAAAGCATCTGAATTACAACAATTACAAGTGTTGAGACTATTATTTTCATAGTATTTGATGTTTCAATTTAAATTTTTGTTATTTGTTAGTACTAATCTCAATTGTATAACAAAAAAATGGTCATCTAATCATAGGGTTGATTAGAAAAATTGCTGGAATGGATTTTTCATCCAAAGAAAATGATGTGGAAGAGTCTTTCTGGAGTGTTTGAGATATCGGGAGAGCTGGTTATTGTTATTAATGGGTTGCCTCCCATTTCTTCAAACACCGACACTTTTTTACCATGCCCAATAATTACATATGCAGAATCACATAAGAATGTTGGTTTTGGTCAATGGTTTGAAGGAAGAGAAGTTCGCAAGTTATTTGGAGACAAGTATTACAATGGAAAAGTACTAAATTTGACGAGAAAACTGATTGGTTCAGGGTTAAGTATGAAGATGTCGACAACGAAGATCTTGAGTGGCATGAGTTGGAAGAAGTTCTTCAGCCATTGGACACTAATATTCCATTGAAAGAAGTAGTCACTAAGATCATTAAGAGCAAATTGAGATCTATTCAAAAACCTTGGGGTAGAACTTGAAATTATGGTGTAAAATGACAAAGATATGGTAAAACAAAATACCATATTTATGTAGAACTCCGAGCATGTCAAACATTACAGGAATTACTTTTAGCTTCTATAGATAGAATAGCACATTATCCAGTTTCATGAGCAAGCCATGAGAATTTTGAAACATCTTGTGGAGATGTGGTATGGTGAATTGAATCACTGTTGTTTTATCGACCAGTTTAATATGAAGTTCTCCTTCTTAGTAGTTGTGAAAAAATAATTGCTTGGACAGACTTATTTTAAGTTACTTTTAAGCAAAAATTAATAAGTTGGAAATCTTAACTTTTCAGTTTTAGCTTCTCCATTTTTGTTGTTATTATAGCTTGAAATAAGTATTTGAAATAACTTTTTAACCTTAAAAGACTTTTTTTTCTTGGAAGAAAAAAAAACAAGTCAATCCATATGGGCTCTTATTGTGTGTTTGGTCATCGATTCCAATTTTTTTTCATTTTTTTGTAAAAAATATTGTTGGAATTGAAGATAAAGTTGTGTTTGGTATTACTTTCTTGCAAAAAAAACATTTGTAAGATTATAATATAATTAACTATAACTTCAAAAGTGAACAATGAGTTGAAAAACAGGTTATAAGTTATTTTTAAAATTTGAAATACAACTTCAAGTTGGATTTATGAAAACATATAATTCTACACCTTTATGGATTTATGGATACATATAAAACAAGTTATGTAACTTCCAAAATTATATCATGAATACATATAATTCTACACCTATTTAATGACTTGTTTTAATCTAAAACAAACACAAAATTCATTCCCAAAAATAGAACCATATGTGATAGGTTCATTAGGGTTCCACTCAGTGGAGTCAAATAAATATTTCTTGATTCTAATTCTTAATATTATGGGTTTAGTGAATTCATCGAAAAAGAAATTATATTATTGATCATATATCACATGAATTTTATTTATAATCATGTTGATCTTCTACTATTAAGGAAAAATTGTGACTCATAAATTTTCTTCCAAAGTAGTAAATTTTTTCTAAGTTATTAATATTAATTAATACATTCAAAAAGTATTCTAATCATCAATGCATATAATTCTACACTTTTTTATTGTCTCATTTCAACCTAGAATCAATTATATTTATTATTAATAACGTTTCAAAAACACTTCATCCAATTTTAAGCATCAACGGTCGTTAATCAGTATAAAACCAAACAAAATGAGTTGGGGTTGAATCCCACAAGGAGCGGTACATGTTTTAGATTCAATTGGGAAGTATGAATGCGATCAAATCTGTCATAGGAATAAAAATTATCGAATAAAAACATCATTCAAATCAGAGGGTGACACGAATGTCAAATGGGGGTTTTGGTTTTGATTATCAACTACAAACATTAGTCACAAACAATAAGAAATAACAACAATGAGATGGGTTCTTGGGATGTGATTGATTATAGGCTAATGTAGACATATGGGTAATTGCAACTATTAGAAAATAGCTAAATATTAGTGAGTAAGCTAGGCTATAGAGGAGGTAAACTTTCTCTCGAACAATTTACCATGAATCAAGTTGATTTCTCTCGAACATCAATAAGCATACGAAATATGAGTAGCCCACACCTTAATTCATTCACTCTCTCGAGCTGAATGTGTGGGATTGGGTTTAAGATTCACTATGTCGAGTTGAACCCAGGTCAACCCAATGCCCACAAACAATTAGTCAAAAAACTTAGTTCTAAAACCTCTCTCTCGAGCAAGCCAAGAAAACGAAGGTAGAACTGCATTTGAAACTACAATTCTTAAATTCAACCACAAAATGACTAAACTCACTTTTAAATAGCATTTAAACTAACAATTAGCAATATCCATAAGCAAAATCAGCCCATAATCACATAATCACACCTCAAGAATTGGAGTTTTAGCTAGACATCATAAAAAAACAAAAAACGTTACCGAATTGATTATCCATCAACTGGATAGGAGAGATTTCATCTTTACAATGATCCAAATTGATGATTCTCAAAGACCCACTTCCAATTTCTCAAAATTGAATTTCTTCAATCCTTCAAAGCTAAGGGAAAAACTGTTCTCCAGAGTGATTGATAAAAAGATTTCTGCTAGATATGGAAATTTTTCTAACTAAAATGTTCAAAAACGTATTTATAGTCGCCGAAAATAAGTTACAAAAGCTCATTCGGTGAAGTAAGTCGGGTTCGCCGAACCACTCGTCGAGCTGCCCTTTGGTCACTTGCTTTGCCCTTCTGCCTTGGCATTCAGCATCCTCAAGGTCTGTAATTTTGGGCAATCTAGCACTGCATCGCGGAACTACTCGGTGATCCTCCGACTGCTCCTTTCTCTCATTGACTTGGTTTCTTCCCTCAGGGCTTTGCACACTGGAACTTTGGGCGGTCATATAGCCATTCGGCGATTCGCCAAGTGAACTTGGCAATCACCAGGCTTGCCTCTCTTCATTCTTTCAGCTCGTTTTGTTCCTTTTAGCAAGTAGTGTCCTTGCTTTGTTCCTCAATCCATATTCTTGGCAATCACCAGGCTTGCCTTTCTTCATTCTTTCAGCTCATTTTGTTCCTTTTTGCAAGTTAGTGTCCTCACTTTGTTCCTCAATCCATATTCCTGAAAATCAAGGATTTAACATCAGTTATTGATACAAAATAAGCATTTGAGAACACTAAATCTATATAAACAAATCCCTAAATGAGTCCAAACCTTGGACTCATCAACACCGCCAACTTAAACTTTTGTTTGTCCTCAAGTAAAACTCAAGTTTCGCAGTTCAAAAGGGATGTCTCAAATAGTGCTACATAAGAATCAATCATGAATGCATACAACAAGACTCAACTTACTCATGCAAGGATTAATTGTGCACTCAAAGATTCAAATTGTGACTCACCATTATCAAAAATTCTCAAATTCACAATATTTACTTCAAATGCAAGTTCAATCTCAACAAAGGTACTCAAATGTCCTCACAACAAAGATGATTCCATATTCACACACAATTCTTCAACAATTTATAGTTTCAAAATCACATACAACGCTCACACTCACAAAGATGAACACATGCATGACTTCACCCATAGGTTTGTCCTTATTTTCCAATCAACAATTGTTTCAGCTCACTCAAGATCAAAAAAGTATTTTCAAGGCTTGTAACGGGGCTGAGTGTGAAGGTATGATCATTTAGGCTCAGTGGCTGCTACCCTCATGAAATGTGGTCTGAACATCACTTTTCTTCCTTTTCTTCAGCATTTTTGTTTATGCTCAAAATTCACCCCATTATTCAACTTTTCGGACACCCCATTTCTTTTGCACTTTCAGAACTTTATTTCACAACTTTTTCATTTTTTTTCTTTTTTTCTTTCTCATTTTTTATATGGAGGGGTTCCATTTTTTTAAGACCATTGGATCAAAGGGAAATTTTATCACACTTCTTGATTTACAAATGATATCTTCTTGAAAAAAGGTTTTTGAGAATTTGAAATTCTATCAAAATAACATATATAAATATTAATTTCATTTCATAATTTCAAATTACAGTAGCTAAATTAATAATGGGACTTCCAAATAGATCCAAAGTGAAATTTAATGACGAAAATACCCAACATCACACTTACACCCACTAGGGATCTCCCGCCATTATTGTCGTCAGAATCCACCGTCGGCCTCCAGGTAATGCTCTCTGCTATCTCTCCGACTCTGTTTCTCTTTGTGATCTCACCCAGGTATAATTTGGAAAGTTGTAAGGTATGTTCCATGAAACTGAAATTCGAATTTTTCTACTTATTTGGGGATTCTCTGAATACATTGTGGAATGGTATGGACTATAATTCCATCAAATAATTGGGAGGCTTTTACTTGTGCTCATATTTTTAGCTGATTTTGACAATTATGAAGTAACAAGGTGAATTCTGGTAGTTTATTTTCCCTATCTATGAGCAAATTCCATCATTTTTTTTCTTTTCTTCCATTTATATGGGTTTCCATAAGCTTTTCCATTCTTTTTTTAACCTTCATCTATTCAATTATCCATTTTATTGCATTAAATTCAATGTTTTAGTTGCACTCAAGGGTGTGTCTTAGTGGTCGAAGTTGGGGGAGCATGATGAGGGCTCCGATTCAAATCCTAGTTAAAGCAAAAAAAACACTAGGTGATTTTTTTTCCCATCTGGCCAAGTCTTGATGGGTACACCTGAACTGGTGGGAGGTAGTGAGTAGCCAGTGAAATAGTCGAGGTGCAGGCAAAATGGCCTGGGCACTACCATCATAATTTTTTTATAGCATTTAGTTCAAAAAATAGTTAAGTAAGGGTAGTTTCTTTAACTTTTATAGAATTTGTACTTTTGGTGTAATAGCAATATGTTTTCTGGAGTTAATAGATAGAAAAGAGTAGTAGATTGTCTGGTCGGGTCTTGTTTCAGTAATACTTCACCTAACAAAAAAAATTGCTTTAGCTTTTACCCCCCATTTATTTGGGTTTTCCATCAACCTATTTTGGTTATTAATCTGGACTTCTTTCTTTTTTTGGGTTTTTTTTCTGGATTTTCTTGTGTTTAGACGGATATACTTAAATGGAAGCAGTTTCCACCATTTCTTGTTCTTTTTCATTTTGTGGAGCCTCTGTGATCATCAATATTCTCTTTAGATTTATTTCTGTTGAATTTTGGGATATGAATTTCCTTTGTGGATTTTTTGCTTTTGAATTGGTCAGATCTATGTATACTGGTTATATTTGGTTTCTTAAAGCTTTGGAACTTAACTATGAAGTTTCTTTTGGTTTTGTTGGGTGTTATTATGGAAATATTTACATGCCTCCCATTCTACATCTCATTGATTCAACAAAATTGGGGGGTGCTTTTGGTTTTATTCTCAAAAAAAATTGTTAGGCCTGATAGATCTTTCACTTTTCTACTATTACCAAGTACAATTGTTTGCAACTTCCTTTTACATAGGGAGGAAAGGAAAGATGATTGTTGCATTTTTCACCAATGGTATCAATAACAATACAATGGAGCCAAGACAAAGGCGAGAACAGTGGGAGGTGACACAAAACACTTCCTTGATGGAGTTGCACTAGGAATCGATTCTTTAACCCGGTCCTATTTGTCTTGGTGATGGATTAATTGGTGCGGCATATTCAAGGTGAAGTGCCTTGGTGTATGTTATTCACCGATGACATTATACTAATTGACGAGACTTGCGATGGAGTTAATGCTAGGCTGGAGGTTTGAAGGCAAATCCTAGAGGCCAAAGGGTTTAGGCTGAGCAAGACCAAGACTAATTACTTGGAGTGCAAGTTCAGTGATGCAACACAAAATGTTGGCAGAAAAGTAAGGCTTGATACTTAGGTCATCCCCAAGAGAGGATGTTTCAAGTATCTGGGTTCTTTAATTCAAGTTTTGGGGAGATTGACGATGAATCACAAATCGTATTAGGCGGGATGAGTGAAACGGAGGCTCACCTCTGGAGTCTTGTGATAAAAAACTACCACCTAAATGTAAAGGTAAGTTCTGCTATGTGGTGGTTAGACTGATTATATTGTATGGAGTGGAGTGTTGGCCAGTCAAGAACTCTGATGTTTTGAAAATGAAAGTTGTGGAAATGAGGATGTTGAGATGAATGTGTGGACGTACTAGGATAGATAAAATTAGGAATGAAGATATCCCCAACAAGATGAAAGTGACCCTCGTGGTGGACAAAATGAGAGAAGCGATATTAAGATGATTTGAGCATGTGAATAGGAGAAACATAGATGTTTCAGTGAGGAGGCGTGAGAAGTTGTCAATGGTGGGTTTAAGGAGAGGTAGGCCAAAGAAGTATCGAGGGAGGGTGATTAGACATGACACGGTGCATCTAGCTTACCGAGGACATGACCTAGATATAAGGGTTTGAAGGTCACGAATTAGAGCAGAAGGTTAGTTGGTATTTGAGCATTCTCTCACTTTCGTGTAGGGTAGGATAGGTTGTTGTATTACATACTCTTTTACCAGTAGTATTAACACTATTCACATAGTTTCTTGTTTGTCGATTGTTGTTACCATCTGTGCTTCCTATGCTTTGCTTATCACACTAGTTTGTTATTGTTACTGCTCTTCTGTATGCTATGTATTGCTTTCCATAGTGATCTATTTCGTTGTTTTTACTACTTCTTTCATTTTCATATTCTCTTTCTCAAACTACGTTGAGATGTTTTTACTTGAGCCAAGGATCTATCAAAATCAACTTCTCTATCTCTACGAGGTAGGGGTAAGGTCTGCGTACTCTACCCTCTCCTAAACTCACTTGTGGGATTACACTGGGTATGTTGTTTGTTGTTAGTTTTGATAACAATAATTGCAATGGCAAACTGGATGATCACCTAGTTGATACTTCAGGTCATTGATTTTAAGTATTGTACATTTGGATTGATTCTGAGAAGGAAAACAAATCTACCACATTTAATATTTTTGAAAGACAGAAAAAGAAAAGGAAATAAAAGAGGAGAAACTTTACTGTTGCATAGTCATTTGTTTTCATTAAATATTTCATCATTAGCCAGAACATACTGCTGGACATCACTCTGTGACAGATTACTTGGTATCAGGTTTTGCATGTTGCACGTCAACTTCTATTAATGAATGTTGAATTTTGTCCAGGAAACTAGGAGTTATCAAAATGGGACTTCTGAGCATTATCCGGAAGATCAAGCGAAAAGAAAAGGAGATGCGCATCCTTATGGTGTAAGTCTACAAGCTAACACTCTGTATACATAGTGTATTTATTTACTAGTTATTTAATTGTTTATTATATAGGGGTCTTTTTTTTTTTTGATGACAAGGGAAACCCACAGCCACTACCCTTTGGGTGCGCATAGGGTAAAACCCTTGCTCCTATGCAATAGCTCGCAAACCACATAGGAGAGGTAACCCGCACTAGGCAAGCCCGGTGCGACGAGCTCGACCCAGAAGGCAAACCCCTTGCTTTCGCTGGCAAGGGGTTTCGAACTTGAGACCTCCAACATGGAAGTCCCAAGCCTAAACCACTAGGCCACCCCGAAGGGTCTATTATATTTATATAGGGGTCTTGACAACTCTGGTAAGACAACAATAGTGTTAAAAATAAATGGTGAAGACACAAGTGTCATCAGTCCAACTTTTGGCTTCAACTTCAAAACCATCACGTATCAGAAGTATGGTTTCTCTGCTTCCTTTCTGTTTTGTTTCTCAGATCTGCTTTCAGTTATCCTGCTTCAATAATGTTTTGATTCTTATTTATTGTTGTTACTCTGTTAACTGTAACCTACATGTCCAAGATGTACTTTGTCAGGCAATATTTATGTGATTAGTTGAATCATTTAGATTATCTTATCCCTAAAATTAGAATTGGTTCATTTAAACATACTCTTGAGTTCTTACCTTTTGAATTGCTTTTGAGGGCCTTGGTTTATGCTGTCAATTAATCAACTAAATTTTTATCCTAAAACAATTGGGATCAGCTATATGAATCCTCTGTGTACTCATTGATAGCCTATTTTTTACATTACATCAACCTACTGCACCCTCTTTTTTTATTCAAGCTTGGGCATGACTATGTTTTGCATAGCAGGTAGAGTTCTCGGTTTTATACTGCCAGAGACATAAATTTTTTGGGGCTTCATTAGTGAAGTCCAGAGTCCAAACAAATTGGTTGGATGAAATATGTACTTCTGTTACTGCTGATTTACTAGAACAATAAGTACTTTAGTTATAGGAGAAGTGTTTGTTTCAATTTAAATTAAATTTAGTTAGATGAGTCTATTTGAGATAGTATAGGTCCTTTGAATCTTATTCTGCAGATCTTTTGCACATTTTCTGTTTTTAAGTTTACTATTTAAAACCTTCCATACTTGATAAAAATTCAGAGACAATTTCAATCAGTTTTAATCTTTTTGCTGATCCATACTTTTAAAAACCCAACAGTGATATCCGAGCCTCAATGTCTTACAGGGTCTGTGAGTTTATTCTAAAGAACCATTATCCAAAACCATTTTTAACCACATTAAAAGTTGTAATGGAAGATAAGACCCGTACAACCTCTCCTTGCAAATCCTGCCCTTTCCCAAATTAAAGCTCATTCAGCAGGGAACCAAAAAATACAACGCCAAAACTGTAATTCAAAATTCAGTTGCAGATTCGATTTTCTCTAAAATCATTGCATGTGAGACAACAAAAGAACTTAGGAAAAACTCAAAAAAGACTACTAAGGAAGTGATTGAGTTAGACAAATACAGATTTTAAATTTGAAAAGAGATTTTGAATCTCTTAGGATGAAAGAGGATGAGACTATTACTTAGTGTAATAACAAGATTTTTTTTATCGTTAATAGAGTCAGGTTGCTTGGCGAGGATTTCAAAGATGATAGAATAGTTGAAAAAATTTCTTGTGACAGTTCCAGAGATATTCAAGTCTAAAATCTCCCGTCTAGAGGAGTCTAAAAATCTCTGTATTGTCTCTGTTGAACTACTGTTTTAGTTAAAAAATTAATAAGTGTTCTTCAACCACAAAAGCAAAGAAGAGACTTTATAATTTATATAAGACAATGCAGCTGTGTGCGCTTTTATCCACAAAACAAAAAGAAAAGGTTAATTATCCTTTTTACAATTACTGCAAAAAGAAAACACACCTAGAACAAAAAAATATTGCAATATGTGGGAATTTCAAACAAAAACCACATTACGGAAGTTGCAAGTTCAAAGACGTTCAAAACAATCCTCCATCACAAACAAGAAAAGCATAAGTTGAGGAGGATCAACTTTTCAGATTTCAGTAATTGAAGCAAAGGAAGAGTATTGAATATTTGCTTTTGTTAGTGTTGATTTACTAGAATAATTAGTTTAGTTGTAGGAGAAGTCTTTGTTTTAATTTACAAGTTTGAATCTAGTTAGATACGTCTAAGTGAAATATTTGAGGTTTTTTTAATTTTATTCTGCAAAAGAATATTATAATAAAATCTTCAAAATAAATTACTCACGTACCACACTACCACCTACCACACTATCACTTCTATGGAAAATATAAAACTATTGGAACGATTAATGGAAGAAAATTCATATATGTACCAAAGAACCCAAGATATGTTATACCTAGAATATATCATAAATAATATTAATGAAATATTCAGATTAAAACAACTATCAGAAGAATATTACAATAAATATTATTATATTTTACCACCATTAATTGTTTCAATAGTTTTATATTTTCCATAGATTTTGTTCAATATTTTAAATATTCGTTGTTCATTTTAGTCTGAATTTATTTCTAAATCGTATCATTCTATTCTTTCGTAGTCTAAATCATGTAGGTCTATTTCATACCATTGTTGGTTCAATATATCTTCTGATTCGTTATCATTAAATATTTTTTCCCATATGATTTTTCTTAATTCAATTATTTTTATATCTTTAAGTATATATAAGATTAAAGTTTCGTAATTTTTTATCATTTCATCATGCATGTATGTGGTCATGTTCATTGTTATGCAAATTTTTTATTTTCAATTATTTCTTCCTACTATATTCATAATTGATTAAATTCATATTAGATCATTATGAATCAGATTATTTGTTTATCATGTTTTTCTGTCACTACTAGCATCGTACTTTAGCGGATACTTCCTTCTTATCCGCGCCTCAACTTTGTTTACTCCCCTAAACGGCTTCCTCGCCTACCGGTTTCAACATTAGAATGACATAGTATAGAAGTTTTCTCCCTGTTTCCAGTGTGCTAATAAACTAGAAATCATGATTCGAATAATTCTAATACATAATAACTAACATAAATTTATTCAATCATATATATGATATTCAGGAATATATTAAATTAGTTCCGCATATTTTTTTGAGTATACCTTTGCCTCTTGCTTAGCCATGCTATCTGAAATATCTAATTGGATTTCAGATTTTTCCATTAGTATTTTAAATATTTATCTTAATCGAGAGAGTGTTTTCTGAAAGAGAATTTTTATTTAGGCGTTGCCTGCCTTTTTAAGTTACATATCCGTCCTTTATATAGAAGGGATTTTCATATTACACTACAATAATGTACTACTATTCACTTTTAACACTTGTCACCTAATAAATCACACCCCTTACCATCCCTTACACTTGCCCATCATGATACCTTACACTTGTACACCTACTTTATGACACATCATACCTTACTTTACATTTGTCCACCATTCCTATCTACTTACTTTAATATGCACATGCATAATAATGGATACTTGACTAATTTACATCTTATCTACATCTTTGTGACTACTTTACGTTATTTACTTTATCTTTTTTGCCACTGTCTGCTATTTGCATCTTATCTTCATCATCTTCTTTTACTTTAAATCGACATCTGGAATTATGTTATCTTCACCGTTACATTTCGAACATATGTGATCAGGATATTTATGTCCAATTAATTTGCAATATCTGGTTAATAACTCTGTCGAAATAAATCATGCCTTTAGTGCTCTCGTCGTAGGTCGTTCTTCTGGCTTAAGTAATGACAAAATCCATCTCTGGACTTCATCCATATCTGCTTTCCTTAGCTCCCTTGAATTGGAATAAATCATTAGCTGATCTCTTGCATAGTAGCTTCATATAGTGTTTCCATTTAAATAATTATTTGCTACCTCCTGTATGATAGTTGATATACCAATTATTCTTTTGTTGGCATAAAAACTTGGTATCTCTATTTTGTATATCTCTTCTTGTTGTCCGATGTCCTCGGGTATAATCATATCTTTAGTTAGTCCTATCTTGATAACCTGTATTGGAGGTTTTATTTTCTCGTATAATATCTCCGCTGATGCTGTATAGAATTTTATATAAAATAAATTTCCTTTTCTAACTCTTTTGTATGTGACAAATGTCTTGTGTAGTTCTGGTATTCCACTAACTTCTTCTCCGTCGTATGTGTATACGGTATTTAACAGTACGTAGTTGTAACACGTTCTTACTAAATTAGCATTAGTTTTTGGTTGTGCAATTAACTTGTTATATCCTTGTAACTTTTGTGTCAAATAATCCTGGTTTGGTTCTTTTATAGTTGATATGGGGTTAAGGTTTAAATAAGTTTGGATTTTGTGTATATTTTCGATATAGGTTCGTGTGATGTAGTTATATGTCTTTTTTTCATTTTGGTTTTGCAAACTATCTGCGTATGTAGATGTTTGTGGTTCTATGGACATATGTTTAGGTGTTCTTTGGGTAAATGGTTTTGCGAATAGCTGGTTTAAGTTCGCATTTTTATGTTGTTTATCGCTAACTTGTTTGCTTGTACCTGCAGCTGTATTTAAACAAACATTTTGGGTTTTAAGGAGTTTCTCATCGTCTCCTTTTAGCTCTGGGTTTTTTTCGTCTTTCGATCGACGTAACTCCGCATTTTTATAGTCATGCTGCTGACTAGCTTTAGACTTCAGATTATCTTCATTAGTCTTTAGTTTTTGTATCTCGTTGTCCATACTATCCACTTTTGTACAAAGTATAGTAATAGCTTTGAGTATCTTTTCGATTGTATCTTCTTCCTCAGTCTCAGTCTAAGTAGTTTTGTCGTGATAGGTAATCTGCAATAACATTCTTATCAGTTTTTATTACTTCAATTGTAAATGTAAAATTTAATATATTTAATATCAATCTCCTTATTTCTTTTGTTGTTACCTAATCTTGTATTTTTCTTGTTAGCTACCATTTTACTTGTATATTATCTGTTCTTATAATAAATTCGTTATATACAATATATGGTTCAAATGATAATAAACATTTATATACCGAATATAACTTTCCCATCTTATTTCTGCATTAGTAAATGTTCCTGAATAATATCTACAATGATGTTCTATTTTTCCTTCTCCGTACCTATATTTTAATACTCCTCCATAACTTTTTTCACTGGCGTCTGATTCTACTATATAAGTAATTTTTTTTATTTTCATTCGGAAAATATAGTTTAGGTAGGTTCTTACATAATAGTTTTATTTTTTGTATTTGTGTTTGGTCTTTCTTATCAAACTGGTATTCTATATCTTTCTTTAATTTTTGTTGTAATGGTTTTAAATTCTCTGCTAATTTTGGTATGTATTCTCTTACTTGATTTATTAGTCCTAGAAATGATTGTAATTTCTTTTTCGTATCTAGCTGTTCATTTGAGTCAATTATTTTTTGTACTATATGTGTTTGCATTTTTATCTATTTGTATTCTTAGGAATTCTATTTGGCTTTTCATTATGTCCGTTTTTTTTTTTACTTAAGCTTATGCCTGAATATTCTATAATATATATAAATTTTTCTAATAATTTTATATGTTCATCTTGTGTTTTGGAATATAGTAATATATCATCAATATATACTACACAATTTTCTACTTGTTTGAAATAGTTATCCATAAAGTGTTGATATCTACCTGGTGCATTTTTATATCCAAATGGCAATACATTCCATTCATAAAATCCTTGTGGTACTGTAAATGCCGTAATTTTTTTAGATTCTTCTTCTAACTTTAAGTGATAAAATCCTGATTTACAATCAAATTTGCTCAAATAATTATATCCTTGTATTTGTCTTATCTTTAGTATTTTATTTGGTATTGGATAATTATATGTTTTAGTTTTTGCATTTAAATTTCTATAATCAATAACCATTCTGCTTTTTCCTCTTTTTTGTTCACTATGTTTATTTACGATAAATGTCAGGCTTGTGTGCTTACTATTGCTTTCTTGTATATATCATTTTTCTAGTAATTCATTTATATGTATCTTAAATTCGATTAAATCATTAAAATTATACTTTAATGGTTTTTGGGTTATTATACTATTATTATCAATTAGCTCAATTTTTACTTTTGTTTTATGTTTCTCCCATTTTTGTAAAGGATTCTCACTATATAATAATTCTAACTTATCTTAAATTATTTTTACTTTATCTATAGAGAATATAATTAATTCTATTTTAGGGTCGTCTTCTTTTATATTTTCTAATTTTTGTGTAATATTTTCACTTCCTTTTATCCATTATGTTGTTTTTCGTTTTTTAAATCATTAAAATTATACTTTAATGGTTTTTGGGTTATTATACTATTATTATCAATTAGTTCAATTTTTACTTTTGTTTTATTTTCTCCCATTCTTGTAAAGGATTCTCACTATATAATAATTCTAACTTATCTTGAATTATTTTTACTTTATCTATAGAGAATATAATTAATTCTATTTTAGGGTCGTCTTCTTTTATATTTTCTAATTTTTGTGTAATATTTTCACTTCCTTTTATCCATTATGTTGTTTTTCGTTTTTTAT
>NC_064290.1:44709731-44823276 GCF_019186545.1 Solanum stenotomum
TAGTTTCTTCTGTATACATTAATGATTTTGGTAGTTCGGGGCATGATTGTTCAATAGTTATTATTTCATCTTCCGTCACTAATTCTCTTGTAATATAGTTTTCTTCTCGTCCTGTATCTATTAATATTAAATATTTTCGTTGTTCCATTATTCCCGTTATGTAGTAATGATGTGGTTTTATTTCTTTTTCCATTGATTTTTGTAGAGTTTTATCTATTCTTCTTGAGGTACTCATTTTTTATGAGATTTATGGTATTTCACAGTTCATGTTTATTCTTTTTTATGTGTTTAATCTTTCTTTTACTATTTCTAAATCTTCTTTTATGTCAATTTCATTATAACTATAGTCATTCTTGTCTATGACTGTGACTATTCTTTCAAAATGATTTTCTATTTTTATTTATTTTATTTTATTTTTTGCTATTATTTTATGTTTTGTCTTTAAACTTATAAATTTTTACATCTAGCTGTAAATATTTTACTTCCCGAGGCTAGTTCTATTCCTGACATTTTTCAATATAATACTAACGATTTATCTATATTTCTGTCATTTATTGCTACTGAGTAATTATCACTTATTATAAATTTAAATTTTTGGTATATGAGGTTACCTTTTACTGCACATATTATACTTTTTTCTATGGGTTGTATAATTCTATTATCTGCTATATATATTTCTATGGGTGTATCTATTCCTTCTCTAAAACATGCTTTTATTAGTATTTCTGTTCCTCCTAAATGTACATATTTAATTGAATTTTTAGCCTTAATATCTTGTATTTCTTTATTTATTATTCGTTTATTTAATATTGGTATTTTGGCCTTTCCTTTAGTGTATTTGCAATCTATGATATGTTCTCTTGAACTTACTACATAATATTTTTCTTTTTGTCGTTAAACCAGTTTCTTATTGTTGGTATTTCGAATATTTTTGCTACGCTTAAGTTTAATTCTTTTCCTTTTATTTGTTCAAATATATTATTATCAAATATTATTTTTTGTTCTGCCGATTCTTCATCTTGATATTTTTCTTTAGTTATTATTTGTATATCTTTTTCAGTCATTGATATCGTATTCATTATCTGATTCTATTACTGGATTATTTTCCATTTCATAGCTTTAGGGGCGGAATCGAATGATTACGAGATAAACAATGAGACAAAGGAGATCACTTAGACAATTCACTTTGAGTATTTTCGATAATTCATATATACTATCATTGCTTTCTAATTCATAATCTACGTACTCTATTTGTGTATATTTTTCATCGTCTATTATTATTTATGATATTTATTTTTTCTTTGGATTTTTAGGTAATTTACAATCTCTAGTTATATGTCTTAATTATAGCAAGTACATTCCGTTAGTTTTCTTTTTGGTCTATATGGTCTTTTGGTTTTGTAGTTTTTTACATAGTATCTTTTTCTTGGTTTTTTATATTTATATTTTGATCTGTATTTTTTATTATATTTCTTTCTATTTTTATAATACATATTCGTACAACCAAATTGAGGTGTTGTTTTATTTTTGCAACATGCCAAGGTTTTTTACTAATATTTTTTCCATCTTTATTTCTTCTTTATGTTTTTCACATAGTTCCATAAACCATCGTTGCAAGAATTTTATTCTAGCTCCTAAGGTATCTGTTAATTCTGCTTCATTCCAATTTTTTATTACTTTTGAATTAAAAGGTTCTGGTAATTTTGTAAAATATAATTTTCTTATTTCTTTACTTTCTTTTATGCTATATGTTCTTTTATAATAGTATTCTCTAAATGCACATGCATATTCATCTATGTAACACATATTGCTAATTTTATCATTAGATTTCGATTTATGATTTTTTTCTTTATTTTGTTCTTCTACCTCTGTTGTCATACTACTAAATTCATCTCTTATAGTTATTTCGTATTTATATAGTATTTTCATAGATGTAGTAGCTATTCCTCCATCGAATCTTTTATTACTTCTTAAAGTTGTTAAGCTTTCACTTGTTAAATTTTGAAGCCATAATTTTACTGTTCCTATAAGTGTTCTTTCTATGTATCCTGGTGCCTCTGTTATTACTATCTTATTATCTATTAATTGTTTTGATATATATCCCATCCATAATTGGATTGTTTTATTTATATCTGCTACACAGTCTAAATCTAAAAAATCATGTTGTCCAGTTATTGGTTTAGGCGTCCATTTTTTACTTAATCTTTTATCTCATGTAGTTTTTTCTTTATCATATTGTTTATAGTTTTCATTATAATATTTTGGATTAAATTTTTTTGGATTTTTTAGTCCTGATGTGCTAGGTTTTTCGTCCATGTCTACGTCTTCTGTATTTACTTCTAAATTCTTTGTATTATCTATGTTTGCTAAAAGTTCCGTATATGTTTCGCTTGTTTCCGATTGTTGTTCTAGATCATCGTCATTTATTTCATCAACTCTTATTTCGGGTAGATTATCTTGGTTATTTTCTTCTTTTTCTTCTAATTCATCTTCTAGTTGCAATTTTTCTTTAAATTTAATTATCTCATTTGCTAATCTTATTTTTTGTTCTTTTTCTTTTTGTTTAATTTCATACATTTCTTTTAATATTGCTAGTTCTTTTTCTAGCTCTATTATTTTAGTATTTTTTACTTCTTCTAATTGTTGTACTTCCTTTTTTGCTTGTTGTTTTATTTTTTCAATTTCTGTTTTTCTATCTATTTCTTCATTTTCTTTTGTTATTCTTATCATAGCAGTTAAACTATCTTCTAGTTTTACCGTTTCTTTTCTAACATTAAACTTATATTGTCACTTATTTTCTTATATCTTCTTCCTAGATTGAAAAATATTATCTTTATTTTTAATCCGTCATAGTTTTCGTATGTTATTTCATCTATTGCATATTCTTCTTTATTCATTTATAAATTATGTTGTAGTTTATATTCTAAGTTATTTATTTGTATTTCTAGATATAAAATAGTCTTTCTTTGTGCTATTATAGATTTTTTACAAATTCCTGCGAATATGTTATTATTAAGTCTATTCTGCCTATGTTTTAATTCTTGTCTTTTCGCTATAATTATTTCAGTAAGTTTTTCTTTATATTCATTATTTTCGCTATTCATTGTATCTTTAAATATTGAATATATTTATATTCTATTTTAGATATATTATTTATTAATTGATCTAATTTTTCGTTATCAGTTTTTGTGATATTAAGTTATTTATATTTCGGATATAATTTGTTTAATTTTCTACTAGTATGTTTCTTATTATCCATAGCTCTGATACCACATTTTTCAGTGCGGAGTTGGCAATTGAGGAATTCATAGAAGTGGTAGGTGAGTAATTTATTTTGAAGATTTTATTATATTATTCTTTTGCTAAGTGTTTTAATCTTGATATTTCTTTAATGTTATTTTTCGGTAGTGCGAAATTCATGGTAAAATATAATAATATTTATTGTAATATTCTTCTGATAGTTGTTTTAATCTAAATATTTCATTAATATTATTTATGATATATTCTAGGTATAACATATCTTGGGTTCTTTGGTACATATATAAATTTTCTTCCATTAATTGTTCCAATAGTTTTATATTTTCCATAGATTCTGTCCATTATTGTAAATATTCGTAGTTCATTTTAGTCTGAATTTATTTCTAAATCGTACCATTCTATTCTTTTGTAGTCTAAATCATGTAGGTCTATTTCATACCATTGTTGGTTCAATATATTTTTTGATTCGTTATCATTAAATATTTTTTTTCCATATGATCCTTCTTAATTCAATTATTTTTATATCTTTAAGTATATATAAGATTAAAGTTTCGTAGTTTGGTGACGTGATAAGTGTCATTCAGGAAGACGTGTGTCCCCACTCTTATAAGAAAAAAAAAACTACATCCCCTAATACATGAAGAGGCAAGAGCATGTGTTCCTTAAAACAAGATGTTGAATTTAATTCATAGCTAATACTGTAATACATAGGGGATGGAGTTGTTGAAACTACTTGTTCCTATTTAGCATGGTCTTAGAAGGCCTCTTCCAAATGCATCACTGACTCTTAACAACTGACAATTGAGCAGTGTGCAATCTACACCATGCATGCTTTTGTTTGGTGTTACCTGCTCCATACTGTTTTAAGTGCAAGATAATGGTCAAGAAACTAGGGAATAAGTTTATGTTATGGCACAAATTGCATGCATACATTTTATACTGTATACCTATGCTTCTCCCTCTATTTCGACTTGTGGCATAGTTTGACTGGGAAAGGAGGTTAAGAAAGAAAGAAAAACTTTTGAAACTTATGGTTTAATCATGTCATGGCATTTGTGTTTTTTTTTTTTTTTTTGGCATTTGTGTGTTTATAAGACTTTTGAAACATGTGATCCTAACTTGCCAAAACATGTGTGGCTATAAAAGCTTGTCATTAAGGGCTCAGAAGTTTAAGTTAAATTGTTTCCAAATTTAGAAAGTGGTCATTCTTTTTGTAACAGACTAATAAGGAAATATTGCCATGTAAACTGGAAAGGAGGGAGTATTTCCAGTGGTCTAATTGCAAAATAGTGAGTCAGAAGCAAAGGGATGAGTTTTCAGTAAATTCACATGTCAAAGCGTGTCCAATCTCAGACTTCATCGTGGAAATGCTGCCAACTTCTGCTTATTATGACACTTGTTTGAATATTTTATTATGTTCAAGTTAATTAGTGTTTGCAATCATTTACATGTCATTTTCTGGCGACATCCCTTTTGCTTCTTTGCTGCATTTTCCTCCACAGGGAGGCTTTAAGTAAGGAATGCTATAACTTTGTTTGATGCAAGTTGCACCTCTCCTTGACATGTTATAGCTTCCTTCTGCCCTCAGCCAAAATCATCATACTAATAATAATCTCAATTAAGATTTTTTTTTGGAATCTTATTTGTGTGGCTATGAAAATAATAAATTGTGTGCAGAACCTATTCAGTTATTTTCTAACAGAACTGCCTATGCACATTTACTAGCTCTATTCATCTTGTTACATATTTCATAATGGTGGTGCCATTAGCATTTTATAATTAGTCACCTCATTATGTTCTGCCTAACTGTCCACCCTCAGAACATCATGTTTATAAGTGCACTGTAAAGGCATAAACCTTGCTGTTGATCTTTGTTGAATGTGTTCATTAGGCGCGTCAAAAAGTCTTTTTTTGGTGTATCTGTAAGCCTGTGTCAAAAAAAGCAAATCCCTTGTCATTAGATGAGAATAGGATGACAGATCTTTCTATCATTAAAATTTAGTGAAGGTGCATAGCTTCTTTGAATGTCCTGTGATGACTACATCATCTAGGGACACGACTCATTCCAAAAGACAGGTCTTTCTTTATGGTTATAAAATCCGTTTGATTGAAAAGAAAGTGTATGATGCCATAAGTAAAATGGGCGGGTGAGGCGAGACTCCTTCACTGCACTCAAGGTAGAAAGTGTAACATATCTTATACACTAGTAAGCTCTTAATCCATTGTTAGTAACCTAAGTGTTGGTTGGCTTATTCATGAAAAAACTTCCACATGTGCATCGGGGCCCTCTCATTAATGACATCTCTTTTTGATTAACCTCCTCCTTTCTTTAATTAGCAGGCACAAAGGTCAAATTTCGTTATTGAATGAATCCATTGTTGTTGTCATTTTAGTTAGTTTACCACATTATTTCCGTTTTCTTTTTGTTCTTAACAAGTTATTCAATCTCTTCAAGCACTTCAGTAAGTGATACCAGGAGTACTCTTTTTTTTTAATTTTTTTCATTCAATACCAGGAGTACTCTGCAACTTGATTATTGCAGAAAATATTCTCTCTGATATTCTTCATAAAGAAAACAGTTCATTTCTGGTGAGGCTTGGTATGACTGGTAACAATGTAGAGCAGCAAAGAGGGAATCTACAATGTCAATCATTGAAGATGATTTTTACTTAGTGTTATATGTTCTGTGCTGAGGCTATCAGGAGCATCATTATTGATTTTTGCAAATAAGCAGGACATACAAGGTGCTCTTTCTCCAGATGAAATAGCCAAAGTAAGGATGCTTCTTGTTATACCTTAAACTGTGTCGAATGAATATTGAAGTGAAGTTCTTACACTTGGAACTAGTAAGGTTGCAATCTATGATACCCTTAACAATTATGTCAAAGGTTAAGGATGAACTGTTGTTTCGTTCAAAAATCGGAAGATCCAATTATGCAAACCAAAAAACTGAGAGATCAGGAGAGAAGCTTCTTTCTAGTGGTGGTTGAGAAAGTACTAGGCATAATAAATAAATGTGCCATTTAACTTGGCTTTAGCTGGCATGTATGCCCTCCAACTTTGGGTGTGTACAAGTAGACACTTAAATTTGTATACAATTGAACAAGTAGACACACACGGCTTACATGGCATAATACACGTAGGATACCACGTAGGACGCAAAATTGTCATGTAGTAGGATGCATGTGTCTATTTGTTCAACTTTATACAAGTCGAAGTATCTACTTGTGTACATCCAAAGTTGGAGGGCATAGTTGTCACCTTAAGGCCAAGTTAATGGACATGTTTATGTATTATGCCAAAGTGTTATGTAGTAGTTTCCAAGTTACTTCAATTGACTAGTAACCTATTTCTACATAGATCTGCTTCTTTTTTTCTTGCTTCCTTCTTTTATGTATGGTCAATTATTCATAAAAACTTGACATTCACAGAGAGGGGACATAACTTTTTTCTTCTGATTCAGGTGCTTAATCTGGAGGCTATGGACAATAGCAGGCATTGGAGAATCGTGGGATGTAGTGCATACACAGGAGACGGGCTACTTGAGGGATTTGATTGGCTGGTACAAGACGTTGCATTGCGAATCTATATGCTTGATTAAGCGAAGTTTACATTAAGATTTTGATTCCTGCAAGATGACATTGTTAAAATCTTTTGGATATACAACATTTGTGCATGTAAAGATAAAGAAAATCATGCAAGGAGCACTTTACTATCTACTGCTCAAAATGACCATTTGTGAGGAAATTCTTTTAAGACCTTTCCCAATATGCCAGTCTTTTGTTGTAATGGTAGCAGATTGCACAAAAAAGTGACTGTCCTTAACCAAATAAATTCACAAATTAATAATTTTTATAATATCTGAGGATTGTTCTTGCTATGTACTTGGGGTCTCGTTGGTTAACGGAATTAAGTGGAATTAACAGTCATGCACCACCACCCATAGAATCAAGAAAGAGCTCTCAGTCTATCAATCCTTACTATGTTTGGATCTGGTAACTTTTCATGTGTTGAGTCAAATTAAGCCGCAGCCTCCATCCTAATGGTGCCCTTCCGTCAATTCCTTTAAGTTTCAGTCTTGCGACCATATCCTTGATTAGATAAAAGAAAAAAGTACAACATCTCAAAAGAAAAAAGAGAAGAAACAATTATTGTGACACATTCACTAAAGAAAGGTCCTTTAAACCTTAACCAATACAATTTATTGATGTAATGCTTCTCCAGCGTCCAATTTAATATACACAAAGTCAATGTGGAAAATGAAATAATAGGAAGCGCCCAAAGGTACAAAAATACAAATAATCTGAAAAGAATAGATGGGAAAAAATGAGATATCGTGGAGCTATAACTATGAACGTTTACTCGTTTAGCTAACTGAAAGTGTTGCTGATCACGCGTGCAGAGTCACTTGCATCACATATCAATACTGCCGATCCTTGGTTAAGATGACTTGCCAACTCGGGCTGGAGCTTACTGTACTCGTTCACGACAAAAGTTGCAGCTTCTTCTGCTTTATTAGCTTCTACAAATGCAATACAGCAGCCTCGGAATCCTGCACCACTGAACCGTGTCCCAAGCACACCAGGAGCCTTCAGAAGAACCTGATATAGCTGTATAAGTGGTTCACAACCTAGAATAATTCAAGTGAAGTTCAAGATTTGGTTATTCTTTGTGTCTCAGACATACATTATCGAAAAAGTTATATATCGAAATCAATGAAATTAAGATATCAAGTAAGAAAATTAACACTTGCCACACTCATAGTTTTGAATAGAACTTAGACCAGATGCTGTAATAAGCTCTCCGAATTCTTTAAGGTTTCCGGAAGCCCAAGCCTCAAGTCCTAGAACAGACCACACATGAGTTATGAATGGACTGTCCTAAAGCTAAACATAAAAATAAAAGGAGTAAAGATCTGTAAAGAATAATACCTTTCATAACTCTCTCATTTTCGGAGAAATAATGCTCTGCTCGTTTAACTAGGTTGGCGTCTAATTTGCTCTGAAAAGAAAATTCCAAAAACATGGTATAAATACAATCAATCCATATAAATGCGAAGAAGATTTCACATATAGAATGTTCATTTTTTTGGTATATTTCCTTCAGGATTAATATGTAACATATTTGTCTTAATGGAGAGTGGCCTACATCTAGGATTTACTATTCCAAGTCTTAGTATTATTCAATCAATAAACGGGCATGCATTCCATGACCATAACTTGAAAAAAGAAGAAACGATTGTCATTCCAGGATGCAAGCTTCAATAGAGTAGGTATACAACATAGGAGCGGGGGTTTTACTCTGTGCGCACCCAAAGGATAGCGGCTGCCAGTTTTCCTTGTCATCAAAAAAAACAAAAAAAACATGACAATTGTTAAATGAAATTCCACAAGACAAAAGAAAAGTTATACTGAATAGGATATCTCAGTCACTGTAACTTGTAAGGAACAGATACTACTATAAGAAAAGAACAAAGATGCAAATCAAATCTCCTAAAAGGAAAGAGTGAACAGTGAGATCTCTTTTCCTCAAGGATGCAACAGCAAAAAGGAAAAAGTCCACTATAAGGCCTTACAGGGTCTGGAGAACTAACCTTACCAGATCACACAAACTTCGCTAAAATTGAAAAATAAGATCTACATTTCTTGATAGTCTAACTAATGCAAATTCAAAGGCAGTGATGGAAAAAACAACTTACCGCGGCAGAAGAGCTGAGACCTGAACTGTCAAGACCCTCAGAACCACAGATAAACCCAGTGATACCCTGCAAGAAAAAGTTTCCAGCAAGAATGGTATAAATGAAAGATATGATGCACACTAAGGTTAAACATGTTAAATAGAAGAACTATGCTAAATAATACAGATCAAGGTGACTGCTAATAAAAATAGTGCAGATAATGAAACAGTACTTTTGACAGAAGAATGTATCTGAGAGTAGAACCACAGAATTGAACTTTGAAACCACACATTTTGTATTCAGTGGAAAATAACAATAAACACTACTGGATTTGGCCCAAGAAAAGAAGAAGGATGAAAGTAGTCATCCGTGTTAAGAAAATCGATCTTAGGGTCCAACTCAATCTTAAAAACTTAGCTCATATGAGGATTGCACAAGCCCATATAAGGAGACAATAACCAATTCCCTCAACCAATGTGAGACACATAACACTGGACTAAACATCAGAAGCGTGGAGAACATAAAATGGGTCCAACATTAAACCAAGAATAGGGCTAGATTTATCTCTGGTACAAGGTAAATAAAACTTACCTAGGCCTAACTCAATTGCAAAAGTTACTCATGAGGTGAGGATTTTCCAAGATCAAATGAGGAGACAACAACCCATTCACTCAATCAATATGGGACACTTAACACCCTATCCCGTGCCACACCAAGGACTAGACATCTCAAATGTGAACAACATCACAAAGGGGCGGGCCTAACATTAGGTAAACTAAGAATAAAGAATTGGTCACAATAAACCTTTGGTCCTAACTCAGCCTAAAAAACTAGCTCATAAGTTGAGAATTGTCCAAGTTCAAGTCTTACAAATCCTTTCCAAAATAGGTGGGGTCCTCTTCTTAACCACTTAGAAGCCATGTGACTGTTTTCTCTCCTTGTTATTATCATATTTTTTTGGCTGGATGTGCATCCTTCTTTCAAACTTCGTTTCCATTCACATGTCGACTTCCACTTGTTTTCTCCTATTTCCAAAACTCTTTCCATGCGTGCAAATATGGTAATATTTCCATCTTGATTTCTTGTTCTTTGATCCATGTGATTAGCCGTAATCCCAATTCCTCAATGAATCCTTCATGTACTTGGAACTTGCTTTGCGCCTGATCAACAGTCTTCTCCAGTATACTGTGAAGGACCTGATTCCTTCAATTCTTGCAGTGTGCTCCTGTAATCAGCTCTTGCAGTAGTCGTGTCATAAACACTACTAGTCCCTATTTGAGACATGTTTAGTGTCTAGTTCTTTCATCATGTTTGTTATGTTTGCTAATCATCAAAACTTCATATGTAGCGTATCTCATAGCTTTAACATTTTCTTACTGAAAATCTTTAGCTTATCTTTGTGAAAATCAAATGGGAACAACCAGAAGCATCATCTTCCAGTAACCAGTACTCAAACAATTTGCAGATGCATGGTGACTAATATATATTTTCAAAAACTAATGAATGGGTTCCCTGTCGGACAGCATTAAACAGAACAAAGCAAGAATTGATTTTATAGTCCTATAAAAACTTGTTTTTAGTTTTATGTCTTTTTTTACAAGAGATCTTCATTTTTACACAAGAGAGATCAGGAAAGGTCATAATAGATCATTTCCACCAGCACAAAATTGTAGAAACAATCATTTCAGTACATAGGAGATATAAGAAGTGAAAATTGGATGGTGCATGGAAGGATCTAAATCTATATTAATGAGCTAGAAGTCCACCTATGGAATGAATAACGGAATGTAAGATTTTAGAGTCCAACATCTGCATAAATCTCGATAACATAAATGGAATCAACTGGTTTGGTAAACTAAGCATATCACGTATGTCTATCAACCAGCAGCCAAAGAAACCTTACTAACCGTTTTCAGATGATTTCCTTTGCTCTGCAGGGCATATATTGCTCCTCTAGCATAGTTACCCCATTTGCATTCTTCCTGAGGTGTGGATGAGTCCATTTGTTCAGTTAAACCATTTGTCTCAGACATATGCTTAGGAAGCTGAACTTCATCTATTCTGTGAAATTAAAAGATGTGAGGCATAAATTCATATTTGAGTTTGATAAATTTTGGAATTGATAACATTAGGAGTTCAATGCTTTTTGCAGGATTTATACTGTTGATTACATGAAACTATCATCACCAGTTGTTTTTGAAAGGGCTAAAAACTAATTCATACAGGTAAAAGTAGAGCATCAAAAGGTTAAGTTCGTAAAACAGTGATGGAATTCTCCACATTGTAAAATACTGCTGCAAATCAATGAACATGAGATCATAGATGCATGATCCAGCAGCAGCAAAACCTTATTTACATGGATCCAAACAGAGATTTTTTAATGCAATTATAGATATCCAAGTAGTTATACGCTAGTATGAACATGCCTAAAAGCAGCATTATTTTACCTGAGCCGAACTTCTCCTTCAAATTGCCCAGATTGCAATGTAACCTACAAATTTGAAGTTTTAGTAGAAAATGAGTAGGAAGTAGAATAAAAAAATAATGACTATAGAATTTAGTAAAATTCCATAAACTCAAGCTCTTAAGAAGAGAAGTGAACACAGTGGAGCAGAGAAGTACAAATGCTGCTTCATCTTCCAGTGTTAACTAGCCAGATTTCTCCAGGTTTACAAAGTAAAACCAAACATAGTCGTAAAAGACAGATATGAACACCAATGTAGACATGAGTAAGGACTTCTATCCTATGACTACATCTACTTACTTGTGTCTCAGTTGCAGCTTTCCAGATAAAAGATTCAATTCATAGCAACCCTGTTAGCACTCCCTTAATCTGCCAGCGGTTTACCGTTTACACATGGAAATTTTTAAAATCAGAGAAATAGATGACTTCAGCATATCTGCTAGTTATATTTCTTATTTCTTTGTAGCAGTTGTTTGCAATAGGGAGGTTATCTCTCCACTTTCTCATTCCAGTAATATTATTAAGTTGCTTTCTTGTTCTTAGGTGGGTGATTAATCTACCAGTGTTGTATCTAAAGTTATTTGAATTTGATAAAATGCATGCAGAAAATTGCTCCAGATTTTGAGTACTTCAACTCAAGAGATTGCTGGTTCTCTCTTCACGAACCAGCACCGTAGGTCGCATAAAGAGAACCTCTTCCCAGACTCCTTATTTATTCCACATTGACTCTGATTTTGTTTTGCAGGGTTCCATAACCAAATCCATAACAAGGGACCATAACAAATTGGTATGAGAGCTTGGAGTTATGAGAGTCCAAGTCCAGCAACAATTGACACAGTTGGTGAACTTGTTCCAAGAAGAACGTGCAACCAATTTAGCCAAATAGGAAGCCATAAAGGCTCACTTGGATGTACTCACTAAGGATTTAGCAAATTCAAAGGCTTGATTCTGACTTAACAAAAAATATCTATCAATATTGAAGTTGGAAGGGTAAACTGAGTGCCATGAGGGTCGGGATCGGAAACCGGGGAAAGCTCCATCATATGCCTAAATATACAAAGTTGAATTTTCCATGATTTACTGGCCAGGAGGACACTTTGGGATGGTTGAACAGGTACAAACAATGCTTTAGACACCAACAAACTCCAGAAGAATAAAGGTTGGACTTATTTCTTTTCATGTGGAAGACAGTGGCGAATTTAGAGCCAAAAAATAGGGCATCGGCGTCCGTGGTCTCTTCGTAAAATTAGATATTTTTTATATATATATATTCTAAAATTTGTGTAATATATTCTGGCACCCGTTCTACAAGAAGTCTAAATGGTCCACATGGTTAAAAGTTGAGCTTTTGACTTTGAGGATTAAGGATCAATTTCCACTTCAATATATTTTACTTGGTGCATCCATGTTCAAAAAATCCTAGATTCACCTCTGGTGGAAGGGAATACAACTCTGGTTCCTTCAACTTAAGACAATATGCCTCAATCCTCCTGGGATGAATTCAGACGTTAATGTAACTTCCATTTTGGATCACCAATCATGAGTCAGAAGTTGGAGAATTGGCTAGGTTATGCCACATCGGGTCTAATGCAGATTATCACGAATATTTTTCTTGATTTTGAGATTATGGAGGCATGACTTGATTTGTCTACCTGATCGATAAGAAAAGGGGGTTTGTTTATCTTCTAAATATTCCCCAAAGATTTGTTGCTCTAAATGTACCGAATAATTGTGGATTATTCGAGCATAAGATTTGTGGAGCAGCAGATTATCACGGAAAATTTGAGCAACTGGTTCACAGCCAAGTACCATCACACCGTCGCAAAAATTGAACTTTATATAAGTGGTCTTGCTGACTATAAGGCAATTGAGGTAGAGTTGCATGATCCTCCAGATTTAGATATTGTTATGAGTATATCTTGCCTTTATGTAAGCAAGGGACAACCCCTTCATTTGCAATTGTCAGATTCCCATAGATAAAAAAAAAATATTTCCTCTGTCCCAATTTATGTGGCACATTTCACTTTTCAAGAGTCAAACAGTTTAAGTTTGACCGAGAATTTGCTCATGAAATTTTCAAATTTTTTAAAATAAAATTTACATATTTGTAAACTACACAAAAAGTACTATTAAGTCTCAATAATTGATAATACAAAATATTTAAAAAATATAGAAAAAGTTTACGGTCAAAGATAGACATGTTTGAATCTCGATATCCGAAATGTGTCACATAAATTGGGACAAAGGGAGTAATAGATTTCTCACCTCAATAATGCACCAGATTTGGGAAATTGACCAGAACTGAGATGGAGGAAAGATGACTCAAGGGACTCTGTTTCAACTGTGACGAACCATTCACTCAGGGCCATTAGTGCAAGAAATTAGTCTTAATTGACTTGTAGATGAAGAGGAGGGAAAAATCTGTCAAATAAGAGTCAAATCCTAGTACAGACAACCTCAAATTTCTTTGGAATCCATCATATGTATCACAGCCCCACAAAATATGCATTTTCAAGGCAATTGAAAGGAAATTCACAGATATCATTGGTTGATTCTAGAAGTACCCATAGCTTTGTGGACTCTAAACTTGTGTCGCAATTCAATTTTCAAGTCAACAGGCAAGATGGATTAAGGATAGTGGTGAGAAATGGAGAACGGGTCAGAAATCTGGGACAATGTTCCAATATGGTTTGCTAATCATGCTTTTCTTATTAATTTATATGTTCTCAATTTAAGTGGTTTTGATGTGTTTTGGGTGTCAATTGGATTAAGACCTTGGGACCCATTTATGAGACTTAAGAGACAAGTGGATGTCATTCTTTACAAACATGGGCGGATCTAGGTGGACTGAAGTTGGAAAAAAGGGGAAAAAACTCTATGCATATAGGGTTAAATTTTTATTGTGTATATATATTTGACATTGAATCCCCTTGACACAAACCAAAGGATTACCTCAGCGGTAAATGTGCTTCAAATTCTCTTAGACAACGTAGATCCAATTCTCGCTTGCCCAAATTTCTAATAATTTTAGCTCTTCGAGAGTTTGTTTTTAAATATTCTTGAATTCCCTTGACAAAAATCCTGTCTCCACCATTGTTTACAAATGGGAAGTAGCGGAGCAAATGTGGTCAAACATACCTTTGGATTTTGTACAAGGCTTGCCTACCTCACATGGCTAAAATGTAATCTTACTAGTGTATCGTTTCTCTAAATATTGTCACTTGTTGCATATTGCTCATCCCTACTCTGTTGTAAGCTCATGGCTCTTCTTTGACAATATTTCAAATTACATGGCTTACCAATAACCATTACTAGTGCTCGTGATGTAACTTTCACAAGTGGCTTTTGGACAGAACTCTTTCGCCTCAGTGGTACCAAGTTGTGTTTTATTTCAGTGTATCACTTGCAATCTGATGGCCAAACAGAAGCTATCAGTCGGACAGTATGGAGATGTATCTGAGACTGGCTATGTGGTTAAACTTGTGATGCAAATTAGGCAGCATGCCCTCTTACAAGGAAGTTTGTGACTGACTATGTGGTTAAACTTGGAGAGTTTGTGGTCTCTTGGAAAGCTAAGAAGCAAACCATTGTTTCAAGGAGCTCAGATGAAGCTGAGTATAGGAGCTTAGCTTATACAGTAGCAGAGTTAGTTTGGTTGGTAGGAATGCTGAAGGAGTTAAAGGCTGAGGTTCATTTACCAGTTCAAGTATATAGTGACAACAAGTCTGCTATTCAATTGGCTTCTAATCCAGTCTATCATGAACGTACTAAACACATTGAGATTGATTGTCATTTCATCAGGGGAAAACTCCAACAAGGACTGGTTAAGATTGCTTATGTTTCAACCCAAAATCAGCCTGCAGATATGCTAACCAAAGGGCTCAACAGGCCACAACATGACTATCTACTATCCAAGCTAGGGGTCTTTAGGGGGTGGCAATTTCAGCACATATTAATGAAATGAGTCCATTTTTCCCATATTTAATGACTTGGATCACTCATATTTTAATGGGTTAAATATGGGCTTCAAGCTATTTTAAGAGTCTCTACAATTATGGTCAAAATGGGTTAGATATGAGTATCCATATTGACCCATAATAGATCACTTAGTTTTCACTTCCACTCAAAATTCTTTATTGTGCTAAAAAATAAAAATTAAAAAATTAATTTTCAAACTTAATTGAAAAAACAAAAAAAAAATAGGGATAGGTTGGTGGAAGGGCCCTGGGGTGGGAGGTGCCCGGGGGAGGGGGTAATTTTTTTTTTTTTTGGAAAAACAGATTTTTTAAAATGGGTTAGAACCATTCTATCCAAACCATATTTGACCAAATCCATATTTACTCATGATATTAAATTCAATGTATTACTAATAGCACCAAATGGAAGGTATTAGTAATACATCCTATAATACCATGTAGGGTGTATAACTAATCCATGCATGGATTAGTTATACTTAGGCCCAAAAATTCTGCCAAACATAGTACTAAATAATATCATACATAATACATGAATTATTTCTCCTAATACCTCCTACCAAACGACCCCAATAGTGTAGTAGATTATTTTTTATTTTAAAATATAAAAAAAAATAGAGTACTAGTTTTTCTCATTAAAAAGAGTAAAGATTATTTTCTTGATATTGATTGATGTGCCAGTTTGATCTACAAATTGAAAAAATTGAATGTAAATATTCAGTAAAATAAAGAGCTGAAGAATGTGATTAAATTAAGATATAAAAATATAAGATAGAAGAGTTGAAGAATGTGAATGATTAAGATACGGCTATTCTTTCAATTTTTTCTCACTTTTTAAGTATTACAACAATTATATTAAAGCAGCGACATATTATATTTTGATATTAGATTTTCAACTTCTTTAAATCGTGAAAAAAGAATAGTCACACAAAAAGCTTTAAAAAAATCAAAATAAATTATATTGAATTTTATTTTAAGGCATCAAATTAATTTTTGGCTTTAGACCATGAACTTTCTTGAGCTGCCCATGTCCCTATCTCATGGAGTCAGAGAAAGGTATTTTCGAGAACTCTCGGTCCAAGTGCAGTAAACCAAAATAGTCATGAAATAGAAAATACAAAAGTGAAGAAACATGACAGTTAATAATTTAAGGGAAGCATTACAGAGCATTCAGAAAAAGAACAATAACAATAACAAAATAGTTCGATAATCAAAATAAATTAAACAACAGAGGATAACAAATATCAAAAGGCAATAGCTATGATAGACAATAATACTACATGAATAGGGATAATATGGAACATCTCGCTAATTGAAAGAACTAGAAAGAGTTAGAATTTGAAATTTGTTAAGTGTTAAGTTTGGGTTTTTTTTTTTTTGTCAACTTCAAACAATCATAACTCCTAGCTCAAGATGAGTTAGGTGTGCTTCCAGATACCGTAGGAAAGATCTTGGAATTATCTTTTCAACACCGCCGAGTTTGCGTGATTCCGAGTTCGTATGAGTGAGATATGCCCATTGAAAGTTGGGTTGTTCAAATAAGGAAAGTGTAATCCGGATTTTGGAAGGATATTTTGATCTTTTCAAGTAATTTAATTCGTTTTTAGTGAATTAATTAGGGTCAAAACTGAATTGGTTCAGTTTGTACAATTGAAAATTCACGTAGGGCTTTAGAGAGAAGAACTCAAGAGAGAAGAGAAGAGGAAAGTCAAGATTCGTCGTCTTCGTAAGGAATTGATTGCGGATTTCTTCAAGGATTTGATTCTACAAGGTATGTGAGACTTTCATAATGTTGGGTTCGTTTACCCACGTGCCAAACATGATTATTTCAGCGTGAATTCATCCTAAAGAGGTTGAAAGTTTGATGTTCTTGATATGTGTTCTTGAATTTACCCTCGTTCTTGAATTTGGGCTGAGATTGATGAGTTTTGAGATTATTGCGTCGAGTTACAGAGTTGTTTTGAGTTAGGTTCTTAGGTACATCTATTAGGTAGCTGGATGTAAAGAAAATTTGGGAAAAAGAATCGAGTTTAGGCGAATTGGGACTGGAAAATGAAGAAGGAAAAACTCGGGCGAATCTGGGTACCAGGTCCGTGACGCGGACCATTCCTCAGGATGGGAAAATTATCCATGCGTCACGGAATGGTCACGTACCATTCTACCTTAAATTCTATTTTCGCGACCAAATATTTAAATACATCTCTGCGTCGCAGACTAGTTTCCAGACAGTGATTTCTTAATCGTTTCTCATATTTAACTATCTAAAAATACTCATAAACATCATGAGATCGTTCCTATCACAAATCACAATCCTTGAATCTATAATTCAATTCAAGGAAAGTTAAGAATTAAGTCAAGGAAAGTTAAGAGTCAAGTTAAGAGAAATTCATAAAGTTTTTCAAAAGTCTTTTACAAACGTTTTAACTTTGCTTTAAGACTTAAGCTCTGAGTTGAGTAAAGAGTAAGAATAAAAGTTCATTTCTTCAAAGATTATACGGGAACTAAGTATCCCAAGAGTTAAAAATGTTTTCACATTCGAGCAAGAAAGGGAACATCGATTCCGAGAGAGATTTTAAGCTAAGTTGTGAGTAATTATCTCAAACCAAAGAAAGAAGTTTTGTTTTAAAAACATATGAGCTAAGTATATTTTTGGTAGTAGTATTGAACACCGATATGGGGATGCGAGTTCATAATAACTCAAGTCTCCAAAAACCATGTAGTCATCATGGGTAGTAAAGGATCATACTTTTTAGAAGATTCCTTAAGTGCTTTTTAGCATAGACTAGTGTATCCACTTAGTTAAGACGTTCTATATGACAGCAAAATATTGGACAGTTCTGACAGCGTGGGCAAGACATTGTATCATCACTTAAGCTCATAGTGGTGGTTGTCGGTTAGAGAAACTCTCATAGTATTATATTACTTTACAAGTAAACTAAGTTGTTATTGCATTTCTTTAACAAATTGAGTTGCTACTACTGTTTTAAATGTTTTGTATAACTGCACCATTATTGTTGTTTACTTTGAATTTGAGTTAAGTTATTCATGAGTTGAGTAAAGCCAAGGTAAATGTTTCTTTCATATTCCTTTCAAGCTTATGTTATGTTTAGTATTTCCCTCGCATACTCGTGCATTCAATGTATTGATGTCATTTGACCTGCATCGTTTTATGATGCAGATACAAGTAACCAGGATCATCATCCAGCACCCCGTTGATCTAGTTAAGCATTCAGAGTCTATTGATGAGCCTCCTTGCTTTCCGGAGGGCTCCTTTTTACATTGCTTTCTAGTATTTCAGTTGTTAGGATGATCAGGGCCTTGTCCCGACATCCCTCTCTGTTTTAGAGGCTTCATAAATGAGTTGTTATAGTCCTTTAGTCTTGTATTTCAGATGTTTTGCTATGAGACTTGAGTAGCCATTTTGGCTAGTTTGAATGTTTCCTTAAAGGCATTCTAAGTTTTAAATTCATAAGTTTCTTATTTGAGATTATCTCTTATGTTTAAGTCTTTCATTAAGTAAGTAAGCCAGGCCAAGGGGTCGCTTGGGGCCAGCAATGGTTCTCGAGTGCCAGTCCCGCCCAGGGTGTAGGCTTGAGGCGTGACAAACTTTGTATCATAGCACAGAGTGTAAGAGTCCTAGGGATTCTATGAAGTTGTGTCTGTAGAGTCCTAGTTATCGGTGCACCACATCTAAAATTAGGAGGCTGCGAAACTTAGGAAATTATCTCACTTCTTTCACACTCATTTCGTGCGATAGAGTTCATCTCTATAAAGTCTCTTTCTAATTCATGCTTGTGCGTGCCTTTCAGTTAATCATGCCTCTAAGAAGAGCTGTCAGAGGTCGTCCTGCTAGGCGTACTGTTGAGGAGCAAGGGGTACCCAATGTACCTGAAGTGCAACCTCAAGGAAAAGTTACCAATGCTGAGTTTAGGGAAGCGATCAGGATGTTAAGCCAAGTTGTGACCAACCAAGCTAGGTAACAAAGAGGGGCTAGACAGGAAGTGGTTGATACTTTGAGGATCCGAGAGTTCTTGAGGATTAATCCTCCAAGTTTCACTGGCTCAAGTACTACTGAGGATCCAGAGAACTTTATGAAGGAACTGCAAAAGGTATTTGAGGTTATGCACGTTGCCGATGCTGAACAAGTAGAACTAGCTGCATATTAACTGAGGAATATTGCTAGGAATATTTCCTTAAAGACATTCTAAACTTTAAATTCAAGTTTCTTATTGGAGATTATCTCTTATGTTTAAGGCTTTCACTGAGTAAGTAAGTCAGGCCAAGGGTTCGCTTGGGGCTAGCAATGGATCTCGAGTGCCAGTCCCGCCCAGGGTGGAGGCTCGGGGCGTGACATATTACTACCATAGACACGGTACTCTAGACTATTACCATGCCTATCCCGCTAAAAAACGAGATAACACGTACACTAAACTACATACTAACCTTCTACCCTAACCGCGATCATTTTGCAAAAGTTTTTCCATGTTAAAATAAACAACTAGGAATATTCATTTTGGTTGTTCATTACCAACTATGCTAGAAGTTAAACTGTGAAAAGGTAAATCAACACAATCATTTTGATGTGGAAAACTCCTTGATCAAGGAAGGAAAAAATCATGATATATGTATCTCTTCTAATAAAATTATCCCAAATTCTTTTGCACTATATGTGGTAAGAAACATGATCGGAAGTGTTTGACAGGTATGAATGGCTTATTTGAGTATGGAAAGAGCGGTTACAAGATAAGATATTTCCCATTGCTCGTTACTAAGGGAAGGGATGGTAGGCAAGTTCAACCTAGTGGTTCCGGTTCAGATGCTCCAAAACAAAATAAATTTTATGCCCTTCTGACTCGACAAGATCGTGAAGGTTCTCCGGATGTGGTGACCGGTATGTTGAAAGTTTTTCATCTTGATGTTTATGCTTTACTTGATCCAAGTATTACCTTATCGCTTGTTACTTCTTATAAATCATGAGATTTGATGTTGGTCCCAAAAGCCTTTCTAATCCATTTTCATGTCTCTACTCTCCTTGGTGATGCTGTTGTGGCTAAGAGAGTCTACAAAAAAAATTCTATTTTTGTTTCTCATATAGTCACTCATGTTAATCTTGTAGAGCTTGATATATTAGATTTTGATGTTATTTTGGAGATAATTGACTTCATGCATGTTATGCTTCCATATATTATTATAGGATCCATTTGGTCACTTTCAAGGTTTCGAACGAACCTATCATGTCACGTAAAGGGGGAAAAGTATGTTCTTAATGGTCAGTTTATATCTTGCCTAAAGGCTAGGAAAACGATTTCTAAGGGTTGCATTTATCATCTTGTTTGAGTTAGGTATATAGATGTTGAGACCCCTACTCTAAAGTCAGTCCCGATAATAAATGAGTGATCTTCCTGGTATTCCTCCTGAAAGAGAAATAGACTTTGGTATTGACTTTTTCCTAGATATGCAAAATATCTCTAGTTCCCCTTACCATATGGCCCTAACAGAACTTAAGGAGTTAAAGGACCAATTGAAAGATTTATTGGATAAGGGTTTTATTAGACCGAGTATCTCTCCATGGGGTGCTTCAATATTTTTTGCTTGAAAGAAGGATGGTTCTCTCCGAATATGTATTGATTATCGATAATTGAACAAGATTACCATTAACAATAAGTATCCTATCCCAATGATATATGATTGTTTTTATCAACTCCAAGGAGCAAGTTACTTCTCTAGGATTGACCTTTGGCCGAGTTATCACCAATTGAGGGTGAAAGAGAATTACATTCCAAAAATGACTTTTCGTACTCGGTATGATCATTATGAGTTTTTGGTGATGTCGTGCGGTTTGACTAATGCCCCGATGGCATTGATGGATTTGATGAATAGGGTCCTTAAGAAGTATCTCAACATGTTTGTGATTGTGTTTATTGATGATATATCTTGATTTATTCACAAAAAGTGGATTAGTATGTTGATCATTTGAAGATCGTGTTGCAAATTCTCAAAGACCATGAATTATATGTTAAGTTTAGCAAGTGTGAGTTTTGGTTGAGGTTCGTTAATTTCCTTGGCCATATTGTCTCCGGTGAAGGTATTTAAGTCGATCTTAAGATAACCTAGGCGGTTAAGAATTGGCCTAGACCTTTGTCCACTTCTAACAAAGTTTCTTGGGTTTAATCGGTTACTATAGAAGGTTCATGTAGGGATTTTCCTCTATTGCTTCACATTTGACGACATTAACTCAAAAAGAAAGTGAAATTTCTATGGTCGGAAGCTTGTGAGAAGAGTTTCCAAAATTTAAAGGATAAACTCACTTTGGCTCCTATTTTGACATTACTGGAAGGATCAGATGGTTTTTTGGTTTATTGTGATGCTTCACAGATTGGTATTAGATGTGTATGATATGGGGGTTATTATTTCTAGAATCATATTATGATTACTTGTTGAATTAGATTATGTGGCTTTGGACATTGTTCGGAAAGGAAAAGCTCAAGTATCATATTGACTTTTGATTAAATTAAGGAAAGTGAACTTTTAAACCTTGTACAACTTGTAGAATCTTGTATTTCCCTTCATTGTGTGTGTTATGGGAATGATGTGATTGTTACAATTACTCCACTGATTGAGATTAAGGAATGGAAAGGGGATTAAAAAAAAGCAACATGTTGATAGTTGTGTTTTTGTGAATTTCCGTGATGTTGATCCTAATTCGTTAATTGATGAAATGTTTTGATGGAATCATTATGGACTTGAATTTATTGTGTTTATTGTCTCTTCCTTATGGTGTGAAATTTCCTATTTGCATTGATTTTTGTATACAGTGATGAGAAATGTGGTGATTATGTCAATGGGAAATGGTTCCGGTGAGTGATATTATATCGATGGAAAATGGTTTCGAGAAGTGACAACCGATGGGAAATTGTTTCGACCAGTGATATTATACCAATGGGAAATGGTTCCGACAAGTGTTTGACTATTGTGATTAATGTACTTGATACATGTGATTGATCTACTTGATATTTGTGATTGATCTACTTGATACTTGTTATTAACATATTTGATACTTTTTTATTATTGAACTATAACTGTTGGACTGTGATTTTAAGTTTTGTGAGTTGTGTGTTGTAAAGTGTTAAGTTTGGCTAATTTTTATATATGTTGTAGTTTAGGCAATTCAGTTGGGATGAAAGGAGTACTCGTATTCTAGATAAGTTTTAGCTTGTTTAGTGGTTTGCTTGTTGAGTACCGTATTGTTTGGTATTCACCCCTTGCTTCTACACTTGTGTAGGTTTTGAGCCCTGACCTTTGTGATCTTTCTTTAAGGCGTTCAGAGGATTTTGAGTGGTAGCTACTTGTCATCCCAGCGGTCCCTCTTGTTCCTTACTTTATGTTTTATACTATAAGATAAACAAAGACATGAGACTTGTATTTATCTTTCAATTCTGTATTTTGTGCGTTAAAGTCTTGTAAACATGACAACTAGATTTCGGGGGTATTTGAAATTGGCTAAGTATTCCGCACTTATCTTATTATTGATTTATTTTCCACATTTCTTTCGTATTGTTTGGTTTAAGGTTGACTTGATGGAATTAAATAAGTGCCATCACATCCATTTTGAGTCGTGGAAAATGGTATTACTTCCAGGTTCATAGGTCTCACGTATGTACATGCCAAGTCTAATTAAAGTTTGGTACGAATATGTTTGTACTTATCTTAGAGAGGCTATAGAAACTATTAGGAAACTTTCTTTTTATTCTTTCTTTCTTATCATTCGTAGTTAATTTCTCTAGTGTTGAGTTTCGACATGTTCTTTTGGCAAATAGCGAGGACTAAAGCATCTATTTCCACTGGTAAGGGGAGGCAGTCGTCAAGACAGTTTCTGAGACATAGCTAGGGCTAGGGGTAGGGTCCAAACTAGAGGCCATGCTTATGGAGTAGCACCGGTTAGAGGTCGTGCCCGTGGGCGATACCAGCTAGAGGTCGAGCTACTCCCCTAAGCCACAAGTTAAGGTTGTTGAGGACAAGGTTTCTCCTGAGTTTATTGCTCATTTGTTTTAGGATACCTTGTTGAGGATGCTAGGTGTGTTAAAGGAATTCACTCAGGGTGGTGCAGCTGGCACACCATTGGGTTCTCAAATTAGAATGGAGGTACAAACCCCAAGTCAATAATTTATGGCCCGATTATTCATAATCAAGTGGATCATCCACTAGTTGTTCCTATACCGATTGATAGTATACATATTTTTCTTATGGTTATTCTGACAATAGATAATTAACATAGATATGAGAAATTTCAGAAGATGGAACCACCATTGTTTTAGGGTGGTTAGAGTGAGGATGTTTATGAGTTCCATTCCATGAGATACTAGAGGTAGTGGGTTGGTTGATGCACATGGTGTTCAATTTGTTACACTCCAACTCCACAGACCCGTGAGAAAGTGGTGAAATATGTGTGTGAGGTCTAGGCCAGTTGGATCTCCTCCGGTAGAATTGGATGCATTCATTAGTGCTTTTCAGGACCACTTTGTCACTTGTAGCATGAGGGAGGAGATTCAATTGAGATTTGAGAAAATGACACAAGATAGATTTTCTGTTACTGAGTATGAGGCATGTTTCTGTGAGTTATCCAGGCATGCTGTAACTATTGTTCTGGATGAGGCAAAGAGAGTCTGTAGGTTCGTGAGGGGATTAACTTTCTCCATTTGATCTTATATGTTCAAAGAATCTAGAGAAGGGGTCAGGGTACTACTCAAACTAGATGTGGTCAAGAGGGACGGTGTTATACATTTCCAGGGAGGCCAATGGCCAATATTTATTATGTTTGATTACAGGTATCGTCCTAGTTTGTCATCGATGTATGTTTGCATTGTTTGATTTGGGGTCTACTTTCTCGTATGTTTCTACCCATTTTGGTGTTGGATTCAATATGATGTTTGATAGCATTTATGTGCCTATGTGTATTTCTACACCAATGAGTGAGCCCCTAGTGGTGGATGGAGTGTATCGATCTTGTCTTGTTTATCTGACTGGGTATGATACTTGGGTTGACTTGATCATTTTGGGAATGGTAGACTTTGATATTATCTTAGGTATCATTTGGCTCTCCATGCATCATGATATTCCTAATGATTATGCTAAGACTATGATCTTAGTTATGTTTGATGTCTCAGGGGTTGAGTGGATGGGTGTTAGTGGTTCTTACCCTAGCAACGTTATCTCTTTTATTTGTGGTCAGAGGTTGGTTGATAAAGGGTGTTTGTCCTATTTGACTTTTATTCGACATAGTAGTCCGGGGCCACTTCCCATGGATTATATTCCCTTGGTTCGAGAGTTTTAGATATTATTGCTATTGATCTTCCAAGTGTTCCTTTGGATAGAGACATTGATTTTGCTATTGACTTGGAGTTGGGCACCGAACCCATCTTTATTCCACCATATCGCAGGCTCCAATACATTTGAAGGGGTTGAAGGATCAGTTACAAGACTTTTTAAGTAAGGGGTTCATTCGCCCTGGGGCCTAGTGTATCTCCATGAAGTATTCATGTCGTGTGCGTGAAGAAGAAAGATGGAACCATGAGAATGTGTACTGATTACCAGTAGTTGAACAAAGTGACAGTGAAGATCAAGTATCCTATTCCTCGCATTGATGAATTATTTGATCAACTTCAGTGATCATCTTTATTTTCTAAGACTGATTTGAGGTCCTTATATCACCACTTGAAGATTAAGGCATCAAATGTCCCTAAGACAACTTTCCAGACTTGATATGGGCACTATGAGCTTCTTTTGATATCTTTAGGTTTGAGTAACGCCCCTGCAACATTCATGAAGTTAATGAATGGGGTGTTTCTACCTTGTTTGGATTTTTTAGTGAGTCTTTATCAATGACATCTTGGTGTACTTTGGGACTAAGAAAGACAATGATCGAAAGTTGAAGATTGTGCTCCAAAGTTCGAGGGAGGAGAGGTTGTAAGCCAAGTTCTCGAAGTGCAAGTTTTGGCTTGATTTTGTTGCATTTCTAGGACACGTGGTGTCCAATAAGGGTTTTCTGGTGGATCTAGCCAAGATTAAGGCAATTAGAGGTTGGACAAGACCTACTTCAGTATCGAGATTCAGAGTTTTATGGGTATAGCAAGTTATTACAGGCGGTTTGTTCAAAGCTTCTCCACTATTGCATCCCCTTCGACGAGATTGGCTCGACAAAGTGTGAGCTTCCAGTGGTCTTATGATTATGAGGAGGGCTTTCAAAATCTTAGGGCCTTGTTGACATTGGCTCATGTTTTGACTCTACCTGAAGAGGGTGTGGATTTTACCATTTATTGTGATGCTTCAAGAGTCGGGTTGGGTGGTTTTCTGATGTACAAAGGGAAGGTAATAACCTATGCTTCTAGACAGTTGAATACCCATGAGAAAAACTATCTTACTCATGATCTGGAGTACGAAGACTTCTAGAACAATGGCAGTCTCTCCAATGTGATGACCAATGTTTTAAGTAGGAAGACTTCTAGTATGGGAAGTCTTGTTGCTTTCAGTGTTGAGGAGAGACCATTGGCTAAAGATATTTAGAAGTTAGCCAATAGTCTAATCCAATAACAGATTTCTGAGGAGAGTGGTGGCTTGATTACTTTTATAGAGGTACAGTCTTCCTTAGTTGAGTTGATCCATGAGCGCTAGTTTGATGATGAAAAGTTGTGTCTCATTCAAGAAAAGATGTTGAGTGGGGAAGCCAAGGAGGTTGTTCTTGATTTTGATTATGTCTTGAGGATTGGAGGTAGGACTTATGTGCCCAAGATGGGCAAGTTCATAAGATTAATTCTAGATAAAGCTCATTGTTCTCGATATTCCATCCATATGGGAGCAACAAATATGTATCATAATATGCGTCACCATTCCTAGTGGTGTGGCATGAATAGGGATATTGCAGATTTTGTGTCTAGATGCCTTACTTGCCAACGATCAAGTGTAAGCACCAACAACCCGAAAGTGTATCTCAAAGGATGTCCATTCATATATGGAAGTAGGAATGGATTCCTATGGATTTTTTTGTGGGTCTATTTGGGTGGTCTTCGACAGGTTGACCAAGTCTTCCCATTTCATCCTAGTTCGGGTGAAGTATACAACATAGAAGTTAGCCTAGTTTTATATTAGATTGTTTGACTTAATGGAATGCTTATTTCTATTGACTTTGACTGAAGAGAATTGTTTACATATCACTTTTGGAGGGCTTTACAGCATGGTATGGGTACTCGATTAGATATAAGTACAACTTTTCACCCTTAGACTGATGGTCAGTCCGAGCGAATGATTCGGGTGTTAGAGGATATGCTCCGAGCTTGTTTAATTGATTTTGGTACTCTATGGGATTAGTATTGACCCTTAGAAAAGTTTGCCTATAACAACAGTTATCACCATAGTATTTAGATGGCCCTATTTGAGGTGTTGTAGAACTCTAATTAGTTAGTTTGATTCGGCGGAGATGGACTCTTTAGACATAGACTTGCTTAGAGATGCCATGGAACACGTCCGTATGATTTATGGTAGACTATTGACAACCCATAGTCTACAAAAGAGTTATGTAGACCGGAGAGTTTGAGCCTTAATGTTTATGTAGGGTGATCATGTTTGACTCCAAGTGTCACCCATGAAGGGTGTGATAAGGTTTGGGAAAAAAGGCAAGCTTAGCCCTGATTCAGTGGAACTTTTGAGATTTTGAGTTGATTAGGAAAGGTGGCCTATAAGTTGGCCTTTCCACCTAGATTGCCAACCATGCATCCTATGTTTTATGTCTTCATGCTTCGGAAGTACGTGTCAGATAAGTCTCATGTGCTTTCGCTTGATTCAGTAATGTTGGGTCCAAATTTGTCCTTTGAGGAAGAGCTTATATCCATCTTGGATTGGTAGGTCTAAAATTTTAGGACCAAAGAGATTGCTTTAGTGATGGTGTAGTGGAAGGATAGTTTAGCTGGTGAAATGACTAGGGAGACGGAGTTTGACATGCGTGCTAGATATCCCTAGCTTTTTTAGGCTTTAGGTACTTTCTTTGACTTTATGTTCGAGGAAAAATATAGTTTTTAGTAGTGGATAATGTAATAACCTGGAAGGTCATTTTTGGATCTTTTTATAAAATTATCATTTTACTCCTCTCGATATTGGACCCAAGTCATTTCTAATTGGATTTTGAAATTGGTCTTGAGTTTTGAGTTAAAAGTTATGGATATTTTGGAAATTTAAAAGGCTAAAGTTGTTAAAAAGTGGTTTTCAGTGTCTTTTGGAGTTTTGAGTCTTAGAATAGAATTTTGTCGATTCCATTAGTTTGAGAGAGTTTTCGGTTTCAGATTCAAAGTCTTTTCGTGGAATTGAGGTCCTAAGTTTGAAATTTATAAAATTTTAGCCTTTGGGTTGATTTTGGTAAACATTTGGGGTTCGGATAATCAGATCATATTTTCGATCATTCATTTGGATTCGGGGGGTGATTTTATGTCTAGGAGAGACCTTGGTTGATTTTTCAGAGATCTCGAGCTTGATTTGGTCATTTTATGCGTTACATTTGTTTCTTGTGACTTTCACATATTTTGGGTTAAGGATACCTCGGATTTGTATTTCTATGATTTCATTGTGCCCAGAACGTTGATTATAATCGAGTAGCATATTTGGTTTGTGTGTACAGGGTTCAGGACAAATCCCAATAGTCCTTTCGGAGAATGTGAGTTTGGCTGGTCTGTTGTTGTATCTTGTGTTCCCCGTGTTCACGAAGCTTGGCGCCATTTGCATAGGGACCTGTGAGTGGGTCCCCGCATTCATAGAGAGGCTCCTATATTCATGGAGGGTCTGGCCTCATTAAAGTCCGCGTTAGCGGAGGACCCCTGGAAAAAATGTTTTCCAAATTTTAGGGTTTCATCCCCATTTCTCTATTATTGAGTTTTGGGAGCTTTGGTGTGGCGATTTGAACAAGGTTTTTTAGAAGAAATATTTGGGTAATGATTTCTAATCTTAAATATTCATTTACTCATTATTGTTTATGGTTATAAGTGTTTAATCAAGGTTTTGAAGTGATAAATTGAGGATTTTCATGAACTTAGATTTTTGAAGTATCAAGTGACTTGTGTGATCTTTCTCCTTCATCTTTCTATGAGGCTTTTGTAGGATTTTGAGAGGTAGCTACTTGTCATTCCGGCGGGTCCTCTTGTTCCTTACTTTATGTTTTTTTCTATTTGAGAAACAAAGATATGAGACTTGTATTTATCTTTCAACTCCTTATTATATGCATTGAGGCTTGTACACGTGACAATCAGATTTTGGTGGTATCTGAAATTGGCTAAGTTTTCCGCACTTATGCTATTATTGATTTATTTTTGACATTTCTTTCATATTGTTGGGTATGAAGCTGACTTGTCTTGGTGGGATTAGACGAGTGTCATCACGTCCATTTTTAGATCATGACATTATAATATAACAACTTTAATTATAGTGATAGTTTTCTATAGTATCACTCACCTTTATTAATCACAATTTATTTCTTTGTTGTTGAATCTATATATATTTTTGAAAATTTTTGATATTATAATTTACATAAACAATTTCTTGCATAAATATAATCATTTTTAATTATCTTTCATCATTTATTTTTTGGATCAAATCATGTCTGTCAATCAATCTCATCCAACGGCCTACATAAATCCTAGACTAAGAAGTCTATGCGTGTTCTAAATCCCAATTTTCTCTTCATTTTACACTACAAAATGCTATTTCCTCCAATCTAAACAACCCTAAATGAACCTAGTCGCCGGCCCTATCAACTCCATTAATGGATTTCCCTCTCTCTCTCCCTCTTCATATATGAAATCTTAAAGACCTCAATCTTTGATTGTTGGCTTTAGCTTAGATAAATCCCTCAATTCCCACCCAAATTTAATTCAAATTATAAGCTATCACCATTGGTTCTGAACTTTTTGGGGTATGCTTTTCTCTTTCTTGTCTTCTCCTTTATTGTTTCAAATCAATTTATCATCTTCCTCTTAAAAAGCTATATTAGGATTCAAACTTCCAGTTCAGCTACAAAGACATGGTATTGGTTGTTATATTTGCTCAGAGGTTTTTATTTTGTTTAAAAGAGAGTGAATCGTTTAATGAGTTGGAGATCATTTATACCATAAAGAGGTCAGGGAAATATATATGTTATAACAATCAAACTTAAATTATAAATAAAAAGAGTGGGAGAAAGTGTAGCTTTAGAAAATCTGTTATTCTTATATATATGATATCTCGGAAGGGACCTCATATGGGGGTTTTGAGGTAAAAAATTAGGTACAAGGTTAGTAAGTAGTCGAGTGTTGTGTTTATGTATTTAAATAGTATTAGCACTAATATCGTAGTTTCTTTCCCTTCAATTCTGACAATACCTGTTGTTCTTTACTTTTGTTATCACATTATCTTAAAGTTGCAATTATTTCTTTTTGTAAATGTTAATTGATGATTTTGTTATTATTTGTTATGATTGATTTGCATCTTTATGCCATTTTTATCATGTCTTTGTTATGAGTTACTTGAGTCAATGATTTTTTTAGAAACAGCCTCTCTACCTCCATGAGTTAGGGTATTACACCTATCCAACCCATACCCCACCTAGTACAAAGTGACCTTGATAGTCAAAAATTATAATATTTAATACTATAAATTTGTCAAGGAGTTTAGCTTTCTTGTGAATAACTACAATATTACGTATCTTGCCGACCATAATAGTATTGTTTCTCCATATTTTCTCTTGTTTTGGTAATGATACAACGTGTAATGAGGTAAAGTTATGAATTTCTTTTCACTTACTGTGACTTTGATAGTTCAGAGTTTCTCTCAAATTTGCAAGTAAATAAGAATGATAAAGAGAAAAGAATTATCAATATAATTTCACCTTTAAATCTTTTTTTCTTGATTAAGAAGAAACTATTATCATTAATTTTATTTTGGTATTTTTCACAAAAATATGTAACACGTGTCAAACGTGTGCATAATCATATTTTTATATTAAAATAACATACTAGAAATTCTTTTCTAATCAATAAATTAATCTGCAAGGTCATTGGAGAGTGTACTTATTATATGTATTGTTTCCTTATGACATTAGACTTCTTCACTTATTGTCAACTAGTTATATACTTGCCAAAGTTGCTCAAAATCTAGCATATTGATGATAGTGTTTTAAAATGTTGAGACTAGTTCTTTTTTTCCCTATAGTTTTTCTTTAAAAAGCATCTGAATTACAACAATTGCCAAGTGTTGAGACTATTGTTTTCAAAGTAATTGATGTTTGAATTTAAATTTTGGTTATTTGTTAGTGCAAAGGTCAATTGTATAACAAAAATTTGGTCATCTATTCATAGGGTTGATTAGAAGAACTGTTGGAATGAATTTTTCAGGCAAAGAAAATGACGTGGAAGGGTGTTTACCACCCGGAGTGTTTGAGATATCGGGAGAGCCGATTGTTGTTATTAATAGGTTGCCTCCCATTTCTTCAAATGTTGACACCTTTTTACCCAGTCTAGTAGTTACTGATACAGAATTACATAAAATTGTTGGTTTTGGTCAATGATTTGAAGGAAGAGAAGTTCACAAGTTATTTGGGGGCAAGTATTACAATGGAAGAGTAACTAAATTTAACTAGGAAACTGGTTGGTTCAAGGTGTGAAGTATGAAGATGGTGACGACGAAGATCTTGAGTGGCATGAGTTGGAAGAAGTTCTTCAGCCATTGGACATTAATATTCCATTGGAAGAAGTAGTTAAAAAGATCATTAAGAAAAAACACTAATCTCGTAGTTTATTTCCCTTCAATTCTGATAATACATGTTGTTTTTTACTTTTGTTATCACATTATTTTAAAGTTGCAACTATTTCTTTTTTAAAATGTTAATTGATGATTTTGTTATGATTGTTTTGCATCTTTATGACATTTTTATCATGTCTTTGTTATGAGTTACTTGAGCCAATGGTCTTGTGGAAACAACCTCTCTACCTCCATGAGTTAGGGTAAAGTATTCTTACACCTACCCTATCCATACCCCACCTAGTACAAAGTGAACTTGATAGTAAAAATTTATAGTATTTAATACTGATAATTTTTTCAATGAGTTTAGTTTCTTGTGAATAACTGCAGTGTTATGTATCTTGTGACTATAATTGTATTGTTTCTCCACATTTTCTCTTCTTTTGGTAATGATACAATGTGTAATGATGTAAAATTATGAATTTTTCTTTTCATTTACTGTGTTGCTTTGGTAGTTCAGAGTTTCTCTCAAATTTGCAAGTAAATAAGAATGATAAAGAGAAAAGAATTAGGAATGTATTTTCAGCTTTAAATCCTTTTTTTCTAGATTAAGAAGAAACTACTATCATTAGTTTTATTTTTGATATTTTTCACAAAAATATGTAACACATGTTAAATGTATGCATAATCTTAGTTTTATATAAAAACAACATACAAGAAATTTTTTTCTAATCAATTAATTAACTTGCAAGGTCATTGGAGAGTGTTATTATCATATATATTATTTCCTCATGACGTTAGACTTCTTCACTTATTGTCAACTAGTTATATACTTGCGAAAATTGCTCAGAATCTAGCATATTCATGGTAGTGTTTTAAAATGTTGAGACTAGTTCTTTTTTCCCTTTAGTTTTTTTTTGAAATGCATCTGAAGTACAACAATATCAAGTGTTGAGACTATTATTTTCATAGTCATTGATCTTTCAATTTAAATTTTTGTTATTTGTTAGTGTGAATCTCAATTGTATAACAAAAATTTGGTCATTTAATCATAGGGCTGATTAGAAGAACTGCTGGAATGGATTTTTCATCCAAAGAAAATGATGTAGAAGAGTTTTTACCACTTGGAGTGTTTGAGATTCTGGGAGACATGATTGTTGTTATTAATGAGCTGCCTCCCATTTCTTCAAATATCGACACCTTTTTACCATGCCCAATAGTTACTGATGCAGCACATAAGAATGATGGTTTTGTTCAATTGTTTGAAGGAAGAGAAGTTCGCAAGTTATTTGAATACAAGTATTACAATGGAAAAACTACTAAATATGACGAGAAAACTGGTTGGTTCAGGGTGAAGTATGAAGATGTCGACAACTAAGATCTTAAGTGGCATGAGTTGAAAGAAGTTCTTCAGCCATTGAACATTAATATTCCATTGAAAGAAGTAAACACAGAGATCATTTATGTAGAACTCCAAGCATGTTAAAATGACAAAGGTAAGGTTAAACAAAATATCGTATTTATGTAGAACTTCGAGTATGTCAAACATTACATGGAGTACTTTTAGCTTTTATGGATATAATAGCACATTCTCCAGTGTCATGCGCAAGCCATGAGAATTTTGAAACATCTTGTGGAGATGTGGTATAGTTGATATGAAGCCAAAAATATATATTTTTAATCATTATTTGCCTCACATTTATTATTTATATTTGTTCTTTTGAGCATAAATTTTATGGATTGTGCTAAATAGTATATTTTATTTGTAGGATTAAATTGGTGGAAAAACGAAAAAGTTTGGAGCTAAAACGAATTAAAAATGAAGTATTGAAAAAGGAAATCAAACAAACAGCTTAATGGTTTAAATTTATTAAAATAATATATTCCTATATATGGTGCAGAGTTGAACGCCAACTCAATTTGAATTAGGCTTGCTGCTGCCACGTGTCAGCTGACCGGCACCCCTCTGCCACCAACAATTTGGAGAAATCATGTGTACAGTGCAAACCCAATTTAATTGGGTTTTGTTTTTCTAATTTGTCTTTAACTAAATTATTTTATTTAGGGTTTCTCTATCTATAAATAGGGGATAAAAAATTATTGTTTGGGAAGCCAAGAACCAACAAACAATACACAATATAAATTTTCTTCTAGCTTAGGAACTTTGGAAGAGCCGTCGTGGAGGCCGGAGAATTGTGGTTTATTCTTTCTTCTCCTTTATTATTTATTTGTATTTGTGATTAATAAAAGATAGTTTAGCTATTGTTCTTAATTTTTTATGATTAACACAAGCATATCTATTTTAATAAATTTTGATTGTGTTTTTGAGATCATGAGTAGCTAAATTTCATAACTAGAGTTGTGGGAACCATGATGAATTATTAAAGTAAGTTTATGTACGAAGTGATTCTTGAATGATTTTTATGCATTTATTGTTAATTCTTTCGTTTAGAAGTCTTTTTAATGGTGCGCAACATTAGAACTCGCCTCGTTGCTACTTGCCGAACCAAGGAGGTAGTTAATGAGAAAAGAATTAAACAATAGAGATTTAGTGGATGCTATCTAATAGTCTAATATCAATTGGTGCGAGGGTGAAAACTAAGTCATACATTGATGTGATGTCTAATCTGAGGTAAAGGTAAGGGTTAGTAAAATATACACATGTAGCCAGACCAAGGTGCGGGGTGAAATTACCTCTTTGGAGGACCAATCACTTAGGGATACCTAACTTACTAACCTTGCATGCTAAAATTGAAATAGATCACTAGTACGATATTCTTGCTATTTTATGAAATCATGGGGAACACATTCCTAGTTATTTCTAATAATCTGAATATAAATAAATACTTAGTTCCAATCTATTTTTATTCTTTTTTTTTGTTTCAATTTAAACCCCCCCCCCCTTTTTATATAACGACTATCGAGTTAAATATTTGCTATTGACAATATTCTTCCATATTCTCTGTGGGATTGACCTCAACCCATAGTTGGGTAAATATATTGCATACGACCGTTTATATTTCTTTCCAAGAAGTATATTTGGACGTTACCAAGAATGGCGCCGCTGCCGGGAATGTGGCATAGAAATTGTCTTTAGTATTTATTTTGACTTGTAGTCCTTTTTTGTTTCTTAGGATTAGTTTTAAATTAGTTTTTTTTTTATTGTTACCATATTTCTTTTACTCTTCTTGAGATGGCATTTGAAAAAGTATGAAGTGATAAGTGTTCTTGCAATTCTTGTACTTCTGATATTATGGATTCTTATAGGATATTTTTTTTCTCAACAAGATAAGTTGTATGGGGACATGGAAGATTTGTGAATACTTTGCTATAAATGATCAATATGTAAGCGCATGCTTGAAGATATCTTTGATTTTGATCTCTATTAATTAGATTGTGAGTTGAGTGCAAAGATTAAATCATATAACACCCAACAATTTAGTAATAATATGTGTGAGGAAGAAAAGATACTTATAAGTCAACTTGAATAGCTAAAAGTTGAGGGCCAATTGCTTGATCATACTTTTATTGATGTTGTCATCGTTGAGAAGAGTACACTAGAGTTATGTAATGAAATAGATAATAATATTTTTAGAAACTCTAGTATGTGTAAATATGAGGGTGTAAATAATAATATAATTCATAAGTTAGGGCGCACTAGACCTCATTCCAATAATTTTTCCACAGTATGTTTAGATGATGAAATATTAATCGAGTCATTTGAGCCTAGAGTGTATGGGGGAGGAACAATGTGTCTATATTCTTGAATTTATTGTTCCAATATCAGAGAATTACATTCCTCACTTAGGATCCAAGAAGTGCATAATGCGATATCTATTGCTTGGGACCTTTATTTTTGTACCACCACCCCTTGAGCGTAATAGAAAAATTGACGTAAAATTAGGGATGCAATTCATATCTTCAAAATGGAAGGAAAAATAGTAAAATTGTTGGTTTCGTTCCACGACATTAAATTAAGCGCTTATTGGGAGGCAACTCAATTAGTAGTGTAAATTCTTATTTTATTTTATTTTTATTTTATTAGTATCACTTTTTTTCCTTTGGTCTTGTTTTTGCAGATTAGGGGAAGTCTGAGTACCCAAAAAAAAAAAATTGAAGCAAATGAGCATATTTGAGCTTAAGTGTGGGGTGACGATCCTTGATGAAAATTAAGAGAACATGCTACTAGCTAGGCCTAAAGGCCTTAGGGAGTTTTTCTAACCCTTGTTTTAAATTTTATTTAATGCTTTGGGGATATAGCATCTTTTTAAGTGTGGGGTGGAGGAATGAATTCCTAGTTTTTACTATTTTATTGAGTCTTTTCTTTTTTTTATGATGGGTTCCTTGGCTTTTGTTTTCGGTTCTTTTCCTGAGGATAGTCCCTTTGAACCGAGTGTCTTTTATTTTTTAGGAATAAGTTTTCTTTTGATTATTTTTTTTATAGAAAAGAAAAGAACCTCTTGAGTGGTGTGATACTTGCTATTTAGGCCTAAATTTTTAGTAGTACTTTCTTGTGAATGCTTGATTGATAAGGAAATTGCAGACTCTTTGACACCTAAGCTCATGGTTGTGACTTTGTATATAGCTTATATTATTTTGTAGTTTGTTATGATCCTGTCTCTCTTAGAAGTGGAATTGATCCATCTTGATTGATATTTGTGCCATGTGTGGAGAGAATTTGTTTATTCTATGTTTTGCATCTTAGTCTAGAACTTGCCCTACATGTTATTAAAGTGAAATAAAAAGTGTTGCCTTGTTTAGGATATGATAATATGCTTTCTTTGATTTGTCTTGTAAAATTTTAGTCTTTTCAGATATTATATCACTAGTAAAGCCTCATTGAGCCTGTCAGCCTTGAATTTTCTTTAAACCACATGATTGAGCCGAATCCTTTTCTTTTGATATCATAAGTATTCGATCCTAATGTAATTTGTAATGCACTATGTTGAGAAGAAAAGTTGAAAACATTGGTAGAAGTGGAAAAAGGGTGAAAATGCTTGGTGTGTAAAGAATGAAGAAAAGTGTGAAAACTCTGTTTTGGCCCTGGTCCCTTGTGGATATTGTGCACCTCAACTACGCTTAAAAATTTAAGTTGAGGGTGGCTAATTCAGAAGTATACTTAAAACATTGGCCATAGTCCTACCAAGGATATTGTGTACGTGGCTAATTCAGAAGTATATTAAAACATTGGCCATAGTCCTACCAAGGATATTGTGTACCTCACTTGAGCCTCAAAGCCTTGAGTTGAGGGTGACTAGTGCAAAACCTCTCAAAAAAAATTTTAAAAAAAAAGATTGAAGCATTCTTGTGATGATGAGCATTACTTGTGAAATAATTGTTGAAGAGATGGCTGAAAATAAAGAGAAGAAAAAAATGGGTGATAAAGTGTTAAAGTGCAAAGTGCTTAAGGAAGTGTAAGTCACTATTATATAGTTTTTCTACCCGTCCCTTAGCCTACATTACAATCCGTTAAAGTCATATTTGATTCTATTCAAGCATGCTTAATTAGTGGAGATGTACGATGTACATAATGGGCAAGCCTATGATTCTTTGTGCATACATGTGAATTTTATTTGAGAGTATGAGAGTTGTTCTTGATGCTAAGTCCTTAATTTATATTCAATCTTTTGAATTGAGTATGTGGACTATTTCTTCATGTTAGGGCACTTGTTTCATGATAGATAGGTGATGTCATAGGGGAGCAAGAAAATCTCAAAAAACTCAGACTTCTTTTTATTGGATACAACCAGGTGTATCTAATATTATCATCCATAAACAATACATAGTACTTCATGTGTTGAGAAGGTTCAATAGGGGCTGGACCCCAAAGATCACAATGAATTTTTAATAATGGTTCCTTCTCAATTTTATTTCTCAATGCAAAAGGAAGCTTACAACTTTTCCCTAGCTGGCAGCTAGTACAAATGGTAGGTGATTTAATGTTTCAAGCACACCTCGTCCAATTCTAGGTGTCAACGATCGTAAATCAGTATAAAACCCAACTAAATGAGTTGGGGTCGAATCCCACAAGGAGTGGTACGTGTTTCAGATTCGATTAAGAAGTATAAATGTGGTCAAATCAGCCATAGGAATAAACATTATCGAATAAAGACATCATTCAGATTAAAGGGTGACATATAGGGGGGGCTTGGTTTTAGTTATCAACTACAAACAGTCACAACAGCTAAGAATTAACAATAAGGAGACGAGTTCTTGGGATGTCATCGATTATAGGGAAATATAGACATATGGGTAATTACAACTACTAGTAAATAGCTAGATATTAGTGAGTAGGCTAGACTATAATGGAGATAATTTTCTCTCGAGCAATTACCCCGAATCAGGTGATTTCTTTCGAACATCAACAAGCAATACAATTAGGAGCAACCCACACCTTAATCCATGCACTCTCTCGAGTAGAATGTATGGGATTGGGTTTAGGATTCACTCTCTCAAGCTAAACCCGGTCAACCCAATATCGACAAACCATAAATTAATAATCTTAGTTCTAAAACCTCTCTCTCGAGCAACCCAAGAACACAAACATAGAACTGCATTTGCAACTACAATTCTTAAATTAAACAACAATTAATGATTAAACTCACTTTTAAATAATATTTAAACTAGTAATTAGCAATACCCATAAACTAAATCGGCCCATAATCACATGATCACACCCCAAGAATTGGGGTTTTAGCTAGACATTATAAAAAGGTAAAAACGGTTACCAAATTGATTATCCATCAACTGGGTAAGAGTGATTTTGTCTTTACAATTCTTCAATTTGATGAATCTCAAAGAACCACTTCCAATTTCTCAAAAGTGAATTTCTTCAATCCTTCAAAGCTAAGGTAAACTCTAGAGAAAACTGTCTCTAGATGATAAAAACTTGTTCAAAGATAATCTATCCTCCTAAACTCAATGTTCAAAAACTTATTTATAGTCGCCAAAAATAAGCTACGAAAGCCCATTCGGCCAAGTAAGTCGGGCTCGCCGAACCACTCGGCAAGCCGCCATTTGATCTTTTCTATCGCCTTTTCGCCTTGGCATTCAGCATCCTCAAGGTCTGTAACTTTGGGCGATCTATCTTGGCTTCGCAGAACTACTCGGTGATCCGCCGACTACTCATTTCATCGCCGACTTGGTTCTTTCTTTCAAGGCTTGGCACACTGGAACTTTAGGTGGTCAGATGAGCCACTCGGCGACACGCCAAGTGCTCTTGGCGATCCTCAGGCTCGTTCTTCTTCATTTCTTCAGCCTATTTTTGTTCCTTTTTGCCTGTTAGTGTCCTTACTTTGTTCTCAATCCATATACCTGAAAATCAAGGATTCAACATTAGTTATTGGCGCAAATTAAGCATTTGAGGACACTAAATCTATATAAACAACGCCCTAAATGAGTCCAAATTCAGGACTCATCAACACCTCCAACTTAAACTTTTGCTTGTCCTCAAGTAAAACTCAAGTTCATCAGTTCAAAAAAGATGTCTCAAATAGTGTTACATAAGACTCAATCATGAATGCACACAACAAGACTCAACTAACTCATGCAAGGATCAATTGTGCACTCAAAGATTCAAGTTGCGACTTACCATTATCAAAGATGTTCAGGTTCACAATACTTGCTTCAAATGCATGTTCAGGCTCAACAAAGGTACTCAAATGCCCTCACAACAAAGATGATTCCATATTCACACACAATTTCTCAACAATTTATAGTTCCAGAATCATATACGACTCTCACACTCACAAAAGTGAACAAATGCATGACTTCACCCACATGTTTGCCCTTATTTTCCAATTAACATTCGTTTCAACTCACTCAAGATCAAAAAGGTCTTTTCAAGGCTTGTAACGGGGTTAAGTGTAAAGGTATGGTCATTTTGGCTCAGTGGCTGCTACCCTCATTAAATGTGGTCTGAATATCACTTTTCTTCATTTTCTTCGGCATTTTAATCATGCTCAAAATTCACCCTATTATTCAACTTCCAATGGCCTACCAGACACCCCATTTCTTTTGCAACTTTCACAATTTTTTCATTCTTTTTCTTTTGCTTTTTTTTTTATATAAAAGGGTTCCATCATTTTTTCAAGACCATGGCTCAAAGGGGAATTATTCACACTTCTTGATTTACCTTTTCTTTTCACTACACCCCCAATTTAGGCTTGTGGCCTAAGTTGACTATTCAAACAAACCACACTTCATGAGAGTTAAGGGTGAATGGATAAAGAAGGGTCACAATTATTCAAGTTTCTTCCAAGAAAAGGATAAAGCTCAAGGGGGTTCAAGTAAGGTTCACACACCTCACAAGGTTGGCCACAAAAAGAGACATATTGTCAAATTATTTCACTAATCAAAATCGTTGCCTAAGATCATTTCAAGAACTTGCACTACTTAGTCAACCAGACCAACGGGGAAAATTCTAGGTGTCACCACACACAATGTTCAAGGTAAGCTCATCACACAAGGCATTGGCACCAAGATCAAACGAGACGCATTCAAGCAAGTGTGCAATATTCATCACAAGAGACTACATTCGATAATCGGCTAGTCACAACGAGATGCAAAAAGTTCACACATTGTCTATACAACTTCATTTGGCCTCATCGCAGCCGCGCATTCATTTTGTTCGATTAAGAGCACTATTCAAGTCATCGGTATTGATCATAACCGATACTCAAATTTGCACAAGAACAGCCACAATCACACATAAAAGAGGTGGCACAAAATTTTCAAAATTGGTCAAAAACCATTTCCATTCATAAACAAGAAGCCACAAGCTCAAATATCCATAAGATAGAATCAAAATGCAGGTTTAAAACATAAAACCCAATATATATATATATATATATACACAAAATATAATCACAAGAGGTAGTTATGATAATACCTCACCCCACCCACAAAATAAAAGTAGTTGTCCTCAAATGCAACTAAAAACATAAAAAAAAACACAAAGACAATAGAGAGAGAGGTAAAGAATAGTCATGTCTACTCAGTCTCTCCATTCGTCAGGGAATCAATGACCGGGGTAACACTCTGATCTAAGGCATTAGTGCCAGGGGTGACAGCAACATTGGCTCTAGCAGAGCCTACTACGAACATCTCTGTCAGTGATGTTTGGATGACTGACTGTACTATCGTCTCCTCTAAATTGGGTAGGTCCTCATAGATGGTCGCCTCATGAGCATCAAGCTGCTCCTCATCCGTTTCCGCCTCTAACTCAACAGCTGCTACATCATCCATAGGCTCATCTCCGGTGGTAGCCGGAGGCATGTCGGAACTGGCCGAAACACCCTGAGCCTCAGTTGACTCAAACAATGAAGTGAAGTCTGAGGACTTCAGATAGTCCACATCCTTTCTCATATCAAACACCTCGGCTTTCAAAGCCGTAACCTCATAAGTAACCCCATGTCCTCTCTCACAAGTCTATACTCTCTTCGTGAGATCATCAATCGATGTCCGTAGGGGTGTCAACGCAGCTGCAATAGCCCGCTCAATCATCCAGGGCACCTTGGCCTCTAACCGAGAAGCTCGCATATCCCATCTTGAAAAGCATGGCCTGAGTGATCCTAGTGGGCTGGGAAGCAGTAGAAGAACCTGAAGCCTGGGAAGGAGTGGTAGCGGGTGTACCTGAAGACCCAGAGGCCAGAGTAGGCAAAGATGCCTCTGCAGGTATAGACTCAACATCAACCTCCGGGGATGCATCCACCGGAGTTGTTATCTTCATATCAGCCTCATCCTGTGTGTACTCGGCCTTTATGCACTGGATATTTGTGGAGGAAGTGGGTGTTACCTCAATGTCCCTATTTTCATCTTGAGGAACTCCATCCTGCTGACATAGCTTTGTAATAAGCATTGGGAATGGCATGGACGCCTGGTGTTGTTTGGCCCTCATGGCCATCTCCTACTCAATGATTACTCTAAAATTGATACTCTTTCGGGCAATGATTGATCCGAGACAGGCCGTCTTTGGGTAGCGGAAGATGGACTCATTATGTAAGGGCATGATGGAGCTGCTAATGAATCCAAACCAGTACCGAGCTATTATATTCAAGTCCTTTTTCTCAATCGAAACTCCAACCTCAATCCATCTCGGGGTGGTCTCAAAAATAAAGGGAGCCAGACATCCATTTAGGTCATCCAATGTCGACACAGTGGTAGCCAAATTCGGGTAGTCAAACCCTCTATCCAATATAACGTTGATATATTCGTTGCTGCATCTCACTACCTTCCCCCGGACCACTACAGACTCTACCGGTCTAAAGGCACTATCCTTCTTCTTTCCTTTTGGTACCAGGTCAGTGTACGTCATGTAAAACTCCCGGACCCATGTAGGAATATAGGGGTCACGGGGCCTGGTAAATGGCTCAAACTTGTGGAATCGGAGAGTGTCCCACACATGAGAGTACATGTCCACTACATCATTCGTGGATAATCTCTTTTCTTCAAGAATGGTCCTCAGTCCCTTGGCCTTTAGCCTGTTGAGTAGCCGGGGAGGAGGACCCTGAACTGGTGGTGCTAGAACCACTGTCTGTGTCAGAGGTGGCACTGTATCAGCAGCAGAAGGGGTAGACTCCAGGATCTTAGACGGATCTTAACGAACTCGGGCACGGATCTCAGCTCGATGGGTCTGAAGTGGTTGTTCATCCTCAGGCTCAGAGAATGAGGCTTGAGAATGGAAAGAATCCCAATCACTGCCGGAGTTGTGCTCCAGTCTCTCAGCCACAGGCGTTTTGCCCTTACCCTTAAATCCCTTTTGAGGTGATTTCTTTCCTTTTTAGAAGGAGCAGTTGCTCCCTCATTAATAACGATGCCCCGTGCTCATTTACGAGGCAACATTCCACTCTCATCTCAATTGGTCTCAACCTTATCTGCAAAACAAACCAACAAGAGTTGGAAATAACCCAAGAAAAATGCAGAAAATAGGTAGCAAAAAGACTCGTTGAACCAGTCGCCGAGTCACTTTGGCGAGCCAAATCGGGCTCGCCGAAAGGACTGGCTTGAAATTTTTCCAGAAAAATGGTCGGTCGGCGATGTGAAGGGCCCTTCGGTGAATCGCTGACATCATTCGGTGAGCTCAGACTAGCCAGCAGAATTTTATAGCATGTTTTTAGGGGTTAGGGGCACAGAAAGGGCGATCAAGGGATATTTCGGCGAGCTCAGGCTTCCCGTCAAAAGTTACAAACTCAAACTAATCCAAATCATGAAATTAAAGGCAATCAAGGGGGACATTGGCGAACTGCCAAACGGTTCAGCAAGCTCGACCGAGCTCGCCAAACTGCCAACGTGCCAAATTTCAACCCCGTTTCCCAAATTCATGCCCACAACCCCCGAAAGCAAAATCAAACAACACACTTATTCAATTAAGCTCAGACCCAGTTGACCCATGCCTTCGGGGTACTCAGACTTCCCCTAGTTTGGCTAAAATTAGCCATTTGACGACTTTTGCCTTTAAAAATAACGTCAAATGCTCCATCATTGGGTAAAGTACGTCATTTAACACAATTGGGGGTTACTTAGACTTCACCCAACTAGACCCAACAAATATTTACCACAACTCAATATTTTATGATCAATTTTAAAGCACAAAACTTTGGAAATAATCATTTTAAGCAATTTAAGCACAATTACGAAACTACGTTGGGCAAATTAACACAACAACTACGATTTCACACAGGCCCAACACACAACAACAACAATTTACCAAATACATTCGAGTTCAACTACAAATCAAGAATTCGGGGTTTGGAAAACCAACCTTTAAGTCAAAATAAGAGTTTGAAATGCTAGGCGGCAATGTAATCCAACTCCGAGCACGAGATCTACATGAAAAGCAACAAAAATGGGAAAATATGTAAAATCTAAAGTGTGGGTGCAAGTGTACAAGGCTAAAATGAGGGAATATGTAAGATTTTGAAAATTTAAACGGTTTGGCCTTTTAAAACCTTTCAGTTCGCGACCCTTTCGGTGGTATTAATCGACCTCGCTAAACTACTCGATGATGCGCCGAGTGGTGACTTACCTCATCGAGTTTTACAGAACCTCCGGTCAACTTGGGGGTCCAAACGACGAACAAAATTGGGCTCGCCGACCTGTTCGGCGAGACGCCGAATCATCCATAGGCCCGCTGAGTTTTACAGACTCCCACATGTGATTTTTTTAATGGGTCCAACGGTGGTCCAAGTCAGGCTCACCGACCTCTTCGGTGAATCGCCGACTGGACTCTTGTCTCGCCAACCTGCGCATTCTCAAACACATTCCACTTTTCAACCTGCACATTCAATACACGTTATTCCAAAAATAAACACATAGCATTAAAAACTTAGGTTACCTCCTAAGAAGCGCCTTAGTTAACGTCGTGGCATATCGCAAGTACCCATTCAAGCTTCATTTTTGGGATTTGTCATAGTATCACTAGGAAACCCCCTTGTTATCTTGAGTTAAGATGTGAAGAAATTTGACCTACCTGAGTCTCTAATTGCTTGATCAAGATGGAATGAGAGGTCACCATCTGATTGAGAGTTGAGACATTCTCTCTTATCTCTTTCAATACTCTGTCATATCCTTCGACTTTGTTGAGAATACGAATGAGTATATCTTCTATTTGACCGCCCTCGTAATCCTTGGGCTTTTGGCGCTTATGGGGAGGAATGTGTCTATCCTCCTTCCCCCTTCTATTACATCCTTGGTTGCCAAATGGCCTTGAGTAATTTTCACATTGACTTCCTCCTTGATTTGCTAGGAAGTTTAATTTGTTTTTGTACAGCACTTCAAATTCCTCGATATGTTTGGCCAAGATATCTAGTTGGGTCATCATTTTGGCTAAGTTATGGTTCTTATCTTGATCCTTGTTGATCTTGGTCATGCGATCAAGGAGTTGGGATGCTATTTGCATAGGGTTGTCGCATTATACCACCCGGAGAAAGCTGATCAGTCACCCCTTTGTTCACCAAATCAAGACCTCTATAGAAACATTCCAGCAACATCCTATCTGGGATTCCATGAGTTGGGCACTGCCACAATAGTTTCTAAATCTCAGCCACATCTCATGGATTGTCTCACCCTCCAAATGCTCGAAATCTAGGATGTTATCCCTAAGAATCATCATCTTCGAATGAGGGTGGCCCACTTGGTTACCATTGCTACCATTTACGCTCATTTCCTCTATTCAACAAGCAACACAAAGACCAAAAACAAAAATAAGTGGATTCAACTATAACTAAAAAGAACACAATTCAACTTCACTAAAAGAATTTCAAACAACACCACTCCCCGGTAGCAGCGCCATTTTGATTTAGCGTTTCAAGAACACCTCATCCAATTCTAGGTGTCAGCGATCGTAAATCAGTATAAAACCCAACTAAATGAGTTGGGGTTGAATCCTATAAGGGGCGGAACGTGTTTCAAATTCGATTGGGAAGTATAAATGTGGCCAAATCAGTCATAGGAATAAACATTATCGAATAAAGACATCATTAAAATTAAAGGGTGACACGAATGTCAAATGGGATGGGGGGTTTAGTTTTAGTTATCAACTACAAACAGTCACAACCGCTATGAATTAACAATAAGGAGACGAGTTCTTGGAATGTGATCGATTATAAGCAAATATAGACATATGAGTAATTGCAGCTATTAGTAAATAGCTAGATATTAGTGCATACGCTAGACTATAATGAAGGTAATTTTCTCTCGAACAATTACCCCGAATCAGGTGATTTCTTTCGAACATCAACAAACAATACAATTAGGAGCAACCCACACCTTAATCTATTCACTCTCTCGAGCTGAATGTGTGGGATTGGGTTTAGGATTCAATCTCTCGAGCTAAACCCATGTCAACCCAATACCCACAAACCATCAATCAATAATCTTAGTTCTAAAACCTCTCTCTCGAGCAAGCTAAGAATATAAACATAGAACTACATTTACAACTACAATTCTTAAATTAAACCACAATTAATGATTAAACTCACCTTTAAACAGCATTTAAACTAATAATTAGCAATAATCATAAACTAAATCGGCCCATAATCACATGATCACACCCCAAGAATTGGGGTTTTAGCTAGACATTATAAAAAGGTAAAAAGAGTTACCAAATTGATTATCCATCAACTGGGTAAGAGTGATTTCGTTTTTACAATTCTCCAATTTGATGAATCTCAAAGACCCACTTCCAATTTCTTAAAAGTGAATTTCTTCAATCCTTCAAAGCTAAGGTAAACTCTAGAGAAAACTGTCTCCAGATGATAAAAAATTGTTCAAAGATAATTTATCCTCCTAAACTAAATGTTCAAACACATATTTATAGTCGCCGAAAATAAGCTACGAAAGCCCATTAGGCAAAGTAAGTCGGATTCGCCGAACCACTCGACGACCCGCCCTTTGATCTCTTCCATCGCCTTTTCGCCTTGGCATTGAGCATCCTCAAAGTTTGTAACTTTGGGCGATCTATCTTAGCTTCGCGGAACTACTCGGCGATCCGCCGACTGCTCCTTTTCGTCATCGACTTGGTTCTTTCTTTAGAGGCTTGGCACACTGGAACTTTAGGCAGTCAGATGAGCCACTCAGCGACACGCTGAGTGCTCTTGGCGATCCTCAGGCTCGCCCTTCTTCATTTCTTCAGCTTGTTTTGTTCCTTTTTGTCTGTTAGTGATCTTACTTTATACCTCAATCCATATACATGAAAATCAAGAATTCAACATCAGTTATTGGCACAAATTAAGCATTTGAGGACACTAAATTTATATAAACAAAGCCCTAAATGAGTCCAAATCCAGGACTCATCATTAAGCACTTTATTCCAACTCTTAACATCTATATGGTTATTTCTTTTCAAAAATAGTAAAGACTTCAAATTTGGATGACTTAATCTAGCATCCCAAATGCAATCTGTCTTTCCCCAGTCTAGGTTGTTGTTAAAGCATAAATACTGTTATTTTCCAGTACATAGAGTCTTCCTTTCTTAGTTCCTTTGACCAACTGCTTTCGTGACTTCTTGTCCTTAACAACCAAATCATATTCATCAAACTCAAGGGTGCAACAATTATCTTTTGCTAGCTTGCTAACGGATAATAAATTTTTATTAATATCATGAACTACTAGTATCTCGTTAACCTTCAGACATGACCTTGTTGTATTCCCAACATGTGTAATGTTTAGACGAGACCCATTACCAACAGATATCTTATCAGTTCCATTATAAGTCTTAAGATCAGATAAGTTACCTTTGTTGTTAGTTAGGTGGTTGGTTGCTCCAAAGTCAACATACATGGCATTGTCCTCAGCCTGTGTATCTTGAAAATTGACTGTTGCTAAGGCTTGTGGGAGGTCTTCTACAACTTGATATGAGTAGTCCCATTTATAGAAACTTGATTGCAATGTGGTTATTCCTTCCACATATTTGGCAAGCATTGGAGGCTAAGTCCTTTTCCTTCATGTGGTTCGAAGCTTGCATATTCTGATTATTTTGACTATTGCTTCCCTGTCCAGCAGGTCTGAAACCTCTTCCCCTTGAGTTGTAGTTAGAGTTACCTTTATTCTGATTGTGATTATAGATATCTACCCTCTACCTCTGTCTCTTTGTGCAGAGAAGGTCACGTTATGATTCTCTTGTGGCACTTCCTCATCATCTTCTCTCATGTCAAAGCCTCTAAGAGAATTGACAAACTGGTTGAGTGTGGGATATGGTGCCTTTCCAAGCATAACAGTCCTGAAGGTCCAATATTTAAGGTTTAGACCTCGAGCAAAGTTGATTACTTTGCTATCCTCATCAACAGGTTTCTGAATGGTTGCACATATTCCTTTGAACTCTTTTAGATACTCATCAAGTTTTTTGGCTCCCAACTTGATGTTCTGGAGTTGTTGTTTGAGTTGAAATTCCTTGTTTATAGTTGCTTGAAGATATATTTCTTCTAAGCATTCCCACATCTCTTGTTCTGTCGAACAACCGACAGTGAGGTACACGCTCTCCTCAGTCATATTCCCTGAGATCCATGTTCTCAACCACACATCTTTCTCTTCCCAAAGAGTCTCCAAATCTTCTTTCTCCATGCCTTCAATATTTTTTTCCTTCCCGTATGTGGTACTTGATTGTCTCTCTCTTTTGATCAAGTTGGTTACTTTCATGACCTACATAAGTTGCATGATCTGAGTTCTCCATATCAAGTAGTTAGTAGGCTTAAGCTTGAATGGACAAGCAACAATAAGATGATGCAGAGACGAAGTTGACAAGGATATGAAAGTTGTGTTTGAGGCCATTGTTACAAGATTTTTGTAGGTTCCGTTTTTTTTACTGCTCTGATACCATGTAGAAAACACAGTACATAAAGGAAAAGAAGCGCTCAATACCTCCTTATATAGGTTGTTGGCCTGTTACAATATATGGGAGTTCTACTTGAATTCTACTACTCTTACTAGTAATACATAACAACACTTACACTTCTAATGCAATACATACTCCTAACGCTAACACAATTTTGCTTTTTTATGCTAGTCTCCAACAGGAAGCTCCATTGTATAACAAAAATTTGGTCATCTATTAATAGGGTTGATTAGAAGGTCTACTGGAAATGAATTTTTCGTGTAAAGAAAATAACGTGGACAAGTCTTTAGCACGTGGAGTGTTAGAGATACCTGGAGAGCCAACTGTAGTTATTAACGGGTTGCCGCCCATTTCTTCAAATCCTGACATCTTTTTACCCTGCCCCATAGTACTAGAGCACAATCACATAAGAATATTGATTTTGGTCAATGGTTCGAAGGAAGAGAAGTTCACAAGTTATTTGGGACATGTATTACAATGGAAAGTTACTAAAATTTGATGAGGAAACTGGTTGGTTCAGGGTGAAGTATAAAGATGGCGACATCGAAGATCTTGAGAGGCATGAGTTGGAAGAATTTATTTTATCACAACCCAAAAATGGACGTGGTGACACTTGTATGTTCCCACCAAGATAAGCCAGCCTCAAACACAACGATAAACAAAAAGAATACGAAAAACTTATTCATTCTAAACAATACCCCAAAAATCGGGTAGTCACGTGTACAAGACACTAAATACATAAAGTGCGGAATTAAGAAATAAGTACAAGTCTCAATCTTTGTTTCTTAAATAATAAAAAGCTTAAAGAAAAGAAAAAGAGGGCACCCCGGGTGGACAAGCAGCAAACTCTCAAGTCTTTTAACGAGTCTACAAAAAATGATCACGCTATACCGGGCTCGGTACCTACACAAGTGTAAAAGCAAGGAGTGAGTACCAAAACACGATGCCCAGCAAGCAACTTAATAAACAAGGAAACCTAGCCAGAATTCGACTACTCCTTTCTATCTCAACCAAACCTCATCAAACTTACCTGCACAGAAAATAGCCCAACCTAACAGTTCTATAATAAACCGTTCACAAGGCTCAATGTTCATAGTCCAAAGTCACAAGTCAACAACCAACATGTATCACGTAAATCAAGCTCAATGTCAAGTAGATCGATCACAGGAAACTAGTACATCAATCAGAAGTAACAAGTAAGTCACACACAAGCATATAAATGCATCAAATCACAAGAATCAATCTCTTGCCAAAACCATTTCCCATATGCATACTATCACTATCCAATACCAGTTCACATCGACTTTATATCAAATCACTAGGCAGAAGCATTTCCCATCGAATTTATATCAAATCATTAGCTGGAACTATTTCCCATCGGTTTTATAACAATCACTAGCCAGAACCATTTCCCATCGGCTTAATATCAATCATCGATAAAGACCTCGACATCATAACAATCTCATGTCTCATCACAGTGTTCAACAATCAATGCACTCAAGCAATATCACACCATCCGAAGAAACAACAAGTCATGTAATTTAACTCCATATTCAAGCCATCAAGGCATTTAATCACATCAATCAAATAGGATCACAACAAGGCAATTCACAGATTGTCGTTATCATCACGAAGCCTTTTCATTTATCCCTTCATTATTTATTAACATTAATCAAGTGGAGCAATAAGAACCTTCACCTGAATCCTGATTACTCCCTAACGCACATACAATGAAAAAAAGTAGACCATTCTACTAGATTACAAAACTTAAGAGATCATTTGCCTTAAATCAATCAAATATCACCCTAAGAGTTGAGTGTTCCCCTTCTGAATCAATTCCAAAGCCACACAATCTATAACAATCAAGTATTCACAATCACTCATCAGAGACAACAATTCCCACACCAATTATATAGAGAAATGGGTCAATCAACTCAAAACTCAATTTCAAAATGGGGGTTAAAATCCATAAAACAATACTTGAAAATGATGTTTAAGGGTATAGGAACTCATTAGTGAAAACCATTTCGAAAAAAAGATCAAAACCACTTCAAAATCACTATTTTAGATCAAAACTCAAGTTCTTGCAAAACCTTGGCATTTTTCAATTCAAATCCCAAACTATGATGTTAGAATCCATAAATAAATAAAGGAAATAAAGTTTTAGGATTATAAAAGCTTACCCAAACGATTTAGCACAAGAAGATCTTTCACAAATCACCTCCAAGGGTTCCCAAGCTCATAAATGGAAAATGGGGCATAAACCTCAAAAATGGCAGGCGAAAATCCTCCCAGGTGTCGCTTAAGTGACCAGGGGTTCGCTTAGCTAAAAGCTAAGGTCTCGCTTAAGTGATCTGACCTTCGTTAATGCAGGGGTAGCTTAAGCGGAAGTTCTTCGCAAATTCGAAGGTCTACAGGGGTTGACCCTTCACAAAAGTGGCCCAAACCTCGCTAAAGAAAGTCTCGCAAGAGCGAGCCATCTCTCGCGAAAGTGGAGTGAACCAGAACAGAGACATCAAAAAATTAGCCAACACTTTAAACCTCGAAAGGACCCTCGGGATTCGTTCGGAACCCCATACACACAACCACATATGCAAATCAATTATGCTCAACATTCCAGACTCAATGGAACCGTCAAAATAAAAATCTGAGATCTCCTTGATCCGACATCTGTGAAAACCATAAGAAACTAACTCACGCCTAAAAAGGCTAAAACAAACTCGAGACTTCTCAAAAATCAACCAAGATCGCACCCAAGCCTAAAATTATCCCCCGAATCTAATGGAATTTCATAATTCCAATCCGAGTATTCAAACCTTTAATATTGACTAAAGTCAACCCAAAGGCTAAAATTCCACAATTTCACAACTTAGGATCTCAAATCCTCAAAAAAGACTCAGAATCTGAAACAGACAACTTTCATAGCCAAAATTTCACATTTCAGGACTGATGGAATGGACTGAATTCCATTCTGACACTTGAAACTCCAAAAGACACCAAAAATCACTTTCTTAATAACATAGCCTTTCAAACTCAAAACTTGCCAAATTCTCAACCTTTAACTCGAAGTTCGAAAGTAATTTTTTTAAACTCAAACATAAAAGACTCGGGATCATCTAGGGAGGAGAAAAATGATAGATTTATAAAACTTTCCAAAAATTACCGACTGGGTCATTACATCTTTAGCCTTTGCCATTAATACTCCATTGGAAAAAGTAGTCACAAAGATCATTAAGGAAAAAACAGAGATCTTTTCAGAAATCCGGGAGTAGAACTTGAGATTAAGGTGTAAAAATGGCAAAGACATGATAAATAAAATTATCGTATTTATGAGATTAGGGTTATACGTACAATTAATTGTTTTAAAAAGTATAACAATTTTGTATACTTTTATAAATAAAAAGCTAGAATTCGTGGAATAAACAAAAAACATCAATAATCCATATTTAGAGTATGAAACTATGTTGATATGAATTAGGAGATAATTATACTTCTATTTCTAGAGTAATGTACAAATTATATTAGTCCGTCATCAGATCATGAACTTAATATCTCATGTAATGATGTAGAGGTAAAGACCTAACATATAATTTTCCGAGTATGAAATGCGAGATGATACTCGTAGAAATCATGTCAGGATAACAATTAATTAAATTTTATATTTATAATTAATTTTTTAATTATTTGTACGTATAACCTTCAATATCTTATCTCATTTTATGAAATAGACAATAGAACATCGTAAAGTACTGTACAAAGCAAGTTCTACCAAGTTTTTTACGTTCGATCTTGAATGAATGTCAAGTGTAGTGATCATACCGTAGGCAATGACATGTAAAAGATAATTCATCGAAGTATGAAATTTGATTATATACTCGTCGAGTAGTTTAACAAATCAAGTCTTATATATTAATGTTTCAGTTATGAAATATATTATCTATTAAAGAAATACCGATGATCAATTTGAGGAGATTTATATATTAAATTTGATATTGATAAACTTCTGTTGATCGATAAAATTAAATTTATATAATTAGGAGGTGTGTGTGTGTGTGTATATATATTATTGACACCTAATTTTGACCGACCTATTCGATTAAATAAGTATTTTTAAAAAATAACACGAGTTTTAAAATCAATTGAGATTTTGTCTAAAATTATGTATTAGAGTATCGCTAATTTACAAAATTATCATTTATTATTATTAAATTATTTTTATTATTATTAAATTATTATATTTATCGACAGTTAAACTCGAAATAACTACTTTATTTAAATATTTTTAAATTTAGGTGTGTTTAATTTATATGAAAATACTTTAATATATGTAGTATTTTCTTAATTGACTAACATTTCCTTAATCTCCCCTTAAATCATTTAAATGATAACCTCTTTTGTTCAATTTGTTTAATTCATAGCCCTCTTCCTATCCGATTCTATTTCAACTACTGCCTTTCATATTCAATTTCATGTCAATTATGGCCATTTGATTATTTTAATTTTACAACCTTTCAACACTTTTCAATTATAGCCAATCTGATTCAATTCAATTCTCAAAAGCCCCATCCTTTAATCTCAGCCATTCGTTCATCCAAATCAACTACGATCAAATCTTGATCGTCTATATCATTCAAACCAAAGGCTGAGATCAGATCTTCATTCTTATCTATTTTAAACCAAAAAAAAACAAAGGCAAAAGGGTCTGGTAGACCCTTATACTTGACTCGAATTGTAAAGTGGACCCTTCTACTTCACAAAGTTTCAACTGGACACTTCAACTCAAACAAACATAAAATTTTAAGTCCCTTTGACCATTGACCAGCCTTAGGTGGCATTAATTTAGCTAAGTTAGAAAAATGCGTGTTACGCACGCAAAACATGAGCGTGAATTGAATTAAAAAGTTAAGAAAATTAAATAAAAAGAAAAAATAAATTTACCTACTTAAAAAAAAGGCAAAAAAAGAAAAAGAAAAAGAAAATCCCTTTCTTCTTCAAACCCACCCATCCACCTTTTTGGAAAATAATAGATCTCTCAACTGCTATATCTATATCCTCTCTATTATCGAATATTTTTTCTTGAAATCGTATTTTTCCTCACTTTCAAATGAAAACAACACGTTCATCAAAATCCAAAACAAAAATAATTGAAAACGAAAGAAAAAAATCTTCTCCAAATTGAAAGCTCAAAACGAAATTGAAGAAGGATTTTTGCTGCTACTACTTGCTTCTTTTTATCTCTTTAGAAGCAAAACTTCTAAAAAAATAAAAAACAAATTTTCATCTAATTTTTAAATCATAGATACAACTTTGAAATTTTCATATTTCTTGATCTTTCTTTTTTCAAGTTTGAACTTTTCTTTCAATTTCAAGCTTTTTGGTGTCAAGTTTAGTTGCTTTCTTCTAATATCAATTTTGATGAAATTGTAAGCTCAAATGGGGCTGTCAAATATTAATGAACTTTCTTTTGGGTTAGGGTTTTTGAGAACAAAGAGAAAAATATTTTTTTAAAGTAATTATTTGTTTAATAAAATAAATATATAAAAATAGCATTGTGACAATTAAATTAATGAGATGGATATAACGTGGCTTTTTTTTACGTGGATATGATGTGGCATCCATGTCAGTTCGAGTGAAGAAGACTGACTATCATAAGGGTTTAAAATTTCTATTTTGTTTGAGTTGAAGTGTCTGGTTGAAATTTTAGAGAGTAGAAGGGTGCAGTTTACAATTCGATCCGAGTCAGTATAATGGTGCACAACCATTTTGCCAAAAACAAAACCCTAAGCCATCCATCTTTCTTCATCTTCCTCTCATCTCCTCCTCCCCTATCTGTCCCTCTCCTCTATTCTCCTAGCAGCTCAGGCGAAGCAGCGAACGGCGCCGGCCAGCGAACAGCCGCGAAAACCAGCCGGCGACCGGGCGCCGCCGATCCGTTCTTCTCGCCAGCAAGCGAAGGCCGCGCCGGCCAGAAGCAGCGCGAGGACAGCTCCGACAGGCGAGCCTCTTTCTCTCTTCTCCTCCGCTCCAGTGAGGACGACAACAACAAACATCAGCTCCAGCTTCTCTGACCAGCGAGCAGCCAACTCCGGCGAAGGCAAGGTAATCACCGGCGAACCCCATCGAAGACGACAACAACAACAGCGAGCCAGCAAGACCCTCACATCTCCATTCCTCTCCTCTTCGGCGAAGTTCTAGTAATCCAGGTATTTGATTAATCATCATACATACATAACACTACTTAAAAGCTAAATTGAAGTTTACATGGTCCAACAATTTCTCGAACACGTCTGTAAATAACTCTAATATTAGAGCTCTAAAACTATTCAAATTTATTTAAGCTCTAGTTATATGATACTGGCAAAACTAGATAATCAAACTTGGGATGGAAGGAGATACAATGTCCGTGAATGTAGATTTATTAGGAGTCTAGACTCTCAAGAGAAAAATTAACTCTCGACTCACTTGAGCCTTTATCTCAAAATGAAACTGACACTCTGAAACAATAGAGTTCATTCTAACAATCTTTGTATGGAAACAAGAAGACATACTGATTCCCATGTAATTTGTGACATTCATCAGTCATCTTACCCAAGAGTCAGTTGTATGGAAGTCAGTGAACACTCTTCTGCATTTATTTTACGTAAAGACCGTCTTTGTTTGAAAGATATACAAACACACCACTGGATAAAACAAACAGGAAACCTTAGAATTAACAAGTGGAGCTTAGGTATAAATAGCCATGTCCTATTGGAGAACCATTCAAGTCAACAAGGCAGAAGCAAGAACAGTCAGTCACTGCTGCCAATATGTATGCACATATGAAAATAGAAAGGCTGCATGAAGTAGTAGCATCAAGTCAAACCATTTTACCTTTGAAGTATGGAAACCACTAACATGCACACATAGATAAGGCCTCAACTTCTGACCTCCTCGAGCGCACAGCATTTCAAAAACTAATTTCAGCATGCTCCCATAAAAAAGAGACCTTTAATCAATAAGACAGTATTAGTCATCTATAATGTGTTTAAATTTCTGAAGTTCAAGTACAATTGTTTTCTATAATGTGTTTGTGTCTATCTAGTATTGATACTTAACTTTAATTTTGTGATAATTTGTTTGTGTCCATCAAGGGTTGGCTTAGCGTTAAGTTAGGTTTGTTTAGCATAAGTACCAACACTAGTTGATTCTATTGATGACAAAATTGATTTTCTTGCAAGATCGATTTATGTTCATCTAGTGTTGATATTAAGCTTTAATTTTGGAATAATGTGTTTGTTAAAATTATTTATAATAATATCAATTCAAAACCAAATCTTAAACTAAAATAATTGATTTTTTAAAGAAAAAAAAGCTAAAGAGAGAGAGGGAGACATAAGAAAAAGAGAAGAAAGGATGGAGAGAGAAAGATGGACTAACAAAAAAAAAGTATGTATTTACCTATTTTTGATAATAAGAATAGATTGAGAGACTATTATAAATGTATTTAGTTATTTCTGGCAAGAAGAATAAGACTAATTTATGTAAGAGTAAAAGATATACTATAAGTCTATAACTCATAAATAATAATATATTATCCATGTATTCACCGTTTTTATATTTGAAAAATGTAAAATCATATCTTCTTAAATAAAGGCTTTAGAGAATTTGAGATTCTATCAAAATAACATATATAAATATTAATTTCATCTCATAATTTCAAATTACGGTAACTAAAATTTTAGGTTTAGCAAACATAAAAATCATAATTGTATGTTATAGCTATAGTTTGCATAATTGCTCTCCATAACATATTTGTATGTTATGTTTGCTAGCATTAGATTTGTATAAATCGCTGGCAGACCTCTCGTTTGTATAAAAGTGCAGCGATTGTATATATGCATATCAGTTAGATAATTATATATATGTAATTATTATGTATTAATGATTCTTTTTATATATATACATAAAATTTGAATTTGTATATAATCGAATCAATAAAACATTTGTATATAAAATCTCTCTCGCTTTATACAACACAAATTATACATAGTAATTTGTATAATTTGTTTTTGTATAAAGCGAGAAAGAGAAAAAGGCAAAAGAGAACTGGTAGGGGAAGATCTGTATTTGTATAATTATAAGTGTATACGACGAAAATATATGTATTTGTATATATAGTTTTCTCTCGCTTTATACAAACACAAACACAATTTATGCATTTGTGTTTGTATGAAGTGAGAGAGGCGAGGGAGAGTGGCGAGCAAGAGTGAAATTCGCTGGGGAGAGAGGCGAATGGCAAGTGTTCGCTATGAATTACAATTAAATGAAACTGTGGTTATAACATATAATTTGAATTAATAATTTGCTATTTTATATAATTTTCTCAATTAATAAGGAGACTTTCCAAATGGTTACTAAGTGAAATTTAATGACGAAAATACCCAACATCACATTTACACGATCTCTGGCCATGATTGCCGTCAGAACCTACCTTCGGCCACCAGGTAATGCTCTCTGCTATCTCTCCGACTCTATTTCTCTTTCTAATCTCACCCACGTATAAATTTGGTAACTTGTAAGTTATGTTCTATGCCATGAAACTGAAATTTGAATTTTTCTACTTATTTGTGGAGTCTCTGAATACATTGTGGAATGCTGTTGAACTATAAGTCCAACAAATAATTGGGAGACTATTACTTGTGCTCATATTTTGAGCTAATTTTGACAATTATGAAGTAACAAGGTGAATTTTGGTAGTTTTTCTTTCCCATTTCCATCATTTTTTTTCTTTTCTCCCATTTATATGGGTTACCATAAGCTTTTCCGTTCTTTTTTTTCCTTCATATATTCACTTGTCCATTTTATGGCATTAAATTCGATATTTTAGTTGCACTCAAGAGTGTGGTTTAGTGGTCATAGAAGTAGGGGAGTATGAAGAGGGCTCCAATTCAAATCCTAGTGAAAGCAAAAAAACACTAGGTGATTTTTTTTCATCTGACTAAGTGGGTACACCGTATACTTGAACTAGTGGGAGGTAGTGAGTTCCTAATGAAATAGTAGAGGTGCACCCAAAATGGCCTAGGCACCTGGAAGATCTTTCACTTTTCTACTGTCACCAAGTACAATTGTTTGCAACTTCCTTTTACATAGGGAGGAAAGTAAAGATGATTGTTACATTTTTCACCGATGGTATCAATAATAATACGATGGAGCCAAGACAAAGGTGAGAACAATGGGAGGTGACTCAAAACACAAATTTGGAGTGCGCAGGATGTTGGCATAGAAGTGAGACTTCATACTCAAGTCATCCCCATGAGAGGATGTTTTAAGTATCTTGGGTCTTTAATTCAAGTTAATGGGGAGATTGACGATGATATCACAAATTGTATTAGGCGGGATGGGTGAAGTGAAGGCTCACCTCCGGAGTCTTGTGATAAAAACTACCACCTAAATGTAAAGGTAAGTTCTCCAGAGTGGTGGTTAGACCACTATATTGTATGGAGTGGAATGTTGGTCAGTCAAGAACTCTAATGTTTTGAAAATAAAAGTTGTGGAAATGGGGATGAATGTGTGCATACTAGAATAGATAAGATTAAGAATGAAGATATCCCCAACAAGATGGGAGTGCCCCTCATGGTGGACAAAATGAGAGAAGCAATATTGAGATGGTTTGAACATGTAAATAGGAGAAACATAGATGTTCCAGTAAGGAGGTGTGAGAAGTTGTCAATGGTGGCCTGAAGGAGAGGTAGGCCAAAGAAGTACCAAGGGAGGGTGATTAGACAGGACACAATGCATCTTTGGCTTACCGAGGACATGACCTAGAAATAAGGATTTTAAGGTCACCAATTACAGTAGAAGGTTAGTTGAGCATTCTCTCACTTTCCTGCAGGGCAGAATAGGTTGTTGTATTACATACTCTCTTACCAATTGTATTAACACTATTCACGTAGTTTCTTGTTTGTCGATTGTAGTTACCATCTGTGTTTCCTATGCTTTGCTTATCGCACTAGTTTGTTGTTAATTCTCTTCTGTATGCTATGTATTTCTTTCCATAGCGATCTATTTCGTCGTTACTACTTCTTTCATTTTCATATTCTCTTTCTTAAACTCTATTGAGATGTTTTACTTGAGCCGAGAATCTATCAGAAACAAGTTCTCTACGAGGTAGGGGTAAGGTTTGCGTACTCTACCCTCCCCTAAACGTACTTGTGGGATTACACTGGTATGTTGTTTGTTGTTAGTTTTGATAACAATAATTGCAATGGCAAACTGGATGATCACCTAGTTGATACTTCGGGTCATTGATTTTATGTATTGTACATTTGGATTGATTCTGAGAAGGAAAACAGATTTACCACATTTAATGTCTGAAAGACAAAAAAAAAAGGAAATAAAAGAGGAGAGACTTTACCGTTGCATAGTCATTTGTTTACATTAAATATTTCATCATTAGCCAGAACATACTGTTGGACATCACTCTGTGACCGATTACTTGGTATCAGGATTTGCATGTCAACTTATATTAATGAATGTTGAACTTTGTCCAGGAAACTAGGAGTGATCACGATGGGACTTCTCAGCATTATCCGAAAGATCAAGCGAAAAGAAAAGGAGATGCGCATCCTTATGGTGTAAGTCTACAAGCTAACCTCTAACATGTGGCATGGGGGATTTTTGTATGCATAGTGTATTTATTGACTAGCTATTTAATTCTGTTTATTATATAGGGGTCTTGACAACTCTGGTAAGACAACAATAGTGTTAAAAATAAATGGTGAAGACACAAGTGTCATCAGTCCAACCCTTGGCTTCAACATCAAAACCATTACATATCAGAAGTATGGTTTCTCTGCTTTCTTTCTGTTTTGTTTCTCAGATCTGCATTCTGTTATCCTGCTTCAATAATGTTTTGATTCCTATTTATAGTTGTTACTCATTTAACTGTAACCTACATGTTCAAGATGTATTTTGTCAGGCAATATTTATGTGCTTAGTTGAATCATTTAGATTATCTTATTCCCTAAAATTAGAATTGGTTCATTTAAACATACTCTTGATTCTTACCTTTTGAATTACTTTCGAGGGTATTGGTTTATGATGTCAATTAATCAACTATATTTTTATCCTGAAACAGTTGGGATCAGCTATATGTATCCTCTGTGTACTCATTGATAGCCTATTTTTTTACATTACATCAACCTACCACGCCCTTTTTTTATTCAAGCTTGGGCATGACTATGTTTTGCATAGCAAGTAGAGTTCTCGGTTTTATCCTGCCAGAGATATAAATTTTTTGGGGCTTTATTAGTGAAGTCCAGAGTCCAAATTAAAGCTCATTCTGCAGAGAACCAAAAAATACAACGCCAAAACTGTAATTCAAAATTCAGTTGCAGATTCGATTTTCTCTCAAATCATTGCATGTGAGACAACAAAAGAACTTAGGAAAAACTCAAAAAAGACTACTAAGGAAGTGATTGAGTTAGACAAATACAGATTTGTAATTTGAAAAGAGATTTTGAATCTCTTAGGATGAAAGAATGAGACTATTACTTAGTGTAATAACAAGATTTTTTTTAATCGTTAATAGAATCAGGTTGCTTGGCAAGGATTTCAAAGATGACAGAATAGTTGAAAAAAATTCTTGTGACAGTTTCAGAGATATTCGAATCTAAAATCTCCCGTCTAGAAGAGTCTAAAAATCTCTCTATTGTCTCTGTTGAACTACTGTTTTTGTTAAAGAATTAGTAAGTGTTCTTCAAGCACAAAGAAGAGCCTTTATAATTTATATAAGACAATGCAACTGTGTGTGCTTTTATAAACAAAAGAGAAAAGGTTTATTATCCTTTTTACAGATACTTCAAAAAGAAAACACACACCTAGAACAAAAATTATTGGTGGAGACCTATTGCAATATGTGGAAATTTCAAACAAACAAACCATATTATGAAAGTTGCAAGTTCAAAGATGTTCAAAACAATCCTCCATCACAAACAACAAAAGTATAAGTTGAGGAGGATCAACTTTTCAGATTGCAGTAATTGAAGCAAAGGAAGAGTGTTGAATATTTGCTTTTGTTAGTGTTGATTTACTAGAATAATTAGTTTAGTTGTAGGAGAAGTCTTTGTTCTAATTTAAAATTTTAGGTTTAGTTAGATAAGTCTAAGTGATATATTGGAGGTTTTTTAAATTTTATTCTACAGAATTTTGCACATTTTTTGTTTTTTAATTGACTATTTAACTCTCTATACTTAATAAAACTTCAGAGACAATTTCAATCAGTTCTAATAATTTTGCTGCTCCATCCATTTAAAAACACAACAGAAACAGAGTTATGTCAGCATGTATGTCTTTGAAATTACTATCTGGTGTGTTTAAATCATTTTAGTAGTTTAAATTCCTTCTAACTGATCCTTGTTAGAAATGAGATTCTTTTGCTGAAATTTCAAAATAGCTGATTTCAAGTTAACCTGACATGCTGCAGGTATACCCTCAATATATGGGATGTTGGGGGGCAGAAAACAATACGGTCTTATTGGAGAAACTATTTTGAGCAAACTGATGGCTTGGTGTGGGTTGTGGATAGTTCTGATCTGAGAAGGCTAGATGACTGCAGATACGAGCTACATAATCTTCTGAAGGAGGAGGTATATGTCATATTGGTTCTCTTTTCTGTTGTTGAACCTCATTTATTCCCTTGTGCAAAAACTCCAATAACATATGGATTTTTAGGGTGGTTTACTGATCCAATTCCCCTTTTTCTCTTCTACTAACCACTGTCGTACGAGTGTATCTAGGGGTGTGAGTCCTTCATAAGTTGTGCCAAGTAAAGGGTACAACTTGTTTGAACTTCTTGCTTCTATATAGTTGCATTATCATTTTTAAGACATGCAGATTTATGATTTTGGTTCTTACGATGTTTTTAGGCAGCAAACCATTGAATTTGCACTTCTCCATTGGTTTATTAACGTAGTGAGATATTTTGATTCCCGAGTTGTTTTACATTGCATCTTGTTTTAGGAGACAGATGTTCTTGCTTCTTCATGTATTATTGGATGGAGTTTTTTTTTCTTTTTGATAAGGGCGACGGTGATGTGATAAGTGTTATTCAGGAAGACGTGTCCCCACCCTTACAAAAAAAAACTACATCCCCTAATACATGATGAAGCAAGAGCATGTGTTCCCTAAACAAGATGTTGAATTTAATTCATAGCTGATACTGTAATACATAGGGGATGGAGTTGTTGGAACTACTTGTTCCTATTTAGCATTGTCTTAAAAGGTCTCTCCCAAATGCATCACCAACTCTAAAAACTGACAATTGAGCAGTGTACAATCTACATCTTGCATGCTTTGGTTTGGTGTTACCTGCTCCATACTGTTTTAAGTGCAACATAATGGTCAAGAAACTAGGAAATAACCCTTCGGGGTGGCCCAGTGGTTTGGGCTTGGGACTTCCATGTTGGAGGTCTCAAGTTCGAAACCCCTTGCCAGCGAAAGCAAGGGATTTGCCTTCTGGGTCAAGCTCGTCGCACCGGGCTTGCCTAGTGCGGGTTACCTCTCCTATGTGGTTTGCGAGCTATTGCATAGGAGCGGGGGTTTTACCCTGTGCGCACCCAAAGGGTAGTGGCTGCGGGTTTCCCTTGTCATCAAAAAAAAAAAAGAAACTAGGGAATAAGTTTCAGTTATGGCACAGAATGCGTGCATACTTTTTATACTGTATACCTATGCTTGTCCCTCCATTTCAGTTTGTGTGGCATAGTTTGACTGGGCAATGAGGTCAAGAAAGAAAAAAAAACATTTGAAACTTATGGTTTAATCTTGTCATGGCATTTGTGTGTTTATAAGACTTTTGAAACATGTGTGGCTATAAAAGCTTTTCATTAAGGGTTGGGAAGTTTAAGTTAAATTGTTTCCAAATTTAGAAAGTTGTCATTCTTTTTGTAACAGACTAATAAGAATATATTGCCATGTAAATTGGAACGGAGGGAGTATTTCCAGTGGTCTAAATACAAAATAGTGAGTCAAAAGCAAGGGGATGAGTTTTCAGTAAATTCACATGTCAAAGCGCATCCAATCTCAGACTTCGTCGTGGAAATGCTGCCAGCTTCTGCTTATTATGACACTTACTTGAATATTTTGTTATGTTCAAGTTAATTAGCGTTTGCAATCATTTACACGTCATTTTTTGGCGACATTCCTTTTGCTGCATTTTCCTCCACAGTGGAGGCTTTAAGTAACGAATGCTATAACTTTGTTTGATGCAAGTTGCACCACATGTTATAGCTTCCTTCCACCCTCAGCTAAAATCATCATACTATTAATAATCTCAATTAAGATTTTTTTCTGGAAACTTATTTGTGTGGCTATGAAAATAATAAATTGTGTACAGAACCTATTTAGTGATTTTCTAACAGAACTGCCTATGCACATTTACTAGCTCTATTCATCTTGTTACATGTTTCATAATGTGGTGCCATTAGAATTTTACAAGTAGTTGCCTAACTGTCCACCCTCAGATCATCATGTTACTAAGTGCACCATAGAGGCATAAACCTTCTTGTTGAATGTGTTTATTAGGCGCTTCAAAAAGTCTTCTTTTGTGTATCTGTAACATCCTATGTGTCCCAAAAAAAGAACGTGCAAATCCCTTTTCATTAGATGAGAATAGGATGACAGATCTTGCTATCATTAAAATTTAGTGAAGGTGCATAGCTTCTTTGAATGTCCTATGGATTGACTATATCATCTAGGGACATGACTCATCCCAAAAGAGAGGTCTTTCTTTATTGTTATAAAATCCGTTTGATTGAAAAGAAAGTGTATGATGCCATTAGTAAGCTCTTACTCCGTTATTAGTAAGCTAAGTGTTGGTTGGCTTATTCATGAAAGAACTTCCACATGTGCATCGGGGCCCTCTCATTAATAACATCTCTTTTTGATTGACCTCCTCCTTTCTTTAATCAGCAGGCACAAAGATCAAATTTCGTTATTGAATGAATCCATTGTTGTTGTCATTTTAGTTAGTTTACCACATTATTTTCGTTTTCTTTTTGTTCTTAACAAGTTATTCAAGCACTTCAGTAAGTGATACCAGGAGTACTCTTTTTTTTTTCATTTTTATTCATTCAATACCAGGAGTACTCTGCAACTTGATTATTGCTGAAAATATTCTCTCTGATTATTCTTCATAAAGATAACAGTTCATTTCTGGTGAGGCTTGGTATGACTGGTAACAATGTAGAGCAACAAAGAGGGAACCTACAATGTCAATCATTGAAAATGATTTTTACTTGGTGCTATATGTTCTGTGCAGAGGCTATCAGGAGCATCATTATTGATTTTTGCAAATAAGCAAGACATACAAGGTGCTCTTTCTCCAGATGAAATAGCCAAAGTAAGGATGCTTCTTGTTATACCTTAAACTGTGTCGAATGAATATTGAAGTGAAGTTCTTACACTTGGAACTAGTAAGGTTGCAATCTATGATACCCTTAACAATTATGTCGAAGGTTAAGCATGAACTGTTGTTTCGTTCAAAAATCTGAAGATCCAATTATGCAAACCAAAAAACTGAGAGATCACGAGAGAAGCTTCTTTCTAGTGGTGGTTGAGAAAGTACTAGGCATAAATGCGCCCTTTAACTTGGCTTTAGCTGGCATGTATGCCCTCCAACTTTGGGTGTGTACAAGTAGATACTTAAATTTGTATACAATTGAACAAGTAGACACACGCATCTTACATGGCATAATACACGTAGGATACCACGTAGGACGCAAAATTGTCATGTAGTAGGATGCATGTGTCTATTCGTTCAACTTTATACAAGTTGAAGTATCTACTGTGCACATCCAAAGTTGGAGGGCATAGTTGTCACCTAGGCTAAGTTAATGGACATGCTTATGTATTATGCCAAAGTATTATGTAGTAGTTTCCAAGTTACTTCAATTGACTAGTAACCTATTTCTACACAGATCTGCTTCTTTTTTTCTTGCTTCCTTCTTTTATGTATGGTCAATTATTCATGAACTTGACATTCACAGAGAGGGGTCACAACTTTTTTCTTCTGATTCAGGTGCTTAATCTGGAGGCTATGGACAATAGCAGGCACTGGAGAATCGTAGGATGTAGTGCATACACAGGAGACGGGCTACTTGAGGGATTTGATTGGCTGGTACAAGACGTTGCATCACGAATCTATATGCTTGATTAAGCGAAGTTTACATTAAGATTTTGATTCCTGCAAGATGACATTGTTAAAATCTTTTGGATATACAACATTTGTGCATGTAAAGATAAAGAAAATCATGTAAGGAGCACTTTACTAGCTACTGCTCAAAATGACCATTTGTGAGGAAATTCTTTTAAGACCTTTCCCAATATGCCAGTCTTTTGTTGTAATTGTAGCAGATTGCACAAAAAAGTGACTGTCCTTAACCAAATAAATTCACAAATTAATAATTTTTATAATATATGAGGATTGTTCTTGCTATGTACTTGGGGTCTCGTAGGTTAACGGAATTAAGTGGAATTAATAGTCATACACCACCACCCATAGAATCAAGAAAGAACTCTCAGTCTATCATTCTTACTATGTTTGGATCTGGTAACTTTTCCCATGTTGAGTCAAACTAAGCCACAGGGATGGTGCCCTTCTATCAATTCCTTAAAGTTTCAGCCTTGCGACCATATCCTTGATTAGATAAATGAAAAAAGTACAACATCTCAAAAGAAAAAAGAGAAGAAACAATCATTGTGACACATTCACTAAAGAAAGGTCCTTTAATCCTTAACCAATACAATTTATTGATGTAATGCTTCTCCAGCGTCCAATTTAATATACACAAAGTCAATGTGGAAAATGAAATAATAGGAAGCGCCCAAAGGTACAAAAATACAAATAATCTGAAAAGAATAGATGGGAAAAAATGAGATATCGTGGAGCTATAACTATGAACGTTTACTCGTTTAGCTAACTGAAAGTGTTGCTGATCACGCGTGCAGAGTCACTTGCATCACATATCAATACAGCCGGTCCTTGGTTAAGATGACTTGCCAACTCGGGCTGGAGCTTACTGTACTCGTTCACGACAAAAGTTGCAGCTTCTTCTGCTTTATCTGCTTCTACAAATGCAATGCAGCAGCCTCGGAATCCTGCACCACTGAACCGTGTCCCAAGTACACCAGGAGCCTTCAGAAGAACCTGATATAGCTGTACAAGTGGTTCACAACCTAAAATAATTCAAGTGAAGTTCAAGATTTGGTTATTCTTTGTGCCTCAGACATACATTATCGATAAAGTTACATATCGAAAACAATGAAATTAAGATATCAAGTAAGAAAATTAACACTTACCACACTCATAGTTTTGAATAGAACTTAGACCAGATGCTGTAATAAGCTCTCCGAATTCTTTAAGGTTTCCGGAAGCCCAAGCCTCAAGTCCTAAAACAGACCACACATGAGTTATGAATGGACTGTCCTAAAGCTAAACATAAAAATAAAAGGAGTAAAGATCTGTAAAGAATAATACCTTTCATAACTCTCTCATTTTCAGAGAAATAATGCTCTGCTCGTTTAGCTAGGTTGACTTCTAATATACTCTGAAAAGAAAATTCCAAAAACATGGTATAAATACAATCAATCCATATAAAGGCGAAGAAGATTTTCACATATAGATGTCGCAAACGACCTTTATACGATTTTCACATATAGATATCGCAAACGACCTTTGTATAATGATGGTGGAGTAATTAAACATCCAATATATACTTGTGGATTTTTACCTTGTGGGCTTCAAAAACTTCTGGTTTAACTGCATAAACAATAGAAATGTTATCAACATCATCATTAAAGCTGCATCACTATTTCAATGACAAACGCAGGCCGAGTACCCTACCATTTGATAGAACAGGTTCCATCTCTTCATCCCCCGAAGCTCTAGAAGAAGAAAAAAATACCCGTAAGTCCCGGAAATGAGAGCTGTGATATAAATCAATTAGATCTCATCAAAACTTCATCATACTTGTATTGCATTCCGAAAAAATCAATAAGATTTTATTAGTCTTTGGAATGCTTCACACTTTCAGGAAAGTCCAGAAGAAGGCTTGAAGTTCAATCATTAAAGAATGTTCATTCTTTTGGTACATTTCCTTCAGGATTAAAATATAACGTATTTGTCTTAATGGAGAGTTGTGGCCTACATCTAGGATTTACCGTTCCAAGTCTTAGTATTCAATCAATAAACGGCCATGCATTCCATGACCATAACTTGAAAAAAGAAGAAACGATTGTCATTCCAGGATGCAAGCTTCAATAATGTATGAAAATATCTTACTGCAACAGAATTTTTGCAGCCTCTTGACACTCCGCAACTCGCCGATTATATCCGGGATTTGTTGTCAATGCCTGTTTAAGACCTGAAAAGGCCAGCAATATCTTGTATGCATTACCCAACTCTCCTTCATGATTATTTTGCACCATTGGCGGGTGTATCAGTTTGTGTTTTATGGTCTGCACATGTGGTCTATAATTGTCAGAGTTTTCCAGAGAACACAAAATCTGTATCAGAAGAAAACAACAAAAGGTGCCATAATTTAAAACTGAAATTGTAACAAGAGAAAAGTTGGAGCAAATGACATAAATGAAAAGGCAAACCAACTCATCATGCAGTTTTGAATACTAACAAATAATTTCTACTTCTATGACCAATTTCTTAATTTTCCTCCGTTCTTTCTTGCACATAGTCATGATTGCTTAAAGTTCCTATGTTTAATTATTTCGGGATTGACATCTAAACCCTTTTCATACATCGCAAGAGCATTGCAAGTTAAATGAGAAGAGACAGTATCACTTTTTTAGCTGATGCTAAGGGAGAACAAAAAAAATTCAAGGGAAGGAAGAGCTTTCTAACAACTTCTCAAAACTCAATTAACATAAAAGATTATTTGCTAAGTCAACCATTTATTGTGTGGAATAAAACGCATCACCTTGCAGTTCATGAAGGTCAAACAGCCATAGCTGGATAACAGTATTGCAGACTGATCCAATATCCCATTTTTCAGACCTAAATATTCATTCTCAATCAGCCTGCACGCAACAAAAGTAACAAGAGATTCATACCAAAATAATGTCACAAATTAAATAGCTAAGGAAGCACTAGGTATCTTAAATGAGCTTGCTAGCAACAAAGACGAGACCACTGTACAGGTAGCATACCTATCATATTCAATATTTTCTGTCGGGCTCACTACAAGACCATTCGCAGTTTCAAAAGCCAACAGATATGCAATACCAACCTGTTAAACATGACAATTGTTAAATGAAATTCCACAAGACAAAAGAAAAGTTATACTGAATAGGATATCTCAGTCACTGTAAGGAACAGATACTACTATAAGAAAAGAACAAAGATGCAAGGAAAGAGCGAACAGTGAGATCTCTTTTCCTCAAGGATGCAACAGCAAAAAGAAAAAAGTCCACTATAAGGCATTACAGGGTCTGGAGAACTAACTTCACCAGATTACACGAACTTCGCTAAAATTGAAAAATAGGAACTACATTTCTTGATAGTCTAACTAATGCAAATTCAAAGGCAGTGATGGAAAACACAACTTACCGCGGCAGAAGAGCTGAGACCTGAACTGTCAAGACCCTCAGAACCACAGATAAACCCAGTGATACCCTGCGAGAAAAAGTTTCCAGCAAGAATGGTATAAATGAAAGATATGATGCACACTAAGGTTAAATATGTTAAATAGAAGAACTATGCTAAATAATACAGATCAAGGTGACTGCTAATAAAATACTGCAGATAATAAAACAGTACTTTTGACAGAAGAATGTATCCGAGAGTAGAACCACAGAATTGAACTTTGAAACCACACATTTTGTATTCAGTGGAATATAGCAATAAACACTACTGGATTTGGCCCAAGAAAAGAAGAAGGATGAAAGTAGTCATCCGTGTTAAGAAAATGGATGTTTGGGTCCAACTCAATCTTAAAAACTTAGCTCATATGAGGATTGCACAAGCCCATATAAGGAGACAGTAACCAATTCCCTCAACCAATGTGAGACACATAACACTGGAGACTGGACTAAACATCAGAAGCGTGGAGAACATAAAATGGGCCCAAAATTAAACCAAGAATAGGGCTAGTTTTATCTCTGGTACAAGGTAAAGAAAACTTACCTAGGCCTAACTCAATTGCATAAGTTACTCATGAGGTGAGGATTTTCCAAGATCAAATGAGGAGACAACAACCCATTCACTCAATCAATATGGGACACTTAACACCCTATCCCGTGCCACACCAAGGACTAGACATCTCAAATGTGAACAACATCACAAAGGGGCGGGCCTAACATTAGGTAAACTAAGAAAAAAGAATTGGTCACAATAAACCTTGGGTCCTAACTCAGCCTAAAAATCTAGCTCATAAGTTGAGAATTGTCCAAGTTCAAGTCTTAAAAATCCTTTCCAAAATAGGCGGGGTCCTCTTCTTAACCACTTAGAAGACATGTGACTGTTTTCTGTCCTTGTTATTATCATAATTTTTTTGGCTGGATGTGCATCCTTCTTTCAAACTTCGTTTCCATTCACATGTCGACTTCCACTTGTTTTCTCCTATTTCCAAAACTCTTTCCATGCGTGCAAATATGGTAATATTTCCATCTTGATTTCTTGTTCCTTGATCCATGTGATTAGCCGTAATCCCAATTCCTCAATGAAACCTTCATGTACTTGGAACTTGCTTTGCGCCTGATCAACAGTCTTCTCCAGTATACTGTGAATGACCTGATTCCTTCAATTCTTGCAGTGTGCTCCTGTAATCAGCTCTTGCAGTAGTCGTGTCATAAACACTACTAGTCCCTATTTGAGACATGTTTAGTGTCTAGTTCTTTCATCATGTTTGTTATGTTTGCTAATCATCAAAACTCCATATGTAGCATATCTCATAGCTTTAACATTTTCTTACTGAAAATCTTTAGCTTATCTTTGTGAAAACCAAATGGGAACAACTAGAAGCATCATCTTCCGGTAACCAGTACTCAAACAATTTGCAGATGCATGGTGACTAATATATATTTTCAAATAATAATGAATGGGTTCCCTGTCGAACAGCATTAAACAGAACAAAGCAAGAATTGATTTTATAGCTCTATACAAAATTGTTTTTAGTTTTATGTCTTTTTTACAAGAGATCTTCATTTTTACACATAAGAGATCAGGAAAGGTCATTTTCTTCTATTCAATTTGTAAGTGGTCATAATAGATCATTTCCACCAGAACAAAATTGTAGAAACAATCATTTCAGTACATAGGAGATATAAGAAGTGAAAGTTGGATGGTGCATGGAAGGATCTAAATCTATATTAACGAGCTAGAAGTCCACCTATGGAATGAATAACGGAATGTAAGATTTTAGAGTTCAACATCTAGAACCAGGCAGCTGCAATTCACAGAAAAAGAATCTGCAAGTTGATTGAATATAATTGACTCACTTTAATAAGTAATAAATGGAAAATACTCAGATTTGGAGCAGGTACAGTGCTTAAACAGCGATTGTAAACAAGCTTCCACTCATTCTTCTCTTAAATGTGAAAGAACCTTTTTGTAAATCTCGATAACATAAATGGAATCAACTGGTTTGGTAAACTAAGCATGTCATGCATGTCTATCAACCAGCAGCCAAAGAAATCTTACTAACCGTTTTCAGATGATTTCCTTTGCTCTGCAGGGCATATATTGCTCCTCTAGCATAGTTACCCCATTTGCATTCTTCCTGAGGTGTGGATGAGTCCATTTGTTCAGTTAAACCATTTGTCTCAGACATATGCTTAGGAAGCTGAACTTCATCTATTCTGTGAAATTAAAAGATGTGACGCATAAATTCATATCTGAATCAAATTTTGAGTTTGATAAATTTTGGAACTGATAACATTAGGAGTTCGATGCTTTGTGCAGGATATACTGTTGATTACATGAAACTATCATCACCTATTGTTATTGAAAGGGCTAAAAACTAATTCATACAGGTAAAAGTAAAGCATCAAAGGTTAAGTGCGCAAAACAGTGATGGAATTCTCAACATTGTAAAAGACTGCTGCAAATCAATGAACATGAGATCATAGATTCATGATCCAGCAGCAGCAAAACCTTATTTACATGGATCCCAACAGAGATTTTTTAATGCAATGATAGATATCCAAGTAATTATACGCTAGTATGAACATTCCTAAAAGCAGCTTTATTTACCTGAGCCGAACTTCTCCTTCAAATTGCCCAGATTGCAATGTAACCTACGAATTTGAAGTTTTAGTAGAAAATGAGTAGGAAGTAGAATAAAAAGAAAATGACTATAGAATTTAGTAAATATTCGATAAACTCAAGCTCTTAAGCAGAGAAGTGAACATAGTGGAGCAGAGAAGTGAACATAGTGGAGCAGAGAAGTGAACATAGTGGAGCAGAGAAGTACAAATGCTGCTTCAACTTCCAGTGTTAACTAGCCAGATTTCTCCAGGTTTACAAAGTAAAATTGCAGTGTTAACTAGCCAGATTTCTCCAGGTTTACAAAGTAAAATTCCAGTGTTAACTAGACAGATTTCTCCAGGTTTACAAAGTAAAACCAAACACAGTCAACATATTTCAAGTGTTGTAAAAGACAGATATAAACATCAATGTGGACATGAGTAATGACTTCTATCCTATAACTACATCTACTTACTTGTGTCTCAGTTGCAGCTTTCCAGATAAAAGATTCAATTCATAGCAACCCTGTTAGCACCCCCTTAATCTGCCAGCGGTTTACCGTTTACACATGGAATTTTTTAAAAATCAGAGAAATAGATGACTTCAGCATATCTGTTAGTTTTGTTTCTTATTTCTTTGTAGTAGTTGTTTGCAATAGGGAGGTTATCTCTCCACTTCCTCATTCCAGTAATATTATTAAGTTGCTTTCTTGTTCTTAGGTGGGTGGTTAATCTACCAGTGTTGTATCTAAAGTTATTTGAATTTGATAAAATGCATGCAGAAAATTGCTCCAGATTTTGAGTACTTCAACTCGCTGGTTCTCTCTTCACGAACCAGCACCGTAGGTCGCATAAAGAGAACCTTTTCCCAGACTCCTCATTTATTCCACATTGACTCTGATTTTGTTTTGCAATGTCCCATAACCAAATCCATAACAAGGGACCATAACAAATTGGTATGAGAGCTGGGAGTTATGAGAGTCCAAGTCCAGCAACAATTGGCACAGTTGGTGAACTTGTTCCAAGAAGAACGTGCAACCAATTTAGCCAGATAGGAAGCCATAAAGGCTCACTTGGATGTACTCACAAAGGATTTAGCAAATTCAAAGGCTCGATTCTGACTTAACAAAAAATATCTGTCAAAATTGAAGTTGGAAGGGTAAACTGAGTGGCATGAGGGTCGGGATCGGAAACCAGGGAAAGCTCCATCATATGCTAAAATATACAAAGTTGAATTTTCCATGATTTACTGGCCAGGAGGACACTTTGGGATGGTTGAACAGGTACAAACAATGCTTTAGACACCAACAAACTCCAGAAGAAGAAAGGTTGGACTTATTTCTTTTCATGTGGAAGGGAATACAACTCTGGTTCCTTGAACTTAAGACAATATGCCTCAATCCCCCTGAGATGAATTCAGACGTTAATGTAACTTCCATTTTGGATCACCAATCATGAGTCAGAAGTTGGAGAATTGACTAGGTTATGCCACATCAGGTCTAATGCAGATATCACGAATATTTTTCTTGATTTTGGGATTATAGAGGCATGACTTGATTTGTCTACCTGATCGATAAGAAAGGGGGGTTTGTTTATCTTCTAAATATTCCCCAAAGATTCGTTGCTCTAAATGTACCGAATAATTGTGGATTATTCGAGCATAAGATTTGTGGAGCAGCAGATTATCACGGAAAATTTGAGCAACTGGTTCACAGGCAAGTACCATCACACCGTCACAAAAATTGAACTTTATATAAGTGGTCTTGCTGACTATAAGACCATTGAGGTAGAGTTGCATGATCCTCCAAATTTAGATATTGTTATGAGTATATCTCAGCTTTATGTAAGCAAGGGACAACCCCTTCATTTGCAATTGTCAGATTCCCATAGATAAAAAAAAAAAAATAGATTTCTCACCTCAATAATGCACCAGATTTGTGAAATTGACCAGAACTGAGATGGAGGAAAGATGACTCAAGGGACTCTGTTATAACTGTGACGAACCATTCACTCCAGGCCATCAGTGCAAGAAATTAGTCTTAATTGTCTCATAGATGAAGAGGAGGGAAAATCTGTCAAATAAGAGTCATCTCCTAGTACAGACAACCTCAAATTTCTTTGCATCCATCATATGTATCACAGCCCCACAAAATATGCATTTTCAAGGCAATTGAAAGGGAATTCAGGGATATCATTGGTTGTTCTAGAAGCACCCATAGCTTTGTGGACTCTAAACTTGTGTCGCAATTCAATTTTCAAGTTAACAGGCGAGATGGGTTAAGGATAGTGGTGAGAAATGGAGAACAGGACAGAAATCTGGGACAATGTTCCAATATGGTTTGCTAATCATGCTTTTCTTATTAATTTATATGTTCTCAATTTAAGTGGCTTTGATGTGTTCTAGGTTTCAATTGGATTAAGACCTTGGGCCCCATTTATGGGACTTCCGAGACAAGTGGATGTCATTCTTTACAAACATGGGCGGATCTAGGTGGACTGAAGTTGGAAATCAGGGGAAAAAAACTTTATGCATATAGGGTTAAATTTTTATTGTGTATATATATTTGAAATTGAATCCCCTTGACACAAACCAAAGGATTACCTCGGCGGTAAAGGGGCTTCAAATTCTCTTAGACAACATAGATCCAATTCCCGCTAGCCCAAATTTCTAATATTTTTAGCTCTTCGAGCGTTTTTTTTAAAATATTCTTGAATTCCCTGGACAAAAATCCTGTCTCCACCATTGTTTACAAATGGGAAGCAGTGGAGCAAATGTGGTCAAACTTGCCATTGGATTTTGTACAAGGCTTGCCTACCTCACATGGGAAAAATGTATTCTTGGTGGTGGTAGATCATTTCTCTAAATATTGTCACTTGTTGCCAAATTCTCATGAAAAAATGAAATTTTACTAGTGAATTGTTTCTCTAAATATTGTCACTTGTTGCAAATTGCTCATCCCTACTCTGTTGTAAGCTCGTGGCTCTTCTTTGACAATATTTCAAATTACATGGCTTACCAGTAACCATTCCCAGTGCCCGTGATGTAACTTTCACAAGTACCTTTTGGAGAGAACTCTTCCCCCTCAGTGGTACCAAGTTGTGTTTTATTTCAGTGTATCACCTGCAATCTGATGGCCAAACAGAAGCTATCAGCCAGATAGTATGGAGATGTATCTGAGATGTTTTACTAGTGACATCCTACCAAATTGATGGACCGGGGCTGAATATCGTATAACACCAGTTATCATACTTCTTTGAAAGCTTAACCCTTTGAAGTAGTGTCCTCCACCACATCTTATGTCTTATTATCCTGGCATTTCCAGATTGGATGCAGTGGATATAGCTTTACTATAGCTTTACAATCTCAGGATCAGATTCTTCAACCCTTGCAACAAATTTGTTGCATGCTCAACAGAAAATGAGGATAATTTTGATTCCAAACATCGACATGTTGAATCTCGGGTTGGGGATAGAGTTTTATTGAAGTTACAACCATATAGACAGATTTCTCTGGCTACTTGTCGTAATCAGAAATTGTTGTCTATTATCTATGACCTTTCCAGGATTGAGCAGCACATTAGGACCATGGCTTATACATTGGAGTTCCTATCGAGTACAAAACTTCATCTGGTTTTTCATGTCTCTAATTTGAAGCTTTTTCGTGACCTAGACACACCAGCAGCTGAACTCTTCCTACGAGTTTGCCAGAAGCTTCCTCACCCAAACCTTTGGCCGTGCTTGAATTTCAGGTGGTTCGTAACATACCTGAAGCCTTAATACATTGGCAACATACTTTTCCAGCTGAGGCATCTTGGGAAACTTTTCATCCTATGCAACAATGCTTTCCACACTTCCCACTTGAGGACAAGCGTGATTTAAAAGACAGGAGTAATGTTAGCACCCCCTTAAGCTTACCAATGGTTTACACATTGAATATTTTAAAAAATCAGAAAAATAGCTGACTTCAGTTTATCTGTTAGTTATGTTTCCTATTTCTTTGTAGCAGTTGTTTGCAGTAGGGACATTATTTCTGTACTTTCTCATTCGAGTAATAGTAGGAAGTTATTTTCTTGTTTTTTAGGTGGATGGTTAAATCCACCAGTGTTGTATTTAAAGTTATTTGAATTCAAAAAAATGTATGCAGAAAATTATTCCTTTTTTTAGTACTTTAACTTGAAAAATTGGAGGTTCTCTTAAAAAAAAACTCTTCCCAAACTCCTCATTGACTCTGATTTTGCCTTGCAGCATCCCGTAACCAGATCTATAACAGGGACCAGAACAAACACCTATCAATTAACTTGTATGTACTCATTAAAGCACATCTTGGAGTTTGTAGAACTATGTTGATAAAAAAATAAGATACGTAGAATCCCAACATAAACATAGAAATTGGTAGACTAAGAGGATTTGACAAGGATTGTGTGTGAGCCAGTATCCAGCCTTGTAGATTCAGAACCAAATTTAGCTATAACTACAAACATTTAACTTATCTTTCACAACATATCGACAATATCACATGCATACATTGTCAAAACACTACACAATTTGGCTATAAGACATGAAAACAATCATACCTGGGTGTCATCTGAAGGAACAAAACCAAGTAGTATACCCTTATTGATTGTCATAGCTGAAACAGCTCCACCCTGAGACATGTCGAAGATAACATAATTCCATATAGATCTTGAGTAAAGGTAAAACTGCAAATAATTACACTTAGGTGCCGAAGCTTCAAATAACTGTCTACAAGTTCAGAATTGAGGCATAGTTTATTGCTTGAATTAAGGCAGACCATGATATTCATATGCTAATAATTTATTTACATTAGATGTAGAATACAGCAAGTAGAAATTTTATCCGTCAAGAACTAAGCAAGCAGACATAATTAACTAATAACTAATAAACTTGCCTGATGATCAATGTGAGCACCCAATGGGCAAATCCTGTAAGGTGATACAACCACCCTAACCTCCTGAGCATCTCTACCAGACAATTCGGCAACTTTCTTTCGTATTTTATCCAACTGCACCAGTTACAAAATCAGTGGAAGTTTTAGCTTATCTATGTGAGCTTAGCAACTGTGACTGGTACAAGGAGATACAGTGAAACAAGATTAATCAACTGGTTCTGAAATTACGAATGTTCAATAAATCCGTTGCAAAAGAATATCAAACAGAAGAATATCTGGAGATTGAGTATCACAAACTTTGGTGAATACTACAGAACTACATCCAATATTTGGAGCTGAGTCAACTAGCTAAGATCTTACTTTTCCCACTTTTCGATCTCTCTCAAATACAGGCACATCAAATATTATTACATTAGATACATAGCATCATGAAGATATTATGCTCAAACGAATATTCCTATAATTTACATTCCTCAAACGCATACATAACATTTTACTAGTGACTCTTCTTGTACAGAAGCTTCTTCCTTTCTTAAACACAGCAGCCCAAAAGAGAAAAACTGCTCAAACAGAAATCAGACACAGGGCAAAAAGGGTTGTTACAAACATCTAGAGTAGCCAGTACAGGGGTGGAGATAGTAAAGGTCATGGGGTTCATCCAAACCCCCCCTTCGATAGAAAATTACACTATCTATGCATTGTTAAAAATTACTTTTTATGTATAACCCCCTTCGACTTCTCCGTGTGTTTACTTCTTATTTTGAAAACCCTTAAATGAAAATCCTAGCTCTGCCACTCGAGTATAAGCATAAAATCATTGACATAAGGAGTTGGGACAAAATCAAACACACTTATAGCAATACAACACTATTATTCTACATTACATAACCCCTAGCTCTGGAAAAACACAATGTGGTATGACCCCCATTGCCCATACATCTTGAGGGCTTGAATTGTGTATTTGGCATCAATAATAATTTAAACATCATTTGAAATCAAGATAACAAATCAAATCAACAACACCCATCAAGATAAGATCCACAATGCAATAAAAATAACAAGAATTGAACTATAAAAATGAGAACTTTACCTCTGATTCAGAAGGCCAATGACCAGAAACAACACCCATTTCTTTTGAGATATTTGTGGTAAAATGTCAATCTGGGAGCTTTATTGAAGTGGGTTTTGCTTTATATTTAAGAAAAATAATAATAATAAAGAAAACAATTTGCGGGAAGAATTGTTTGTCGGTTGAAGGGCCTTGATTAGGCCTAAGGCCAAATCATATCTTGCCATATTTAAGAAAAAAAAAATTAATAATACTATATTATATTATTATTATTCTTATTATTATATTTCAAACTATAAATTGAAGGCCACACTGGTTTATCTCCATGTAAGGAAAAGTGGTGTCTGTTAAACTGTCAATCCCGCAAACTATGCTTACAAATTTTCACTTCACAAAACAAAAAATAATAATAATAATAATAATAATAATAATAATAAATTTTCCTCCTATTTAAGAATATGAAGATTTCTTCCTCTTATTAACTCTTCTTTTAAGTACTTCCTCTGTTATCTTATTAAAAATATTTGTTTTATAAATGATTATGATAGTATTAATTAAAAAAATTATTTTACCCTTACAATTAATATTGTATCTGTCCAACAATAATTGTTCACTCTATTAAAAATAGTTCTTCAATAATACTTGTTCAACTTAGAGATAATTTACCTTTTGTGTCTATTTTATCCTTGTTATTCGATATTATTTATCATCTAACACATTTCTCACAATATTAAATTTAATAAAGTCAAAGATAATATAGTAATATTACTCTTATTATTTATTATTTTTTAAGGGGTGTGTCAACTCAATAGTGGACAACTATTGTTGGACAGAAGGAGTATGACCTTTAGAAGTTTAAACAAATTTTGAAGATTCATAATTTCTTTTTTCAAGAGGCTAATTAATATGAACAAATGGCAAAATAGTGAAGTTAATCAATCTATTAATGATTTTTTAATACTGTATAAAATAGAAAGTATTCATCTAATATGGGACGGAAAGAGTACCTTTTAAATTTGTTATTTATGGGTAGGGGTGAATGTTTGGATCATTCGAATTGAATATGAAAACTTTGATTAGAATTTTTTATGTTTGAGTTGAAAAGGTTGAAATTTAAATAAATTCAGATTGAATTGACTTTTAAAATTTGGATTTCAAATTAATTTGTTTAGATATTTTGAATCTTCGATATTGACTTTTGAGCTTTTACAATAGGCTTATTAGGAAGGACAATATTTGTGCACCTCGCGTTTACCGTCAAAGACAAATCATTTATTGTTCTCATACTCATAGTCAACTCAAGATAAAACAAAATTCATGGGGTTAAAAGTCTATTTGGTATTGTTATTGAGAGACCAAAAGTACTTATTCAGAGAAAAAGATATTTTTCTTGAAAAATCAAAGCGTTTGACAAATTAGTAAAATTGTTTTTAAATTAAAGCAAAACTAATTTTTCTACCATTAGAAAGAAGTTAAAATTTTATGCTAAGCAAAAACAGAAAAAAAAAATCAACACAAAAATATTTCTTCCATGTATATATATTTATCAATATATCTCCTATTAATTAGTTATCATATCTCACATGTTTGGTTAAGTTTTATTTCAGAATTTTATTTTTTTATTGTATGTAATCATGGGCGGAACTAAGTGGATAGGTGGGGGTGCCACGGCACCCAGTAATCTCGAAAAAAACTTTAAATATATATATATATATATATATCATATATTTATATAAAAGAAAACCTAGGTTTGCCTACGTGGCGCCACCAAAAGCAAGAATTTTCTTTTAAATTTATTTATTTCCAAAAATATCCTTTTCCTTTCATGAAAAGATGTGACTTTTATGAACTGTTGCTACTTTTATGAAGAGTTGAGACTTTTATGGAAAAATGTGACTTTTATGAAAGGTTGTGACCTTTCTGAAGGTTTGTAACTTTTCCAAAGAGTTGTGACATTTCCGATAAGACACAATAAACATTTATTCACACTACCCTTTTTGTCTATAAATAGAGGGATTTCCTCTTATTTTAAAATAACAAAAATTCTGAACTTCTTCTTTTTCTTTTGCACAATCAAATATTCGTGTATTTTGCTCCTGTTGAGTGGCTCACTGACACCATTGTTTTTGTATCAATACACTTGTGAATAGAATCATTACATCCTGAAAGGGTCTATTCCTTTAAACCTCGGGTACTAGAGGGAAATAATTTCCTTAAGGGGACATTGTGCATGCAGTGGGCTCAATTTTTTCCTTTCTGTTTCATTCTATTGTTATAAATCCTGGTATATTTTTTACCGTCATAAATTCATGCTTGTGATATTAATTGTTATTTTTGAGTACATGTTTCAAACTTTGTTGTTTATGTTTCTTTAAAGTTAATTGTTATAAGTATTTTTTAGTACAGATAAAGATTATTTATTTATTAGAAAATTAAATATGTCATGTCTATGTTAATCTAATTTCCCAAAAATATCAAATAGTAACACTTCCTGGAGGCAAAAGGATAAATTGTAAAATGAAATTAAAAATGATAAGATGTTATAATTATCATTTTCCTTTATATTATTAATGTTCGTTACAACGTAATCTTGTATATAAGACAACATTGTGTTTTAATTTTAATGACCGATAGACTTTAAGTATTACTTTATAAATTTTGTGATATCAAATTCCCGCGCGAAGCGTGAGTAATTTTACTAATATATATATATCATAAACCCTGAATATATAATAAAAACAGCTGATATTGAAGCAACTAATCAAGACTTAGAGGATTTTGGTATACAGATAAAAGAATTACTAAACTTAGGAGTAATAAGAAGATCTACGTCAAAACATAGGTCAGCAACATTCATGGTAAGAAATCATAGTGAGATAGTGCGAGGTAAAGCAAGAATGGTAATTAATTACAAAAGACTTAATGATAACACTAGAACAGATGCATATAAATTACCAGATAAAAATGAATTAATCAATTGAATCCAAGGAAAAAGGGTATTTAGTAAATTCGATTGTAAATCAGGATATTGGCAAGTAAAAATGCATGACAAAAGCATAGAATGGACAGCATTCACTTGCCCTGAAGGACATTTTGAATGGTTAGCCATGTCATTTGGACTAAAAACTGCCCCGCCAATATTTCAAAGAAAAATGGATAATATATTTGGAGACTACAAGCGATTTGTCTTAGTATATGTCGATGATATCTTAGTATTTAGTAAAGACATTAAAGATCATTTAGGACATACATTTGCTAAATGTTCTATACTTCCACATGTGAAGCATTCTAGCTTATTTTTATAGTTCCTGTCGTTTTTATATTTTCTAACATGTCTATCTTTATTTAGATATGGCTTCCTGACTGAAGACCTTCTTAAATAATATATTTTATTATTATTATATTGCTGATTATAGTAGGGTCGACGCTTCTTGTATCTTTTCTTTGATTTACTCTGTTCTTTATCATAACTTTGGGTTGTATATATAATATCTTTACAGAAACCCATTTCATTTTGCTTTAGTTGTTTTTGTATTTGTATATTTGTACATTTCTCTGTTAATATTTCCATTATATGTTGTATTTTATGTCCTATAGACCATTTACCATTGGGTTTTGTGTTACTCCGTCCCTTTTATACCATCTTTCTTCTATTTCTCTACCTAAAACTCCTGGTAATTTATTAAATAACTTCTTCTCTAATTCTTCATCAAAAGAATTTCCACTAATTGTGCAGTAATAATAATAATCTTTTAGAAAGTTCTTTATGTGGAACCAACATGTAATGCTTAATTGTTCCAGTTTTATTAAAGCATTTCTTTGTAGTATTACTAAACCACTATTTGGGTCTTCCCCTGTAATTAGACTATGTATTTTATTTGTAAAATTATATGGGTTTGCTCCCATATTTACCAACGCTTGTAATTCTTGTGGGAAGTTAGATTTATATGCTTCCTATAAGGCTTTTGCAGATTCTCCTAGAAAGGTTTCCATGTATTTATACATTGTTTCTGCATCTGCATCTTGGTAAGTTTTTATATAGTATGCTACTACTATTCCTTTCCATAAATCTATTAATGCATTCCACATTTGAGGATCATGTGCTGCTACGTTTAATATTTTTCCTTTACTTCCCTCTTCTTGTAACCGAATAGGTTCTTCTATAGGCATCCTTCTACCCATTGGTCTTACATTTTCAGTTACGGTGTCTGAATTTACCCTAAATACTCTTCTTCTTGGTACATTTCATGTACTTGTGTCTATCGTATGTGGTTGGGCAGTTCGTTGGAATGGACTAGCACTTGAACTAGTGGATTTCATTAGTTCTTTTTGACTTATTATAGAAATTCTTTCTATTTCATCTTCGCTTTCATATATATTTTCTATTATCTTTTCAAGGCTTTCTATTTTTTCTTGGTCATTGTACTCTTTTCTATACCCTAGATTATCTGTTCGGAATTTGCATGTTTTAAAATGTTTGTCTATCTCAAATATACCCATATTTCTTGTCTTACATCCTCTACATTTAAAGGTTATATCACTATTAGTATATCTTCTTTCAGCTTCTCGCAAGGCTTCATCTACTTCATATCCTTCTTGTATTATTTCTACATTCATAAACTCTTTTTCTTCTTCTAATTCTAATTCTTCTTCTAAATTAGTTTGATTAGAGTAATTATAATTGGTGAATCTTATAGATGTTTCTCCTTTTGTATTAGTGTACATTAGATGAGATTCTGGTGTGAGTACTTTCTTTTTATTAAATTGTTCTAGGTTCCACTCTAATCCTGCATATTCTTCCGGATTTATTTTTATTGATTTTATTAACTTTATGCCTTTGTTTCCCATTACCTCTACTACATCTTCTACTTTTAGTCTAAACCTTGTATTACTTCTAGATGCAACTTTTCCAATGAAACCTATACACATAAGTAGATTATTTCCGCTACTCATTTCTTCGTAGCCTTTAGTTTGTATTCCTATTTTTATATGCTTTCCGAATTCTCCTAAATTAATCATAAAATCTGGGCTAATATAGAATATTGCTCAATGTTTGGTCATATCTACTTCTGTTAATCCTATGATGGATTTCTTTAAGTCAGACCACCTATCATCGTATATTACTATTAATACTTTAGTTCCTAGATTATTTCTAGTTAATCCTTTTAATCCTACTACTATTAAGCCCATATGCATTAATGTCAATTTGTTATGTATTATTCCTCGTAGGGATTCTTGGTTTACTAGATTCATAGTAGCTATTTCTTTTCCTATAGCTAAAATTTGTTCTTCTCTATAATGTCTATATAGCTGATTATTTCTCGCAAAACATCCTGTATCATATAATATCTTTGGGTTAAGTAAATTCAACTAATTATGTTGGAATATTCTTAGGTCTTTATATATATCTATTACTTGGTTTAACTCTTGGATTTGTTTATCTTCTTTTTTATTCGTGTTAATATTCTGGATATAAGGCTATTTCCTATTCGATTATCATAAAAACTTACTCATGGTCTTTCTTCAACTGTTGTTCTTCTACCTGAAAGAAGGTTCATTTTTGAGATTTTCTAACTATTGTTGGTCTTTCTTTAAGTGGAGTAATTTCAATATTTTTTAATTGAGTTATTAATTCTTCTATTTCAGAGTGCTTAGGTTGTTCTTTTATAACCTCTTTTTCTTTAATTATCTTGTCTAGTTTTTTATTTAATTCTAACAGTAGTGCTATTATAGTGTTGTTTTGTTTAATAACTACTTGATCTGATTTACTTGCAGGCTGGTGATCAGACAGTCCTTGTGGATCTGGTTGGATGCTTGCTGTAAATTTTAAGGCTTTAGTGTATGATGGATCTTGACATAAGTCGTTCATGAAAGGAGTTTGTCCTCTAGTTGTTGTATTGTCTTTTTTAATTCACTAACCTCGGTAGTTACTATTTCTACTTGTTTTGTAATTTTTTCAATTAATTCAGTTGTTTTTTATTTCTAATTCTTTAGGCTTTTCTGTTATGGTCTTTATTAGCTTTCCTATTTCAACCTTTGTAGGTATTTGTTCTATATTAAACTTATTGTTCAAGTATTGGATTTTTCTATCTAGTTCTAGTTCTTGTGATTTTAAGAAATCAGGGTTTTGTTCTAACCTTTCTAATATATTCTTTTGAGAAAATGCATAAGTATCCCCCAGCCTATGCCCGAAATCTCAGAGATACACCTAACCTTTACTAAGGTCCTATTACCCCCCCCCCCCTTGAACTTAATTTATCTATAATATTCTACCCCTTTTCGGCCTACGTGGCACTATCCTCGAAAAAAATGTCAACATGCGCTGGGCCCACAAGACAGTGCCACATAGGCCAAAAAGGGGTAGAATATTACATATAAAATAAGTTCGGGGGGTAATAGGACCTTAGTAAAGGTTAGGTGTGTCTCTGGAACTTCGGGTATAGGCTAGGGGGGTACTTATGCATTTTCCCTATTCTTTTGTTTATTTTGAGTTATTTCTATTGTCTCTAGTAATCTTACTATATTCTTTTCTTTTTCTTGTGTTTTTTCACTAAAGTTTATTATAAGATCTATTATAGTATTATATTGATTATCTTCTGAATGTAAAAGGTGTTCTCCTTGACTGAAGTTGCACCTTATTACTGAGTTTTCTTTTAATATTTTGTATTTCTTTTCAAGATAAATTCTTAAGTCTAAGTATTTTAATTGTTTTAATGGATCTATAGTTGTTATTTTAGCCTAGCGGGATATCTATTTTACTAATACTTTTCCTCTGAAATTTTATTCTATTATTTGCGGATTAGATATCACTATCTATGCTATGTAATTCCCACTTTAGAGCACTTAACAATTCTGGGTTGACTAGTGTAGGTCTATTTAATGAGTATATGCCTCCGTAATTACAGAGTCTATCTACTAAGTCTCTTGTTTCTAATACTTTTAAATATAGGCTTAATGCCTGTTTTAATTTTAACCACTCTGATTTTATTTGTATTTCTCTGTATAAATATCAATATCTTAGTCGCAGTTGGTTAGCAAAAGGGTGTTTTTTCATATATTATCTCTGTCTTGATTTTAACTGTGTAATGAATTTATATTCTAGTCTAGATATTATTTCTATTAGATAATCTAACTTTATATTGTCTTCTTTAGTACTATTTAGTCTCTTATATTCTAAGTATAAACTTTCCAACTTTCTTTTTGTTTCTAAATGTATATGAGTACTACTTAGAGGTCTTCTCATTAAATGTTACTTTCCAAAAACTTCTCGCTCTGGTACCAAATTAAGACAGATTTAACAAATTGTGGAAATTTAACATATTGCCAAAATTTAACAGATTGTTTAACAGAAATTCAGATTTTTGTAAATTCTACTCAGTATTCACTCTCTCACTTGGTGTCTTATCGTGTTTATCTCAAGTATTTATCTTTTTTTTTCCTTTTTTCCTTTTTTGTTTTAAAGTTACTACCATGTTCATCTCTTTCTTTTAACTTGTATTCTTAATAACTTCTTCTTTAACCCCACCCCGAAGATGGCCAACAAGACGTCCTGTGATTTCTACGGACTTTTTAAGGCCTTTAAAACATCCTAGAAATTTAAAGGTTAATCCATCGTTGTTATCAAGAAGTTAAAAGCCTAATCATATACTAAGGGTAGTTTTTAACATTACTTAAATACAAAATACAAACATATTAATATAACTTGAATACATACAACCATAATTTACATAATTATTTTTAGGAAAAATACAGGAAAACATAAGAGACTTACATGATTTAGACGGAGAGAGGTTTTCCTTTCGGGAACTCCGATTGACCCTTACACACTTAAAAACAAACCTTTTACACACTAAATATTACAAGAGGGTTTTTTAGGGATATTTGGATTGGATAGTGGAGAGAATTTCGCGGAACATTGGCAAGGGGAATATGTTGTGTAATTGTTTCTTTGGTTTTTTCTTTCTTACTTCTCTTTAGTGTGGAGTAGTGTCTTTTTATAGAGGTTGAGAAATACTAGTGGAAAAACGTGGAAGAATACTAGTGGCAAAACGTGGCCGACACACTAAGATAGTGGGATAAAAAGTAGTGGCCTAAACTTGGCCGACGCTTTTGAAGATAAGATCAAATAATACATGCCGGGTACACATTTGGGCTCCATCGTCACATGCATTATTGTCACTTATTGACACAAACTTTGACGCGTGCTTATCAGTTTTTTCCTCTTTGGAGGATAGTGATAAAGTAAGCACTCACACGACAAATGTGGGCATACCCACGTGGCACACTTTATTCCTACTATATTTTATTATCCTTGTCTTGTTTGTCTTGTTCGTCTTCATGTATCAAGGTTGTGCAGAGCTATGGAATCAAAACTCATTCCGAAATCATCATCTTCATTAAGATCTTGAGCATCTTGATAATATGAATGTTCTCCACAGTCTTCTTCTCCAGAACTTAGAGATCTGGTTATATTATTACCCGAAAAGTCTCTCCTTGAGCTTGTATTTGTTCTGTCTCATTCTGTATTTATACGTTCTGTATCTGGTACCAGTCTGTCTCCACTTGGGTCTGGATTTTGTGTAGTAATTACATGTTTATCTTGTCCTTGTTGGAAAAACTTTTCTAAAGTCCTTTTTATTATGCTCTCTATTTTATCTTTTTTTTTTCTTTTTATGGAGCATAGTTTTCTTTGTTATTGTCTCTACCTGGGTAAATGATATGGGTAACCTTCGTCTTGATGAAGAACATTCATCTTCACTTTTTGGCAAAGTGACAGCCATAAACGGGTTTGAGGTGTCTTTACTGGCTACCATTTGAATCGGACTAGCTGTATTTTTTTTATCCGATACAGTGGATCTTTTTGCATTCGTTGGGGAATGCACACCCTGCTCATCCATTTTATCTTGAGATGGAAATCTCAGTTCGGAAGTTTGTGTACTGGTGTGAATCTTCTGAATGGAGTCTTTGCCTTAAATAACTTTACCTGCTCCATTAGTTTAGCATTTTCTTGGAGTAAAGCTTCTACCTTTGCATTTAATTTTTTGAAGGCCTTGGTCATTGAAGAACAATGATCGCAGAAGATTATTTTGTCTGTGTCTTTTTGGATATTGTATTGTGGGGTCTTTTGTGGATTTTGTCTGAGGGCTGGAGAGATATAGTAATTTGGACCAAGTATCCCTCTTGCATAATCTAATGCTTCAGTGAAATCATTAAAACCTTTAAAAAAAGGAGTTTTAACTCCGTTTATAGAGTCTAGTACTTCTATCCAAGTTTGAAAAATATCATTAGTCTTACCATGTATTACCACATAATATTTAAATTTATTCACTCTACTTTTGTCAGTAAAGTATTGACATAATGCATTTAATGAGGCTATAAAATATTTATTATCTTTGTTATTATATGTCATCCATAAATTGTCTGCTAAACATTTCTGAGGTTTATCTAACACACACTCTGGCAGTTCTCTAAAAGATAAATTTGAATTTGGGTAACATTTTAAATTATACTTACCGAAGTACATACGGTCCATCATTTCTATTGATGTTGTCTGAGGTCTAAACTTCATATTACCTAATAGAGTCTGAGCGTATGTGTCTGATGCTGAGGCTACTCCTTTGTCTTTGTCTATTGAACCGGTTGGTCTTATGCTAAAAATAAATGTATAATTAAGTTATTTTTATATTTAGTCTACTTAACTGATCGGCTAGACTGTTATCTTTTCCTTTTATATATTCAAAGATAACATTTGGATAAATAGATATAGTATCCATAAAGTTCAGCCATCGTTTCTTGCTACTAGCGTTTTGGTTTATCTTTTGATGAAATTTAACTATGGCTTCGCAGTCAGTACGTACTAATATTTTGTTTTTATTTAAAATGTATAACTTAAAATTATTGAGACCATATATTATTGCAAAAACTTCTGCATCTATACTGCTCATATTTCCTTTTTCTTTATATTTTCCACTTTGATAAGCACAAATCTTTTCTTCTGTCTTATCACTGTATTTATTTGGTCTAGCTTTTAATACAACTCCACATCCTTGGAAACTGCCATCTTAGCCTTTTAAGTTTTATGTGCTATTATATTCATAATATTTGATTTGAAGAATAAGATGAAGGTTATTAAGTGGTGATCTGCTTGTGGGAGGGGATATCGATAAGAGTTCGAAAGATTGCGCAATGATTTCATATTTTCTTACTGATTACAGTAGTAAGAATGATGTTGCATTATTTATTTTCTTGTATATTCTCTCAATAATTTCTTTTTATTTTATATTTTATTAGAGTAAGTTTATAAAAGATAGTAAAATATATATATTTTTTAAAAATAAATATTACAATTTTATCTATCTATTTATCTGTCTATTTGTTTATCTATCGGTCAATTTGTGGCTTCTAACAAAGCGATAAAGTAACTATTTTGAATCAAAAGAAATTATAAACTTATGCTAATAAAAAAAATCATATAAAATATAAAATAAAAAGAAATTATTGAGAGAATATACAAGAAAATAAATAATGCAACATCTTTCTTACAACTATAATCAGTGAGAAAATATGAAATCACCGCGCAATCTTTCGAACTCTTATCGATATCCGCTCCCACAAGCAGATCACCACTCAATAACCTTCATCTTATTCTTCAAATCAAATATTATGAATATAATATCACATAAATTAACATAAAACTTAAAATGCTAATGTGATCATTAATGTATTTATTGTTGGACTACAATATAAAATAACAGATAATGTCATGAATATGACTATTAATTATGTTAGGGGCTATGATAATAAAAACTTGTGGGAATAATGAAAATAAAGACCCATTAAATTTTACATTTAAGAAATTTAAAGTAATGACCTTGTAGTTTCTAACATTGTATATTTAATATAATTAAGAGTGTTAAAAGAGATTATAATTTTTACTGTTTTTAATATAACATATAAATAAGAAAAAAAATAGAGAAAACCCCTAAAACGGAGAAAAAAGAAAATTGTATTTCTTGACCAAAGAGACACTGATTTTTTTTTCTATTTCTAACTTTATTATTATATATAAATTTGGCGATAAATTATTGTTCAATATTGAAGTCTCACATTAGTTCAAAATGTATGAGATTCAGTTTTGTTATACGGTGGAGATGTGAGAGAAGTGATCAAGATTTTATATGTTATATTAAGAAAATGAATAGATTAAAGAACTCGTAAAAAAACTGCTCTTTTGTATTTTAGCTTCTTGCTTATACACGTAATGTACAAGACTTCATATTTTATAGCCAATCATCTATTGCTATGTGGGTAATAGTTTATCAATAAGATTCTATNTCAATAAGATTCTATATTACCATTCCTAAACTTATGTCATATACAATTTTTTAGAAATTGGAGTTGCGCATTTTCAGTATCAATAAGTACGGTGGACACTTAATTAGTTCCTTTGTTAATCCTACTTGATTCTTGNATTTTGAAGATTGCGTGAAAAATTCTATTTGGATTCAATAAATTAAAATTGTATAAAAATATATATATATTCAAAACTCAACTATAAATTATAAAAAAACGATTGACTAATTAGTAACTTCACCCAATTATGACCAACTCTTCTTGGTCTTGAAAAATTAAGTCTTAATCAAAATAGTATTACAATATGATAAATAAATCTAAAATATTACAAACTGTGGACATATAAGTAAAAGAGAAAATGGTCTAAAACCCCTCCAACCTATACCCGAAATCTCAACTACACACTCCAACTTTACGGGTGTCCTATTACCCCCCCTGAACTTCATATTTCTCTATTTTCTACACATTTAAACGTTGACCTGTCATAGGAGGTGTTCTCACCTTCCTTAGGCGCGTAAGGATGTATCTAAAACACATTATCTGCATTTTGGAATCCACGTGTAAGTCCAAATCAACCTAAATTTAAGGCTTTCAATTACAATTTGCATTTCTAAGCTTTTTTTCTCCCACAAATCTTTCATCTTCTTCCTTTCTTCTGCCATTTAAAAAGCTTGAAGCTTGGGAACGATTGTCTTTCATTTCAAAGCTTCAATGGTAACTTCCATTTCAAATCTTGAACCTTTAGAATTTCTAATCTTCTCTAAAAAAAATTTATTAGATTCAAGGTTCAAAGTTATTTTCCTCACTCATAAATATAAAATTGCAAAGTCAACTAGATCTAGCTATGGAGCTTGAGATTTCTTCTCAATGTCAATGCCCAAAAATAAGTTATTTCCCTCTTAAATTCATAAATATAGAACCACAACGTATGTACACCCATTCTTTTCACCTTCCTCCAACTCCTTCACCATTGCATCTGAACTTGAAGATTTATTGATTTAGAAAATACCAATTTGCAAGATTCATTTTTTCATTTAAAGATCGATTTTATTTATTTTTTAAAAGGTTACATCACATGATAAATGACATTGTTAAAATTATTTGGGTGGCGGAGTAAGTAATCTTGAAAAGAACAATTCTTGGGTCACTGTGACTTGCATTACTTGCTAAGAATAATGTAGAAGAAGAAGAAGAAGAAAGGTTGATATTCAATTGAAGAGTAGACATGTTGTTTGTTATGTTTGGAATTGAGAATTTTAACCTAATTAAAAGAATAAGTTAAAAAAAAAGTGGGGTCTACTGCATCTGAAATAAATAGGAAAATAAAATTGAAGAAAGTGGGGCCACCTAGCGCGTGTATACAAGCATATATGTGTATATCTGGTAATGACAAAAGTTGAGCGTTTAAGGGTTATAACATATCAAAAATAAAAGGTTCGGGGGGTAATAGGACACCCGTGAAGTTGGAGTGTGTAGTTGGGATTTCAGGTATAGGTTGGGGGGGGGGGGGGGGGTTAGACCATTTTCTCTAAGTAAAATAATACACGAAATGATTAAATAACATATTTTGGACACCCTTTATAAAATTTCTGACTCCGCCACTGATTACAAATACAAAACAAATAAACTCATATCATCAGTAAAGTTAAGTATCTAGTAATCTTCTTTGATAGAATCATCACTAAAATGAAGAAAAAAAAGATATTACAAAAAATAAAGAATAAAAAACAGTTAAATACATACATGTGCTTCATTTTAAAATTTCCTGCAAAATACAAAGAAAAAGAAACTCATTACAAATGAAACAAATTACCTACTAACCTTAAAAAATTAGTCACGACAAATGGAAAAAAAAAAAAAAGATAAAGAGAAAGGTATTATCGGAAATGAAAAAGAAAACAACAAAAATACATATATTTAGACTTATCCGTTTTGCATCTATGTATGCATATATATAGCTATAGGATATGAATGATTTATAACTCCATTTATAAATTAGAAATACTTTATTCTTCATAAATATGATGAATTAGTATGAAAAATTTGTAATGGCCAATAAATATGGATTATAAAAGGTTGTAACGGTAATAATCATTGATAAGATTAATTTTTTTCATTAAATTATGAATATTATATTAATTTAGTGATAAAAAATGAGATAAAAACTAAAAAAATTGACAAAGACGTTTTGGGCTGCTGAGTAATAATTATTCCTATTTAGTGTGATATTTTAATTCATTGAAGTTTTTATTTTAGAAAAAAATTCAGATTTTATTTTAATTAAAAAGATAAAATAGATAATTGCAAATGCTGGCCATTGAAGGCTGTCACATCAACGATTCTAGATTTAGATTTATATAGATATATAGATGTGTGAAGGGCTTTAATTTTGTTTTCTTCCATTTATTCTTATTTATTTACTATTCTTTATTAATTCAAATTGACTCCTTTTCATAATTATTTTTTATTTTATTTTTTTACTTTCTCTTTCACTAATTATTATCTTTTGATATGAGTGTTACGTGTTTATTCTTTATCAATGAATGAGTACTGAATTATGAACGTCACATAAATATTAAGAATATATTTAAATAATAGTTTTTAATAAAATAAAAGTTTTAAAAATGATAAATATTATTATTAGAGTTTTTTTATTTTAAAGGTTCTTTCGATCTTCACTGACGTTCTTGCTAAGTAAGATGACTAAGCTGAAACTACAATTTTTATTCTTTTCCTACTATATATCTGCAACAACACAAAAAATATATATATATTTTGCTTGTCTATTTGTATATTTCGCTTGCGAATATATAAACAGGAAAAGTATACACAATTCTGTATTTATACATTTAAAAAGTTTTCAGAACTCAGAAATTACTTAACTACACTCCTTTACTTACCTTAATATCCATTTATCCCTATTTATTTCAAAATTTTCAATTATTTACCTATGTATCCCGTTATGTGAAATGTATCAAACGCTATGTATCCCGTGCACAACGCTATGTATCCCGTTATGTGAAATGTATCAAACGCTATGTATCCCGTGCACAACGCTATGTATCCCGCTATGTGGAATGTATCAAACCTAATGTATCCCGTGCACAATGTTATGTATCCCGCAAACATCATTTTTAAGGAATTTTTGGTAAATAAAAAACTAAAAGGGATAGGATGTTATTTAGTACTTATAATATGTGGTTCCTATAATTTATACTTGTATATTTCGCTTGCAAATATACAAATAGGGTAATTTATTTATGAATTTTTCATAAATCGTATACAAATTGTTAGGGTAAGCACATACAAATTCTGAATTTATATGATCACGAACTGAATTATACAAATTATGAATTTATACAATTAGGGACCTAACTATATAAATTCTAGATTCATACAACTAGAAAACCTAATAGTAAAATCTCATGAAACTTTAGCTACATATTAAAAATAATCAAAAGTATAACTATATTATATAATATACTCTCGATGTTTCTCACTTTTAATAATATTAGAATATATACTAAATGGTCCTTATACCAAGAGAATAGCATCACTTTTTCTCGTCATTTTTTTATAAGTGGTTGCCAAATTCAAACATTAGGCCATGTGACATGTGAACTTACTGTTACTAACTATTTCATATATTTAATTATTATAAGTTGCTTATTTTTATGTGGTTCGATTCAAAAATAAAATAAAATAGGTCCTTTTTCTTCACTTTAATTTTGTCAATGCATTTGCATGTTAATGGACCGTACATTCTGTAAATCCCTTCCCGAAGTTGCTAATTAATTAAAATGCATTCACACTTATTGCAACATTAATTAATTCAACATTTATATAATTTATTATCTGTCTTACCTAATTAATATATGCTTGGCAAGTCTTGTACCATAAGCATTTAATGAGTGTACAATGTACAACATAATGTTAAATGGCCAGAAAATTTAAAAAGTCTATAATATCATTTTTATTTTAAAATAAACTGATCTTTTATTCATTTTTTAACTAAAAGGGTAAAACTGTTCAAAAAGGTAAAATAATATAATGTAAAATATGTTATTTTTTACCATTCTGATCAAATTTTCTGACCAAAAAGATTTTTTCAACACAATTATTTTAGTTAATTTTATACTAATCGACTTGATTAGTTTTTTTTTTTTCAAGAGTCTTTTTGGGATTTGCTTATGGTCAAAGTATTAGGAGGGCTAATCAATATTGACGACTATATCAAGTAATTCGTTTGAGTGCATTAACACTAAAGTGAAAAAATAATTAATCAGACATCTTATATTTGTGTCAGATTTTATTGGCTTAATACATGATCAAACTCTTAAATTTGTTAAAATATTGCATTTAGAGACTCTGAGTTAAATCATGTTTTAGTTGAATACCTTAACTCTTGATAACGTGTTCAACTTAGACATTTTCTATTTAAATTTTAAAAACTTTTTTATGTGTGTTCTCATTCATTTATTCAGTAGTTAAGTTAATCACATAAAATATGTTATTTTTTTTAATTATATGCATTTATCTCAATAAGTCGTAAACTTCAAATATTTTCTACTCGAAATTAATCGTAAAATTAAAAGGAGATGGCGTATTTTATATAGTTTACTTAACTATCTAATAAGCCTATATTTTATTCTTATCTAATCAAGTATATGTTTGACATGTGGAGTACCATAAGTATTACTGGATGTACTATTTTTATAGCTATTATGAATTTTCAACTTATCAACTTGATTTTCTTTCTTCAATTAATTAATCATAAGCATAAAATTCCTGCATTTTTTTTTCGTCGTATGCAAGAGAGATATATGTTTGAGAAGTTTTGTATTAATTGAATTAATGGATGTATTTTGCAGTAGAATTACAATATATTCTGAAAATGTTTTTATTTTCAGCCAATCAAATTGATATTCTTGCATTTTTTAAAAAAAATTTATCCAAACTATATGACAGGTTTTTATACAATAGACAATTTTTTTTAAAAAAAAAGAAAAATTACTCGGTGTAACTAATTTTTTTTTTTGGTAAGCAAAGATAATTATATTAATATAACTTAATATGCAGCAGTACATGGAAGTACACGGTGTAACTAACTTATATATTATATTTATTAAGTATATATTATCATACTTTCAAAAAATTACCATTTATGTATACATTTAATTAGTTGTGCATATAACTATGATTTATGATTGCATATATCTATAATGTGGTTATTTTCATTCAATAAATTTTGATATGAATAATAATAATCAGGTTCATAGAGATCATTATTATTAAGTCTTTTGGGTAGGGTGTACAAAATCGAATCAAACCGCAAATCGAGTCAAATCAGAAAAAAAAAAACCCGACTAGTGGTTGGTTTGACTGGGTTTGGTGTTGAAAAAAAAACCCGACTATATTTGGGTTGGTTTGGTTTTAACTAAAAAAAAACAATCCAACACCAAACCAACCTGACTTTATATATATAATTTTAAAATTTTATTTTATACATAAAAATATTTACTTTGATATAATTTTTAAATATTTCTTACTCTTTTTCATAACTTTTATCTTTTAATATATTATTTCAAGTTTGAAACTTTGAATTTTGAATGGTTCCATAAAGATTATAGTCCATAGATGTTGGTAATTATAATAAAACTTAAATCAAAATCAAATTAATACTAATGCAAAAAGAAAATAAATTTAACACTAAGAATGACAATAATATTGAATATTTGTTCTTTAGTTTTACATTGGTTTAGACAATTAAAGTACATAATCTGATTTTAATTTCCTTTAATATTTAGTCATGTAACTAATACTTATTAAACTTATTTTAGCATGATTTAGTACTTTTAAATTATGATCATTTTCATTATGACTTGTTAATTTGCAATATTTGTTTTATGCGATTTCATTATTATTATTATTTTTTGGATAATTTAGTGTCATTAATCATATCATTGTTTGTGTTGTATTCTTAAGAAACACCTTAGATAGTTGTATTTTGGTAGGACTGAAAAAATATTTGAAGTACAAGTAAATTATATGTTTGTATGAATACTTTAGCGAAACAATTTGAAAAAATCCGAAGTTGAAAAACCCGTGTTTTATTGATTTGGCTTGGTTTATAGATTTAAAAATCCAACACAAATAGTTTGATTTGATATTTGAAAAAACCCGAACCAATCCAACCATGTACAATCCTGCTTTTGGGTCATGTAATGCTAATTTAGTTGAGTCAATCAGTGTGAAAAAGACCATTTTATGCCAAAAAAATTAGAACTTGGCTATTCTATACCAATTTTCTTTCTATGGATAAGTTAGCACATTGTGCCAAATTTTCTAACATAATCAACCAAACAAGTTTTTAAGAGTCGTTTAGTAGTGGTTAAAGTAATACAAATATTAATAATATATAAATTAGTTATGAGATAATTTATGTATTATTTTGATGTTGGGATTATAAATTATGATGCAGAGTTTACTTATTACATAATTACATGATTTAAGATAACATAATCTCTAAAAATTCCTATCTGGATATATCACTCCACCTCTATCAGATACATTACAACTTTGTTTTTGTACAATGTATTTGGTACAAATGTTGTTATTGATAAATAACCACAATTATCCATACCTAAATCAGTATGAATCTGATTTATAGTTATATATCTGATACATAACTCATGTATAATATATCAACAAATTATGAAAAATCTAGGATTATTGTAATTTAATAAACTTTTGAAATATGATGCAACTGACGCCCAAATTATTGAAGTTTTTGTACTTTATACTAAAATAATACATATATTCCCATATATATTACTTATATGTGAAATACTTAAATTGCAAATCAAATTAACACCACATTAATTTTATACCTAAATAAATAACTTACCGTTTGATAGTATTACTTACACAAAAAATTAATATATCTCCTAAAATGCTTTGGAAGACTATCTTGGTCAAATCAAACAAGTACAAGAAGGAAACAAACTCGATGGAATTTAGTACTACACTTTTTCTACAATCCCACTACCCTTACACACACACCTTAGCCACCTCAACTCTTCAATTTTTTTCCCTCTATAATAGCAAGTCTCTAAACACCAAAACATCTCCTCCTTTCTCTCACTCTCTTCATTTTCTTTCGTCACACAATGGCTTCTGCCATCAAGAAAGTAAATATGATTACCCAAATCGTACGCCTCAAACAAGTCGTCAAGCGTTGGAAACACAAATCCCTTAAGCGCCGCGGCGTTTTATCATACTCCTCATCCGAGTCAGATGAACCGGCTTTACCCGGTTCGAACCGCCGCCGTCGTACACCTTCAGGATCTTTAGCGGTTTACATCGGTCCAGAAAGAACCCGGTTCGTTATTCCGACCCGGTTCTTGAACCTCCCTGTCTTTATATCTCTACTTGATAAAGCAGAGGAGGAGTTTGGGTATCAAAGAACCGGCGGTTTAGTTTTGCCTTGTGAAGTTGAGTACTTTTCGGAGATATTAAGGTTATTGGACCGGGATGAAGACCGGTTCGGTCATTTTTTGGGTTTAGATGAAATGATTAATGAAGTTGGGTTTGATGGTTTAGATCACTCTTGTAAAGAAGCTGCTTCACAAGGATTTGCTCCTCTTTTGCATAATGCTAGGGTTTAAACCGGTCCGGTTCAGTTTCTTGAAGGAGGAAGATTTAGGGTTAGGTTTTTTATTTTTTGAAATTTGAAAACCATCCTAGAACACAGAATTTAATTTTCTAAAAGTTTGCTGGGTTCCAATGAGATGTGGGTAATTTTTAATTTTTTTTTTAAGGTTGTTAATTAATTAGTGGTATTTTCCCCAGACAATTAAATATATTTATTTGTTCTGGTGGTGGTGGTGACAGAGTCAGACAGAGGCTGATGATTATTATTGTATTGTATTACTCCTTAGTATCATTGTTATTAAGAGGATGAAGTGATGGAAAAAAAAAAGTTTAGAGTAACTAATGTAATTTTCATATTTCGACTATGGAATTTCAGAAATTTTGGTGTTATTTTTTTGGTTGAATATGATTTTTCTGTTGGGATTTGTTTTGTATTTCCCTTTATTTTTGGTTGGATTCTATATTTGAAGTGACCCCTTAAAGAATCTGAGATTTTCCAATCAAATTGTTGTGGTAATTAATCGTTAATATTAAAATGTTAGCTAGAAAATAATAAGAAAGAAAAACGACAAGAAAGTGTGAGATCTAAATCATGCATCAAATATTATTTTTAGTGATAATTAATTAATGATAATAATTTAATTGTCATTAAATATGTATTTGTAGCGGCAACTGATACTCTTTTAAATGTTTCTAACTAATGTTGATAAATAATTTAATAATTTTTGTAAATATGTATATTTATTATCACTAAAAATTATTTTTACTATTGCAAAAAGAGTTATGTGCTCGAATCTCTGATAAAGTTTATATATATATATATATATAATTTAAGTTTGTTCTGCATAAAGCCACATTTGAGTAAAAGCTCTAGCAAAGATTTTTTTTACTTTTGATAAAGATTGAAGAATGAATGAGATAAAATAGGTGTCATATTCTTATCCTGACTTTTTGATAATGTTTATAAGTCCAATACAATTCTAAAGTTCCCAACTTTATTTGCAATCAACACACATCAATTTTCTTATCTTATACTACTACTACTTATTTTTCTGATGAATTGACAATTAAAATCACTTTCAGTTAAAAAAATTATGAGTTTTATTATGATTAAGTAAAATTATTAATTGAAAATTGTCAATTTCGATAATATTAGGTGACAAATTTTTTTTTTCTAAATGTGAAATATTTTGAATTGTTAATTATTACTCTCACTGTCCACTTTTATTTGTCATGTTGCGCTTTTCGAAAGTCAATTTGACTAATTTTTAAAGTTAAATTAGATTACATTAATTTGACATTTTAAACAAAAAAAATTAGATATTCAAAAACTATATAAAAAGTATTATAAATTGCAATTTTTTGCATATCAATATGAACATCATAAAATGTTAGTCAAAGTTTATATAGTTTGATTCTAAAAAAGGAAACTATGAAAAGTGAACGGAGGTAGTATGACTTGGAGTTTTTTTTTTGAAATTATGACTTAGAGTACTTTTTACATAGATTACAAATATATAAATTTCATTTCAAAATATTTGAAGATTTCATGCGCAAATTTTCGATCAAACTTAAACTGTTTGACTTTCAGAAAATGAAAAGTGTTACATAAATTGAAACAACTGGAATATTTCATCATTAAATTTTCTTTGAAATCAATTTTTAATTCATATTTTAGTTTTTTTTTATAACAATAAATAAATATGTATACAAATGATTATATATATGCTCAAAGTTTATGCTTTATACAACCTGTACTCCTTCCAAGTATTATTATCACCTGATTTCCAATTTGGCAAGATTCCCAAATAGAAATAAAAAATGTTGACAGGTGATGCCAAAAATACACTTGCAGTTCAGAAAAATGAAAAAATAATAGTAATAATAAAAAATGGAAATATTTTTCTAACTAAAGAATTGTCTTCATGTTGTACTTAATTTATTTTTAGTTAAAATTTCCCCAACTGGCTCAAGTGTTTGATGAGATTCCATTAGATTTGTCTGCCCTTTAATTATTTATTTTCTTTGTCATATCATCATCTTAACAAATTGTACAATCTTTATTTACTAATTTTCAACGGTAGATTCACAAAGCACTTGTGTCTATACTTGACTTTTGCTTTGTTTCAACCTAATTATTATTTTTTTCAATCCAATGTTTGATCTCTGCATTAAAGTTCGATCAATTTTATTTTGAGTTATGCAAGATCTCATTTGAGGAGAAACTTTTTCTATCAATGATTTTTTCATATTTACAATTCAAATTTGAGACATTTGATTAAGAAACAAATTAAGCATTCTTTTTGTTGGATTATTGGTCCACAAACCCGCTCTATAGAATGAATACGAAAAGACTTATCGATGACCTCACCCCCTTTGTCACTTAAAGGAAAAGGTAGAGAAGGGGGCTTGCTAGAAACCCTTCCCTAGAGTAGTTGTTAGTAAGAATAAGAGAAACTCTGTTATAACTATTTCTATACATTATTCAATATATAATTCTACAAATAGAGGAATACATAAGTTGAATATAATAAAATAAGAAATTGAAAATTTTCGTTGAAATTGTTCATTTGGAAATTTCTCGAAAAGCTAGTACCAATAGTTCAACCTAACTGTTGAGTGGGTTCTCCTGCTAATAATTCTAACAATTTTCTTACTCATTTTGTTCCAAATTTTCTATTATGAGTATTTTTATTTAATTAGACAACATAATGTTAAGAGGATTCCATAGTAGCTGTCAAATCGAATGATTATAACCACCTCTATTGTCGTTATGTCTCAAACTTGATACTTTTTTTCATTTTAATTTGTTTGATATTAATTTGACGTAAAAATAATAACAATAAATTTAGTTAACTTTATTGGTGACATCTAAAAAAAAAAAGGTGTGGTATATATAAATAATCTTATTTTTATCTTCACCTTGTAAAGGTAAAGAAGAAAAATTCGATAAACATTCCATTCAAATAAAATATATCATAAATCAACATAAAATATAGAAAAGAATTGAATATCTTTAAAATTTATGATCGTAAATATATCATAACTCACATTATCTGTGTGATCGTAAAATTATAATAAAAAATTACTTTAAAATATATCATAATATTTATAAAAACTTCTAATTAAGATAAAATAAAAATTAAAAAAAATATTATTTTTAAATATAAATTTTTTTCATTCTTTTCTAAAAAAATAAATCAATAAAAAGTACTCAACAAAATAACACGGAGGGAGTACTTTAATTTGAGTTTACATATAAACTGATTATAATAGAAAGATTATGTATCGTTATTTAATTTTCTAAAGAAGTCTAAAGTACAGATGAACTTAATACGCTTCATTTAGTTGGACCTAGTGAAATATCTTAATATTAATTATCAAAATTTCAATCATTAAATCTATTTATTTTTAGTTTTGAATTTTAATCTTAAGTGTTTTATAATTTTTAAATTTTATGAACTCAATAGATTAAAATGAATGATAAAAATTTATAACAAATTGTTAAAATTATTAAGATGGTTATTATTATTTTTTTACAAAAATAATTGTTCACAACTACAATCCGTCCTCTTTTCTTTTCACAGAGTCATCTCCCACTTTTATCTGCTATCCGCAACTATCATTTTCAGCCACAGTTATTGCCGCCAATCATCATAGTTGGTCGTCATCATCATTAATAATCATCACCATGCACCAACTATAATTACAATCCCCAATTACTACTTGCAATCACTACTTAACATCAATTTTTACTATATATCGTTAACTATCATCATCATTCACCATCAAAATTAACTATATTACCATCGTCCATCACAATTATTAGTTATCACCATCAACAATCACGATTGGCAATCATTATTTTTAATCACTATCACCACTAATTACTTCGTATAACCACCATCATCATCCAACACAACATTGATACACACCAAGCATCACTAGCCATTAATATTACCATCACCAACTTATCATATAATTATATAAATATATTTATTAATAAAAAATTCATATAACTAAATCCCTAATCCTATTTAATAGAAATAGATTTGTTTTTTCCTCTTTAAGTATGTATAATTAAAATAATTGCTAAACTCCATTCTTAAATTTCGAAAGTGACATTTTAGTTTGTGATCATTTTTCTTCAACTATAATAACAATTAATTTAGGAAGGAAGCAGTAATGAATCTTCTCCAAATAGAGAAAACAGTATCAATTTCAGGTAAAAACGGCAGCCACTTCTTAATTATTGACAACATCTCAATTATTAATTTCATCCCTGAATTGTTGATAGTGTTAAAAATATTTTTTTACTTGATTAACTGAACTTAAATACACCTCAATCTTGCAATATGAGTGAAATATATCCTAAATTCTCGCCAAGTTTTGGCTGTTTTCAGTACTTCTCTCAACTTTTTATTAAGAGCATCATTCTCCTACAAGAGTTTGAGACCATTTGTTAGATCATGTAGTAGATTAGGGTGTATCTAAGTTTAGTTAGTCAAATAGAGGAGTGTTTTTAAGGGTGTCAATAGTTTGTGAATGAAACTAATAATTTACGCTAAGTTTAAGGGTATTTTGAATACTTCGCTCTCTCTTTACCTTATTAGTTGTTATGTTCTTTTAAATGTAATTCTTTTCCTTCATAATTATTTTAGTTGTATGCTCTTTTAAATGTAATGCTTTTCCTTCATAATTATTTTGATTTATTATAATTAAGATGATAATTTTTCTTTAACAATTTTTCTTTCATCACGAGGTAATCAGTAGAGGTATAAGGTCTAATAAATATAACAATAACAATAATAACAACTCTAGTGAAATCTCAGTAAGTGATCAGATCTGGGAAAGACCCTATCACTAATTCATGAAGGTATAAAATATAAATATACTATCTTTCTCTAAACACCACATGAATATATTATTGTAATTCTATTAATTAGTTTAGATTAACTTCAACCTCAATATATTAAATTTGTTTTATTTACAGAAGAAATAAATGAAAAAATAAATAAATTAGGATTAGGTCAAGTAATGCCGAAGGAAGAAAGTCAAGGGACACACAAATCAACTACTGCATGTGAATGAACATGGTGGTGAATAACCATTTTAGAAATTATCGAGAAGGATTGTGGTGAAATGAATAAAAAAAATTATTTTAAATCAAAAATCTTGAATTTGAGCCTGAAATATAAAAAGAAATTATGTTAGAAAGCATTATCCTCCTTAAATGAGCATCACGCGACACAAATCTAAATTAATCAGAACCTCAATATGAATATCAAAGGAAAAGAAAAAACCAAGGGTGAAAACGGAAGCACAAAAAGAGGAAGTTTTTCACCCAATTCAAGTAGTTGGTTGCATTAGGTGACAAATTGCCAAACAAAAAGTGTATCATTATTTAGTCAAGAAAATATTGTATAAAATAAGTTAATAATGATTTGTTTGGAGGGTTGTGGTTTTGGGTAATAATGTGAAGAGAATATAGTGATTAGTGAGTGATTAAAATACTCTATTAATCAATATACATTGTGGTGCAATGGTAAAATTGTTTTATTCATAGTTAGAGATCTCTGATTTGAGCTTTTGGTATGAAGAAAATTTTATTCAAAACGTTATCCTAGAATGGACCCTATAATGCACAATTTAAATTAAATTGAAACTCTAATGGAGACTCCAAATATCAAATGAGAAACCGAAAAAAAAAACTAGCACTAATCTAGATTTTGGATGACGGTAAGCCGTACACTGCTATTTGTGTATTATGAAAAATAATACTTGGAAAAAATTCTCCTTTTAACGCAAATTCCGTATACTTTGGGCTGTCCTGTGTACCCCACGTTGGTACATTTTTCTTTATGACATTTTTATTATTTTGAACTATTTTAAAGTATAATAAGAATATATTTCATTCGTCTTAATTTATGTGATATTTTTTGGATTTTGAGATTCAAATTAGTCTATTTTTTACTGTAAATTTTTTATATATCTTTTAAATATTTTAAATTGCCAATTATTGTGATTTATAGTACTTTTTACGTAGCTTATAAATATATAAATTTCATTTTAAAAAACTTGAAGATTTCATACACAAATTCTCAATCAAACTTAAATTGTTTGACTTTAAAAAATAAAAAATGTCACATAAATTGAGACATATAGAGTATTCTTTAATTTTGTGTTGAGGTGGCATGGAGAGTATACTTACTTGAAAACAAGTGAAAGGTGAAAAATCTGAGAAAAAGTCTGAGAAAGATGAAATATTTTACAATTAATTAGTACACATAATTAGTTACACTATATATTTAGTTAATTTCCTTCCTTTCTTAGTGATGAAATACTCTTCCCATCCAATAATTGTTGTGTACTATATTATTTGGGATGTCTAAAAATACTTGTTCATTTTATAAAATCAATGAATAATTTTACACTTAGTTTCTAATTTACTTTTACCATTAATTAAAGTCATTTTCACTATTACATTTTTCAAGACATTGTATATATTATATTCAAAGTGTGATACAATAAAATTTATCTTCTATTTATATATAGTTTCTTGAGTTAATATCTCAAAAGATCACTCAACTTTGTAAATTTATCTAGAAAAGTCATTAAACTTTGTTTTATATCACTAAAATCATTCAACTTAACCCTTTATATCAATAAAATCAGTCAATCAAATTTATTATTAAAATAGTTAATTAACTGAAAATCTCCCTTTTCCACCATAAATATATATACTAATAAATGAATAATTAAATTATTGCTAAGAATTAAAACAACACATCAACTATATATAGTTATATACCTCACTTCGATTCATTTCTTTTCTTGATTTGTCTATAGATCGGTAAGAATACCAGCGAAAGAAAACAATACTATTGCTTATAGATCTGTACGTATTTTTTTTTTTAGTGTTTTATGGTTTTATATTTTCTACTTAAAAAGTATTAAATTTATTTTTATAAATTCTACTAAGTTAACCACATCAAAAATGAAATTATTTTTCTTGATGTAATGCTTTAGGCATTTTAAATTTTCTATTTAAAAGGTGCTAAATTTACCATTATAAATCCTTGCGTTTTTTTAAAAAAATTATTTATTTGTGGAGTCCATGTTTACATGACATAAGAAAAAAATATTTTGCCATATTAAAAAAAAATTGAAGATAAGTTTGGTTGAGTGATTTTATTGATATAAACGCCTAAGTTGAATGACTTTATTGATATAAAACAAAGTTCAATGACTTTGCTAGATATATTTTCAAAGTTGAGTGACCTTTTGAGATATTAAACTCATAGTTTCTTATGAAGTTGCAAAATCAATAGTGAACAAGTTTTGTTGGACAAAAGGGTGTATTTATTTCTTTTCTCTTTCGTGAATTTCTTATTCTTTCACTTTTAATTAATTTGAAGAAATTACGTGTACTTTTAAAGATCAAATCCAAAGAAAAAAAAAACAATAGAAAAGAATGAAAGAAGAATTTGAAGAAATTACGTGTACTTTTAAAGATCAAATCCAAAGAAAAAAAAAACAATATAAAAGAATGAAAGAAGGTTAAAAGAAAAGGAAATAATGTGTATTTGAGAAAATTTTAAATACGACTATACAAGGCAAAGAAAACTAATTTTTTTTATGTGTTTAACTTATTTAAAGACAAAGAAAAAAAGAAGTTTTTTAACTAAAAAAATAAAATATATTTTTTAAATAGTTCAAGGAATATTACTTGTATCTTTTTCTAAAATTTGCAAACCATTTGCCCTTTATTTTCATTCAGCTAATAAAGTTATTTAGAAATAAAAAAATGTTAAATTTATCTCAATACTTCCCTCATTTTTACATAGATTTTTAAAAATAAAGTAAGTGTCGTGTGATCTATCCATGCATTGAGTTCATCCAAGTTCTGTAATTCGCATTAATTGCTGTTATAACAGAAATATTTTTTTTATTGTTAGTAATGCATTTCTCGGATGTAGGATGATTTAAACCTCCTTGTTATGTATTTGATCACTGGGAATAATGTCGGATACCTGCTCTGACAAAGACATTATTTGATGACTTGATCTCTTTATGAATATCTCATGAGTTTATGAAATTTTGAGATGTACGTATCTTCAAGGGAATATGTTACCTTTTATAGGCGTGAGCTAGAGTTTAAGAAGAGTAACCCAAGAATCCTAAAAGAGATTGAACTCATCTCGTAGAGTTTGGCTAAGTCCCCAAAATTTTAAAGTCTACCGTACTAGTTTTTCGAATAACAAAAATGATCATTTTTGTTTTATAAATCTATTTTGACCAGAGGCGTATCTAGAGGGGGTGCCGTGGGTTCACGTGAACCCATGCTCCCCTCTCTAGATCATACATAGTAGTTTTATATTTTTTTAAAAATATTTAAATATAGATGTGTGAACCCATGTTCAAAGTATCATATAATAATACGATGATGATTAGGTGCACTTCTCTAAGTGAAGATAGAAATTTAAATCTTATATCTATCTTGTCTTTTTGAGTAACACCACTCCAAGTGGTTATCGGTGACACTTTTGACGTTTCGTGCCTTTAATCTTTCAAAATTTTCAAGTGTCTTACATTGAAAATTCCTAAAAAATTTAGCACTGTAAATTTTTTATCTAATTAAATCAAATGTGTATATTAAAATTTAAAACTAATTGTATTATATATTTTGGATCTATAGTTTTTAAAATTTAATGGTTCATATTTAGAACCTAAAAGTCAAATGATCAAATTTATATTTAAGATACATTTCTTCATAATCGTGCACCCATCTAGCCGAAATCCTGGATACGCCTCTGATTTTGACATGTCAAACTCATATGTTAGAAGTATAATGATTAAAGAGTACAAACATAATGTTCTAGTATAGTAAACACATTTCAAAATTATGGTTTGAAAAGTGAAAATGTGAAGCAATTAGTTGAACAAATGCCACTCTAGTAACTCTCAAATATTAGAAGTAAAATCATATCCATAAGAGTATTAGTTTACAAAAAAATTGATTTTAGAGAAAACAAATATGACTTTAACTAAACAATTAGGACTTAAATATAATAACAATAACATATTATATGTAATCCCATAAATGAGAGATCTGGAGAGGGTGGTGTCAGGTGTGTACGCAGTCTTGTTCTTATATTTTGAAAGTGAAAATACTATTTTCAATATATCCTCAATACAGATGAAACATGTCAATACGAATATGGAAAGAAAATACAGAAGTATAGAAGTCTAAACAAAGACAACAAAGACCTAGATGATTGTTAGAAATATAAAATGAAATAAATATTCAACTATTTATCTTTTTTCTTCTTATTTTAAGAATATACTAAAACTACGGTCAAGAATATTAAGTATAAAGTTATGTAAATTTAATTCTTTTTGCATGTTATTGTTCAATTATAATTTACAAGTGTCCCCTTTCACTTTCTTATCATCCTTCTATACTAATTAGTCCTCTTCCACACATGGTGGTGGACCTAATTATGTTCTTTTTCTAATGGCCAAACACATACACAATCCCTCAAACTTGTCCTCATTTTTCATTTTAGCACTCCAACTTAGCCTTGTTCCATTTTAACCCTTAAACTCCATTTTTTAGTACCATTTAAACACTTATACTATTTTTTTATGATTTGTTTTTATTTATGTTCTTCAATAGCAATTTATTATTTTTTAAAAATAGACGTGTGCCCGTTAATTTTCGTAAAAAAATTAAACATTCGCGAACGAACATAAAAATTTTCAAACAATAATATTATTTTTTGATATTTCTCTATATTTTTGCATGAAAATAAATTGACGGAAGTTCTTTGATTTTCTTTCTTAAACATTCAATTAAATTAAATAACACTACTTATTTATTTTTTTCTTATCATCTAGGCTATCTAAATTTAACGCAAATACTCACTTTTAATTTTTAATATAAATCAATACGAATAAAAAAAACCCATCTTCAAAAATACTTGACTGACGTTATGTTAATAACACTACTAAAAAAAAGATTCTTGTTCATTGCTAATAACACTACTAAACAATGTTAAAAACTCGACTGACTTTGTTAGGTTGTCGGTGATTTTAAAGAAAGAAAATCAACACAATTTTGTCGATTATTTTTCACACAAAAATACATAACACTCTTAAAAATAAATTATTATTTTTAAAAAGAATTATTTTTTGTTAACTTTTAATTTTTTTAACTAAAATTAACTGACACATGTCAATTTAAAATAAGAAGTTGCCATTGAAAAATATATATAAAAATAAAGAAATCATAAAATAATATTTTGTGTTAAAATGGAACATAAAAAATGGAGTTTAAAGGTTAAAATGGAACAAGGCTAAGATAAAGTGTCAAAATGAAAAATATGGACAAGTTAGAGGGGCTATATATGTGTTTGGCCTTTTCTAATCAACTAAAAGTTTTTAAATCATCACTCTAATTAGTGCAACCTTTCAAAATCACAAATCATAAAATAACTCTATGCTTTGGGAAAGGGTAGTCAATAAATCATTTTCATTTGTCATTAGAGCTAAGCACTAGCAAAACAGTAGTATTAATAATCTTGGAAAATAATGACTTTTGATCCATGAATTAATATTTTACTATGGATGATTTAGATTCATGCATGATTCAACAAAGCAATACTTGACCTTCAATTAAGTAAATAATGTGATTTTAGTCTCCAAAATTAAAAAGAGTTAAAAATTTCACCAATCATTATTTTTTAAAAGAACTTATATATATATATATATATATATATATATATATATAAAATCAATATTATATATTAAAGCATAGACGAAGGAAAAAAGAAAGAACAAAACGTATCACATTAGTGCCTAATACTTTAATTGTAGTGTTAATTATTTACGATTAAATAATAGTAGTAATAGTTTATGTAAAAGCTCATATCATGTACTTATTAAGTTATTATAAATACCAATTATGTGTAATTGTTCAGAAAATATGTGTACATTATTATTTATTTAAATTTAAATATTTCTTCATTATTACGTTAAAATTTTGTTTGATAATAGGTTAGACTTGAATTTATCTGAATCCTTTACCTGCTTCGATATGATATTAAATGAATATTTATCACCTTTGAGCACATATTTATTTAATAATTTATATATATATATATATATTGATCAAAATTTTCCATGGTTTACAACTCGTAAGAGCTCTCAATTTTTCCTTTTCAAACGTTCATAAAGAGGAAAACAGGTTTTGACGGTCCATTTTCAAGGAAAGGATCTTTCTTGAGATCATAATTTGATCTTGTAACACATTATATATAAATATATATATATATTCATCTTATTTTGGCTTTTACTTCCAATTGAGTGCTAATATTGTTTTTTATCGTAGAATTTTGATTCGATGAATGAAGGATTCATTGTACATTGAACAAAAAAAAGGTTTTTGTCTACATGAATGACCAACCACCAACGGATGTGGTGGCATGCTCCTCTCTTAACTAGAGATTTCAAGTTACGTTTGAGCCTTTGTATGAAAACGTATTTGGTAGAAAGTGCTACATTTCAAATGAGGCCCTACCTAACGTAAATTTAGAATAATCAGATTTCAATACGAGTATCAATATATATATATATATATATATCCTTGTTAAAAAGAGTTACAATTGTTTAGAAAGCTAAAGTTTTTCATATCATCAAAGTAGGACCAACTCCTTTTTATATACACAACAACTAGATATTAGGAGCCCGTGCTAGCACGGGCCCAATACATATTATGTTTTTTGTCTCAATTTATGTGATACATATGTAATTTAAAAGGCTAAATAATTTTTAATATAATAAAGTACTTTCAATTATATTTATTGTAATTTATATTACTTTTTACGTTGTTATAAAATGATATAGGTTACTCCTATGTCACAATTTATGTAACAATGCTAGAATTTTGAGCATCGATCAATTTTTTATATTTTTTTTGTAAATGTTATAAATTGTCAGTTATTATGATAAATAGTACTTTTTACATAATATATTTAAACACACACACAGATATATTAAGTTATTAGTTATTGTATTTTATGATAATTTAAATATAATTTTAAGTATATGATCAATTTTTTTTTAAAAAAAACAAGACAAATAAAATAACATCAAAATGATATAATGCGATTTTTATTTGAATTTACTAAAACAATTAAGTGAAAATTTTCAACTAATACTAACGTTAAATAAATTCAATCAACTTTAATTTTTTTGATTAGCAACACTTGGCAATCATGTATGCGGACACCAAAGTGATTCATCACAAAAATAGACTTGACCTACAAAGGATAAAATTATCTTTACAATTAAAAATAGAAAATTAATTTTGATAGAGGTACAAATCAAGCCAATGAAAAATGCTAAAAATATTAAAATTACAAAAACACCCTCAAGCAGCAAGCAGGTATGTTGACCTGCTGCTTGCTTGAACAGGTTAACTGCCTTTTATAATATACTCCCTCCGTTTCACAAAGAATGACCTCCTTTCCTTTTTAGTCAGTTTCAAAAAAATGACCTCTTTCCTTTTTTGGTAACATTTTACTTTTTGCTTTCCACGTGACATGTTTAAGACCACAAGATTAAGGGCAATTTTGTACATTTGACATAACTTTAATTTAGGACCACAAGATTCAAAAGTCTTCTTTAATTTCTTAAACTTCGTGCCAAGTCAAATCAGACCAATCTTTTTGAAACGGAGGGAGTAGTAGAATTAGAGTAAGACTCTTCATCAACACTTATATATTCATCACTTCTATATATACAATATACTTCTTACAAAATATTGTTACACAATGTGAGTGATATGATTGTTATAAAGAGTTAATTTTTATAAAGAGTGTACTATTATAACCAATGTCATTGTTATAGAAAAGTAAAACATAACATCAAAAATTAATTTAGACTATTATTATAAAAGTTCATTATTTTCGAATGACTATTATAACAAGGTTTGACTGTATCATTGTAAAATGGCTAAATCCTTCTCTGTTTTGTAGGTAACCATACATTCAAAGGCTTGATAACACCCAAGATCTTATTAAATTTCATCAGATTGGCTCCACATTCCAATGAGCTCAAGGAGGCCAAGAATCACTTAATTTTTATTTTTTGGTTTCTCACTCGGTGTTCGGAGCTTGCATTGGAATCCAAATCAAATTTGGATCGAGCATTGCGCGAAGGGCCCATTCGGGAGTGACATTTCCAACTTAATTTTCTCCATATCCAGGGCTTGACCTCGAGACATCTGGTTAAGGATGGAGCATTTCCACCACTGCACCACAACTCACGTTCATATCAATTGAATTTATTAGTTAAGCAACTGTAAGATATTTTATAATTTGAAAAAAATAAGCTAAAATTCCATTGGAAGTCATTGAAGCTTGAGTTGAAAATTTTGAATTTTGAAATATTAAATTTATTTCTAGTGATGTTGTTGGAATAGATTAAGTACACCTTAAAGAAGTTTGAATCTCACTTTTGGGATGATTCGTAGGGATATTTGAGGTGGTTTGAATTGAAAATTCGAAATAGAAGATGAGATATGTATCACTTGTGTATTTCATGTATATCCATCGTGTATCCCATAAAACCCAACTTCTAAAGTTCGATTCTCATTATTGTTTGCATTATTCTTTTACATACTTATTTGTATGTGTATATATTTATTTTTCGAATTTCTGAAAAAAAGAATTTGAATTTGTCATTGAGTTTTCTAGTACCAAACGATCCTTAGAGCTTGAGAAGATTTACACAAAGGTCACTTTTAATTCTAACTTATTTTTAAGATTTTATTTAAAGTACTTTTATGGAAGATTAATTATAAATATTCTTGGACGGTTGGACCTCTTAGAGTACATCGTGTTCGCCATCACACTGGCTGACTGGTGCATTGGCCTTACCGTAAGAAGTCCGAGAGTGATATATCTCGTGACACGCTCTGCGTGGCATTTTTTTCTTAGAAAGTCTGTATAACTATCTTCATGTTAGTTATAGTTAGTTAATACAAATGAAATAAATTGATTCTCAAATTTTATTTTGAAATTATCTGTAACAAATTCAAATTCCTTATACTACCACAATGTATACTCAAGAAGGTGGACAAGATCTGCAGAGATTTATTATGGGGATACACAACCAATAAAAGGAAGATTGCTTTGGTTTCTTGGGATACAGTGTGCACACCAAAGAAGTATGGGGGTCTGAGCATCAAGAACAATAAACAATGGAATATTGCCTCTATGGGGAAGCTTATATGACATCTTTCTAGGAAGAAGGATACCTTATGGGTCAAATGGGTCCATGGAATATATATGAAAAATCAGGACACAAACATTTGGGAGCATTGTAGCAAAATATGAAATTTTTCGTAGCTAAACGCTTTAGCCATAAAATATTTTTTTGTAGCATTCGTGGCAAGATGTAGGGTGGCTAAAAGTTAGCTACAAACTTTACATGGTCTGTGGCTAAGGACTAATACTTATAGCTGCTAAAAAAATTGAGTTGTAGCTATAATAGTACAAAATTCTTGCTACAAAATATATACTTGTAGCAAAATATTTTTACTCTTTTGCCACAACAAATTAAATCTATAGCAAGTTTTATATTGTAGACACAGTATATTCTATTGTAGCAAATGACTTGATTTATTTTCTATGAAAATTTAAAATTTGTGGCTATTTTATATTTTTAATCTTGTGGCAAGGATACTTGTATTTAGCTACAATTTTTAAAAATTATAGCTATAAAATTAAAACATTTGCCACAAATATTTTTTCACAAAGCTAAGATTTGAAACTTTTTGCCATGACATACATAAATTATAGCTAATAGTTTTAATTTTGCTATGAAAAGTGAAAATGTATCGCCTTATTTTTTATAATTACATATAGATTTAGTCATAATTACAAAAATTCATTACTACAAATTGAAGAATAGTGACATAAACATTATTAATCACAAGAATTTTTATAATGTAGCTAAAAAATAAATTTCAACAATTTCGTTACTATAAATTTGAAAGAATTTTCCACAAGCTTTGTTAGTAAAAAAAGATACATAATGTAACCATGAATACATTTTTGAGATTCCAAAATAATTCTCAACTTACATATAAATGCATTCTAAAATTTTGAGAATAGTCATAATATACAATTCTTATAAGACATCGTCTTGTTTGAGTCTAAAGCAACATAGTCTTCACCTATCTTTCCGTCCACAATCTTCAATTGCACCTTAGCTTGATCAACATCGATTCCAATTTGTCATTTATATGCCCTTATTCCATAATATGCCTATCAATAATGGTAAATATTTTATCACCAAGAATGTAATGATTTAAAATTTCAAGGAAAAAATATAATTGTCTATGATCATTTTTTTACAAAAATGTTTAGCAAATAACAAAAATACAAAGAAAACAAAGGAGTAAGCAAACCTGTAACTTTTAAACTTCTTAAAACCTGTAGATATGGATCTCAAATTTTAGTATCAATTATAAAACTCATACCTAATCAGAAAATTTATTTTACATTAATAAACATATACAATCCATTGTAATACCCATCGACTCAAATAATCTCTTGCAAAATATAGAAAATATTTGTGTATGATAAATTATTTGTGGTTCAATCTTTTCTTGAACCTATACATAATAGAAAATTTAGAGCATACGACTGAGTAAACAAAAACTTCATATTGTGAAAACCTATCTCATCGCCTGGAGAATGCTATGTAAAACCTACAAAAAAAAAATATTAGAAGCAGAAAAATTGAACAAAGGGGGAAGGGGCGGACAAGAAGGATATGAGAAGAGTGGAAAGGATATCTAGGTTTTTATTAAACGGGTTTTAAAATTTTGGGGGGAACTTTTGATCTTTGGCAGTTTTTAATTTTTTGGGGTAAGAGTTTTTGGATCTAAATGGGGAAGGGGGAGACGGTTGGAGAGTTATTTTTGGTGAAGATTAATGCTTTGCTTTTATAGTTATTATTTTTGCTTATTTTAAAATTAACAAATACAATATTCTTTTATATATAACAAATACAACAATTGTTATAATAAAATTAACAATTGTTATCGATAATAACAAAAAAAATTATCTCATAAAAATAAAAATAATTAATAATATTAACAGTAATAAAACAAATATATTATCTATTCTGCTTTTCAAAATAAATTTTTAACTTATTCTTCTTATGTCTCATATTAATTGTCCAATAACAATAATAATAACATACCTAGTGAAATCTCATAAGTGGGTCTAAGAAGAATAGAGTGTACCTAGACGTTACCACTATCTCGTGAAGGTAGGGAGACCATCGACTCATATTAGTTGATCACATTAATAAAAATAGTTAGCTCAAATTAATTGTCAATTTATGAAATAAAGATAGAAATTAATAATAATGTTTTCAATTTCCCTTACAATTAATTCTTTTTTAAAAGTGTAAACAAGTTTATGAAGCTTTAGATAAAAAAATATTATGGCGTAAAGTAGTAAAAATTTTCCTTTTTATTTTTGATTACTTAGCATTGTATCAAAGAAAAAATAGACAACTAATATGGAACAGAGAGAACAATGTTTAGTTAAACTTATATTATGACCACTCTTAATATTGNCGTTATTTTGTATCATAAATTTTAATCCTAATACAAAATCTACATTTATGTTTAGATCTCTTACCCATATCCTGTCAAGTGTATACATTAGTTTATAAAATTCATTACATGTATTAATAAAACTTACCTGAGTTTTTCCGATATAATGTTGGTAGGTATTGTATGTTCCATCCATTTGCATTGCTGCAATTGGCTTGTCTAACGTTCTGATTAATTTTGGGGGTAAAATCTTTTTATTTATTATACTACCTGTACATCCCGTGTTTACTAATGCTAAAGTTTCTAACTCAATATCTTGTATTTTAAGTCTAGCTAAGACTTTAATAGTGGTGAATTTTTTATCTTCATTACATATGAAATTTTCATAATGGTTTTCTCTAGTTTCTATGTTCATTAATTCTGCTTCTTGGGTAGATGATGTGTTGTACATCCCCCATTCTTCTGTTCTTTGAACCGATTCTGTATTTTCTTCAAGTTTTTGTTTTCCTTTTTCTAACGACATCACTTTTTGCTCGAGTTCGTTTATTCTATTTTCTAATGTTATTAGTCGTAAATTTATTGTATCATTATTTATATCTATCTTTTCACGTCCTTTTATTTTTATTTTCAACAGATTTTCTATGCATGTGGTACATCCTTCAGCATAGCAAAACTTACATTTTGCCCTTTTTTCTCTACTTGGATACCATTTACATAGAATACATTGGTTACTATCTATTCCTTTATTCCGTTCAAATTCATGAGTACATNACATTTTGCCCTTTTTTCTCTACTTGGATACCATTTACATAGAATACATTGGTTACTATCTATTCCTTTATTCCTTTCAAATTCATGAGTACGTTCTTGTAAAACATTCATTATTGTATTTATTTGTAATTCTTCTAAGTCTATATTTTTAAATTCTAGTCCTATCTCATTTATTAATTCTTCATTAGCTGAATCTGACTCATCAGATCGTGTTGTTTCTTCTATTTCTACACTTACTATAGAATATATGCTTTCATTGCCTGACATGTATTCATCTACATTAATTAAAGTTTCTTGAAAATCTTTTATTAATTGAGAATTTCTAGTTCTACTATTATTTCTTTTAGGACATACATTTGCTAAATGTTCTATACTTCCACATGTGAAGCATTCTAGCTTATTTTTATAATTTCTATCATTTCTATATTTTCGAACATGTCTATCTTTATTTAGATAAGGTTTCCTGGCTGAAGATTTTCTTAAATAGTATTTTTTATTATACTGCTGATTATAGTAGGGTTTATATTTCTTGTATCAATTTGAATTCGGGTAACATATTAAATTATGCTTACCGAAGTAAATACGATCCATCATATCTATTGATGGTGTCTGAGCTCTAAACTTCATGTTACCTAATACAGTCTGAGCGTATGTGTCTGATGCTGAGGCTACTCCTTTGCCTTTGTCTATTGAACTGGTTGGTCTCATTTGCTCTGATACCAAAAATACAGTAAATACAGAAAATATAGAAAATACAGTAAATACAGAAATTATGAAAATACAGAAAATACAGTAAATACAGAAATTATGAAAATACAGAAAATACAGACTTTACTAACAGAAAATACATAAAATACATAAAATACAGAAAATACAGAAAATACAGCTAATGCAAACAGACTTTACTTTAATAGAGACAGAAAAAGAAAAATACAGACAGATTTTAATAACAGAAATCAGCAAAATAGCAGAATAGCAGAAATTCAGATTTTTGTAAATCCTACTCAGTACTCCCTCTTACTCGTGTCTGGTCATGTTTATCTTATATGTGTCCTGATTTTCCTTTTTTTTTTTTTTTTTTTTTAAGTTACTACCCCGTTCATCTCTTCCTTTTAACCTGTATTCTTAAAAACTTCTTCATTAACCCCACCCCGAAAACGACTATGAAGACGTCCTGTGAATGTTGCGGACTTTTTTAAGGCCTTAGAAATATCCTAGGAATTTACAGGTTAATCCATCGTTGTTATTAAGAAGTTAAAAGTCTAACCATATACTAAGGGTAGTTTTACAAATATATTTACATACTTAACATTAATTTAAAGCAAACAAACATAATTTACATATATTTTTAGGGAAAATACAGGAACCATAAAGACTTATATGACTTAGACTGAGAGAGGTTTCCCTTTCGGGAACCCCGACTGACTCTTACACACTTAAAACAAACTTTTTTACAAGCTGGATAT